>NW_026057580.1:8188541-8424769 GCF_023721935.1 Panthera uncia
TTCTCTTCTCTTCTCTTCTCTTCTCTTCTCTTCTCTTCTCTTCTCTTGTTTTTGAGAGAGAGTGCAAGTGGGGGAGAGGGGCAGAGGGAGAAAGAATCCTAAGCAGGCTCTATGCTCAGTGTGGAGTCCAACATGGGTTTTGATCCCATGACCCTGGGATCGTGACCTAAGTTGAAATTAAGAGTCAGACACTTAACCAGTTGAACCACCCAGGAGCTCTTCTATTCAGATTTTCTATATCTTTGAGATTCAGTCTTGAAAGGCTGTGTATTTCTAGGGCTTTATTCATTTCTTCTAGGTTTTTCAATTTGTTGGCTTATAATTGTTCATAGTAGTCTCTTATGATCCTCTGTGTTACTGTGGTATCAGTTGTAACTTCTCTTTTAATTCTGATTTTATTTATTTGGGTCTTTTTTTTTCTCATTTAAAATTATTTTTTAATGTTTATTTTTGAGAGAGACAGACAGAGACAGAGCATGAGCAGGGGAGGGGCAGAGAGCGAGGGAGACACAGAATCCAAGGCAGATTCCAGGCTCTGAACTGTCAGCGCAGAGCCTGATGCGGGGCTCAAACCCACAAACTGTGAGATCATGACCTGAGACAAAGTCAAATGCTTAACTGGCTGAGCCACCCAAGCACCCTTATTTTTTTTAATAGATTTTCTTTTTTTAAAGGATTTTTTTAAATGTTTATTTACTTTTTTTGAGAGAAAGTGAGACAGAGCAGGAGTGGAGTGGTGGGGGGGCGGGGGCAGAGAGAGAGGGAGATACAGAATCCAAAGCAGGCTCCGGGCTCTGAGCTGTCAGCACAGAGCCCGATGTGGGGCTCAAACCCACGAACTGCGAGATTATGACCTGAGCTGAAGTTGGCCACTTAACCAACTGAGCCACCCAGGTGCCCCTTAATAGATTTTATTCTTAGGTAATTTCTACACCCAACATGGGGTCTGAACTCACAACTCTGAGGTCGAGTTGCATGCTCCACCAACTGACCCAGCCAGGTGCCCCTCCTCTCTTTTTTTTCTTAATGAGTCTTGTTAGAAGTTTATTGATTTTTGTATATGCTTTCAAAAAACTGTCTTTTAGTTTCATTATCTTTTCTGTCGGGTGTGTGTTGTTTTTGTTTTGTTTTTTGTCTCTATTCATTTATTTCTGCTTTGGTCTTTATTATTTCCTTTCTTCTGCTAACTTTGGGCTTTGTTTGTTCTTTTTCTAGTTCCTTTAGGTGTAAAGTTAGATTTTTTGAGAATTTTATTTTTTGAGGTAGTCCTGTATTGCTATCAACTCCCGTCTTGAAACTGCTTTTGTTGCATCCCATAGATTTTTGAAAGTTGTGTTTCCATTTTCATTTGTCTCCAGATATTTTTTAAACATCTTTGACTTCTTTTTTTGACCCATTGGTTGTTTAGTAGCATGTTGTTTATTCTTAAAAAATTTTTTTAATGCTTATTTATTTTTGAGAGAGACAGAGCACGAGTGAGGAAGGGGCAGAGACAGAGAGGTAGACATAGAATCCGAAACAGGCTCCAAGCTCTGAGCTGTCAGCACAGAGCCAGACATGGGGCTTGAACTCGGGAATGGTGAGATCATGACCTGAGCCTAAGTCGAACGCTCAACCCACTGAGCCACCCAGGCGCCCCGGCACGTTGCTTATTCTTAATGTATTTGTGTTTTTTCCAGTCTTCTTCTTGTAATTGATTTCTAGTTTTGTACTCGTGTGCTTGGAAAAGATGCTTGATATAATTTCAGTCTTCTTGAATTTTATTGAGACTTGTTTGTGGCCTAATACATCCTAGAGAATGTTCCATGTACACTTGAGAAGAATGTATATTCTGCTGCTTCTGGTTGGAAGTTCTGTATAAATCTATCAAGTTCATCTGGTCTAATATGTCATTGAAGGCCAATATTTTCTTATTGATTTTCTGTCTGGATGATCTATCCATTGATGTAAATGGAGTGTTAAAATCCCCTACTATTATGGTATTACTGTCAATTTCTCCTTTATGTCCATAAAGATTTACTTTATATATTTAAGTGCTCCTATGGAACAAACTCTTGCTGCACATAATGTGATTGCAAGAACCCAATCTCAAAGGATACATGCTGTATGGTTCAATTTATGTGACGTTCTAGGACAATGGTGATGAGAACAGATCAGTGGTTCCCAGGGCTTAGGGGTGGGGGAAAGCATGCCTACAAGGGGGATGATGGAATTATTTGCGGATGATGGAACTGTTCTGAATCCTTATTGTGGTGATTACATATATCTCTACATGTAAACATTGTGGAAATGCACACCAAAAGAAGTCACTATTACTGCATGATAATTTTAAAAACCATCTATATTCAGCTGGATAACTATGCAATAAAACAACTATAGTACAATGTTGTTCATTAAAAAAATTTTTTTAAAGGTTTATTTATCTTTGAGAGACAGAGTGTGAGCAAGGGAGGGGCAGAGAGAGAGGGAGACACAGAATCCGAAGCAGGCTCCAGGCTCTGAGCTGTCAGCACAGAGCCTGATGCAGGGCTCAAACTCACAAGCTGTGAGATCATGACCTGAGCGGAAGCCAGATGCTCAACTGACTCAGCCACCCAGGGGCCCCTAGTACAATGTTAATGGGAGAATCTAGGGGGTGAGAATAAGTGGTCACTGAGCAATTCTTTTAGCTTTGCTATCTGCTTGAAAATTCTCGTAACAAATATTGGAAAAAACTATATCCAGAATGATTCTAAGTTAGAAGATTGAAGGCATCACACTTATTAACAGTGAGACTCTCTCTGAAGGGTGAAATTGTGGGTAATTAAAATTTTCTTTTTATATATTTCTGTATTTTCTATAATGAGCACCTATTATTTTATTTAGAGAGAGTAGAGGCTGTATTTGATTTTTTTAAAATAGCTCTCCCTGACTCAGCATTTTAAAATCATTTATTTATTTATTTTTAAGACAGACAAGAAGAACACAGGAGGAGCAGGGAGAGAAGGAGAAAGAAAATCTCAAGCAGACTCCATACTGTCAGTGCAGATCCCCATGTGGGGTTTGATCGCATGAACCGTGAGATCACGACCTGAGCCAAGATCAAAAGTCAGACACTCAACCGACTGAGTCACCCAGGTGCCCCATAGGCTATATTTGATTTTAAGTCTTTTTTTTTTTTTTTCATGTATATGTGGAATCCATGCTTCTTGTAAGGTTCAAATGGTCCAGAAATAGGTAACCCCATAGGAAAAGTCCCTTGTATCAGTCCAAACACTGTTAACATTCTGTGGGTAACTTAAAGAATAAATCTTAAATTCAGGTACATTTCTTTCATGTTATGTCACCATTTAGAAATGAAGCAGCTCAAACATATTCCATTTTTGTTTCCCATTACTATCACCTAACAATAAAAGTTTTATATTTACAAGGAAGAACACAGGCTCTTTTCTAGGTTCAAGGCAGAGAGCCTGAGGTGTAAAGAAGGTGTGATAATTTTTCCTGATTCCAAGAACTGAGCCAGGAAAGAGTTTGCCTCCTTAAAACACGGGGCTGCCGTTCTTTGTTATTTTAAAAGCTGTAACTATAAAGATTTCCTTTCAATTTTTCTTTTGTAACTTAGGTCAAAACCAGAATGCTCTTTTGTTGTATGTTTATGTGTTGCATTGCCCCAATTATAAAATATTACCTGCTGAGAAAACTGAGGCCAGAGTGGAGAGGGACTGTGGTTGGGGAGTCTACTTCTGACACAACCACCAACTCTCTGTGACCCTTCTCTGGGCCTCCCCTTCCTAGACTATATTATTTTTATAATGAAGAACAAAAGCGAAGAGTAACAATAAAACCCTCTACTAGGCAGCAGCGTGGATGGTGCTGCAAAGACTGCTGGTTGTCCTACATGCCATTCTTCCTGAGTACAACATTTTTGTATTTTTAGTTGAGCACGTAATTGACCCACAAAATAGACTGTTTCCTTGCCTCCCTTGCTAGATGTGGTCAGTGGAAAATAAGCAAAATGTTTTTAAAGGGAAGGAGTGTTTTATTTTTCTCCAGTTACTCCTTTCTAATGGCTGGAATGTGGACATGATGGCTGGAGCACAAGCACCTACTTTAGACCATGAGGAAACTTTGGGAATGAAAACTACACACTGCAGATCAACCAGATAGAGCCTGGGTTCCTTGTTCGGTGGTATATCATGCTAACCCTGGACTGCATGCCTGCCTCTGGACTTCTTCTTTTTTTTTTTGTCTTTTTTAACATTTATTTATTTTTTGAGAGACAGAGAGAGACAGAGCGTGAGCAGGGGAAGGGCAGAGAGAGAGAGAGAGTCACAGATTCTGAAGCAGGCTCCAGGCTCTGAGCTGTCAGCACAGAGCCCGAAGCGGGGCTCGAACTCACGAACCATAAGTTCATGAGATCATGACCTGAGTCGACGTCGGGTGCTTAACCAACTGAGCCACCCAGGCACTCCTGGACTTCTGGAATGTGAGAGGGAAATACACTTCTGTCAAGTGTAATCTGCTGGTATTTGGGGATTTCTTTTGAAAAATTTAAAGTCCAGTTAGCAGACTGTGTAATATTAGTTTCAGGAGTACAAGATAGTGACTCAACACTTCCATACATCACCCAGTGCTCATCCGGACAGGTGCACTCCTTAACCCCCATCACCTGTGTAACCCATCCCCCCACCCACCTCCCCTCCAGTAACCATCAGATTGTTCTCTACAGTTAAGAGTCTGTTTCTTGGTTTGTCTCTCTCTTTCTCTCTTTTTCCCCCTGTTGCTCGTTTGTTTTGTTTGTTAAATTCCACACGAGTGAAATCATACGGTATTTGTCTTTCTCTGACAGACTTATTTTACTTAGCGCAATACTCTCTACTCCATCCGTGTTGTTGCGAATGGCAAGATTTCATTCTTTTTCATGACCGGGTAATGTTCCATTGTATATATAACCACTACCTCTTTTCTTTTTAATTCTTAACATTTTATTATTTTTTATTTTAGAGAGAGAGAGAGAGAGAGAATGCACGAGCAGCGGGTGGTGGCGGGGGGAAAGGCAGAGGGAGAGAGAGAATTTCAAGCAGGCTCCATGCTCAATGCAGAGCCTGATGTGAGGCTCGATCCCGTGACCCTGGGATCATGACCTGAGCCAAAATCAAGAGTAGGATGCTTGGGGCACCTGGGTGGCTCAGTCCCTTGAGCATCTGGCTTTGGCTCAGGTCATCATCTTGCAGTTCATGAGTTCGAGCCCTGCATCAGACTCCCTGCTGTCAGTGCAGAGCCCGCTTCGGATCCTCTGTCCCCCTCTCTCTCTGCCCCTCCCCTGCTTGCTCTCTCTCTCTCAAAAATAAATAAACATTTAAAAAGAAAAGGAGTCAGATGCTCAACCAACTGAGTCACCCAGGTGCCCTGACACCACATCTTCCTTATTCATTCATTAATCAACAGACACTGGAACTGTTTCATTAATTTGGCTATTGTAGGGGGGCACCTGGGTAGCTCAGTCAGTTGAGTGTCCAACTCCTGATTTCAGCTCAGGTCATGATCCCAGGGTTGTGGGACTTGAGCCCTGTGTCGGGCTCCGGGCTGAGCGTGGAGCCTGCCTGAGATTCTCTTTCTCTCTCCCTCTATCTCTCTCCCCTACTTGCTCTCTCTCTCAAATGAAATTTAAAAAAAAAAAAAAAGGCTATTGTATAGACTGCTGCTATAAACATAGGGGTGCACGTATCCCTTTGAATTAGTACTTTTGTATCCTGTGGGTAAACACCTAGTAGTGTGACTGTTGGATTGCAGGGTAGTTCTATTTTTCACTTTTTGAGGAAACTCCATACTGTTTTCCAGAGTGGCTACACCGGTTTGCATTCCCACCAACAACGCAAGAAGGTTCCCCTTTCTCTGCATCCTTGCCAACACGCATTTTTTCTTGTATTGTTGATTTTAGCCATTCTGACAGGTGTGAGGTAGTGTCTCATTGTGGTTTTGATTTGCATTCCCCTGACCATGAGTGATGTTGAGCGTCTTTTCATGTGTCTATTGGCCAGCTGGATTTCTTCTTTGGAAAAATGTTTACTCATGTCTTCTGCCCTTTTTAGTTGGATTTTTCATTTTTGGGGTGTTGAGTTTTATGTTTTTTATATGGTATTTTGGGATTTTGTTATTCGCAGCCTTGTACAAGGCAGGAGAATCAGTGAGGGGGCTGTTTCAGTAATTGAAGGGAGAGTTGATGAGGGCCTGAGCCATGGTGGGAAGCGGGTTTAAGAGATATGGGAGACATGCTAAGTGCCCATGCCTGAGGGACCTTAATGGGGATTGCTGATTTGTTTGATCCGGAGTTCAGCAGAAAGGTCTGAACCAGAGAAACCATACGCTCAGAGTGGTAAAGTTGCCACAGTCACACAGCCAGGAGGGGCCGGACCCTGAATGATGTGTGTATCAGTTACCTACTGATAACCTCCAACATGTAGTGCGTAGGAGTCAGGGGTCTGGAAGCTGCTCACCTTGGTGGTTCTAGCTTGGGGTCTGTCATGAGATTGCAGTTAAGATGTTGGCCACGGCTGCGGCCATCTGAAGGTTGGAAGGGGGCTGGAGGAGCCATTTCCAGGATGACTCATTCATACGGCAGCTGCCCCACCTTCACCCCGAGCCCCACCCCCACCCCCACCCCAGTGCTGAGGGCCTGCCCTGTGTTGAAAGTTTTCCCCCAGTAAAGACCGATGCCACGTTCAGGAGTGCAGGGGAGAGACAGTGTAGCATAGAGGTGGCCTCTGATATGTTCCAGCAAGGGTGGCTGGGATGGGTAAGGGGAATGCTGTCTATAAGGCGTGTGGCCCACAACGAGTGTTCATGAAACACTAGCTCCTGCTGGGGATAGGACTTGAGGTTCAAGTCCCAGCTTTGCCACTTGGCGGTTGTGGTGCTTCAGTGTCTCAGCCAAATGGGATGCTAATATCCATCTCATGGGGTTGGCACGAGGATTAAGGAAGGAAACACATGGGGCACCTGGCTGACTCCATCAGCAGAGCATGTGACTCTTGATCTCCGGGTTGTGAGTTCAAGCTCCACATTGGGTGTAGAGATTATTTATTTATTTATTAAAAAATTTTTTTTAATGTTTATTTATTTTTGAGAGAGAGAGACAGAACATGAGCAGGGGAGGGGCAGAGAGAGAGAGAGACAGAATCCGAAGCGGGCTCCAGGCTCTGAGCTGTCAGCACAGAGCCCGACGTGGGGCTCGAACCCACGAACTGTGAGATCATGACCTGAGCGAAAGTCAGACACTTAACCGACTAGCCACCCAGGTGCCCCGAGATTACTTTAAAAGAACAAAAAAGGAAATACATGTAGATCATCTAAGCTGGTGCCTGGCACATCACAATTGCCCAAATAAAGCTTTACAGACATCCCTTGTTTTATTGTACTTTGCTTCAAAGATATTGCATTTTTTTACAAACTGAAGGCCAAGCAAGTCTGCATCAAGCAAGTCTGTGGACATCATTTTTCTAGCGGCAAATGCTGCTCACTTCACGATTCTGTGTCATGTTTTGGTTACTCTCATAATATTTCAAAAGTTTTCATTGGCATTATAGTCATTATTATTATGTCTGTGATCAGTGATTTCAGCTTGCTGAAAGCTCAGAAGATGGTTAGGATTTTTTAGCAATCATTTTATAAAAAGTAATCTCTAAACTCAACGTGAGGTTTGAACTCATGACCCTGGAATCAAGAGTCACTGTTTCACCCCTGCAATAAAGTATTTTTTAAATTAAGTATGTACCTGGGGCACCTGGACGCCTCAGTTGGTTAGCTTCTGACTTCGGCTCGGGTCATGATCTCATGGTTTGTGAGTTCGAGCTCCACTCTGGGCTCTGTGCTGACAGCTCATAGCCTGGAGCCCGCTGCAGAGTCTGTGTCTCCCTCTCTCTCTTCCCCTCCCCTGCTCACGCTCTGTCCCTCCAAAATGAATAAACGTTAAAAAAAATAATAAAATTAAAAAAATTAAGTATGTACATTGTTGTTTCAGACATAATACTATTGCACACTTAATAGACTGCAATATAGTGTCCACATAACTTTTATACCACTGGGAAACCAAAAGATTCATTTGACTGGCTTTATTGTGGTGGTCTGGAACTGACCCACAATATCTCTGAGGCACGCCTGTAGGAGGTTAATTATCCTGCTCGAAATCCCCAGGGGCCTGCCCATGCTGTAGCACCAAGGACATCCATAGGTTCTTCTGTGTAACCTTGCCAGCTGAATTTTACCCCCCTGCTTAGGGCCTGGCCCCTATCTTCCTGCACCCCTTTTCTCTCCACCTGACAGGCCATCCCCACGCCCAGCCCTGTCACTCTGTTCATCTCTCCCTGGAGCCCTTTTCTGGTGGGATCTCCCAGAAGGGGCTCGCCTTCCTCTGTTCCTCTCAACGCATGCGTCCTGCCTGTTTCTTGTGCCTGGCATCGTGCTGCGTGTGGCCTGGTGGGGGGAGTGGGAAGATCCACACTGGACCGGTTTGGGGGGAGGGGTGGGGCGTGGGGAGGGGGGTGGCTGACTCAGCTGAGTTGGAGGGCCTCCAGGGGGAGCAGGAGGGTAACCCAGCTGAGATGGTGAGCAGCAGAGGTGGGGGTGAGGAGGGTGTGGGTCTGGAAAGGCTGCCCAGAGGAAGCGAGCCTGAGCCGAGAGGTAAATGATAATCCCCTGCCACCTCCAGATGTCAAGCCAGCAGTAGGCAGCACTTGTGTCTTTTTCATCTGCACACTCTAGGTGCTCAATAATTGCTTTTGAATTTAATTGAGAGGAGGGTCATTTGAGGATTTGAAGAGTGATAGAATACCTGCTTTTCCCCCAAATATGCCCCACCAGCTTGTTCAAGGTGCTTGAAATCTCCCCCCATTAGATTCACGTTTGGCTTCAAAGCCAGTGCCTCCAGAAAGCTCCCTCTCAACTGTTCAGATCTGCACCCAGCATGTTCCGTGGGTGGTATCAGAGCAGCCCATTAGTCCCAACGAACTGATCTGACAAGCCATCTGTCACCCACAGCCCCAAGCCACCCTGAAATCGCCGAGTGTGTCGCCTGGCTCCACTCCTCTTCTGGGCCCCCTCCGCCAACCCCCAAGTGACCTGATGGTGGTCCGAAGTCCCCTCTGAGTAACCCTGCCCCCAGCACTTCCCACCTGAGCTTTCACACCGGATGGCCTCACAGCACTTGTAGGAGGGAGGCGCACTGTACTAGAGCAAGATTCAGGATGCCTCAAGCTGACACTTGACTCCGGTGGCTTCCACGGTGAGGAAATTTCTGCTTTCTCGTAACAAGGTGGCAAGAAGTGAAATGGTGCCAGTAGTGGGTGAGTGGCTCAACAGCGTCGTCAAGTACCAAGGCTATTTTCAATCTTTGTCTCTGCCATTGCCAAGAGGTCAGCCATGTTTTTCTTTATGGTCACAAGATGGCCGCCTGTCGGCAAGTGTCACGTCTAGACGTGACAACGTACAGTGAACGAAGAGAGCTTTCCTGGAAGCTGCTAACAATTCAACTTTATGTCTCAGGGGCCATAATTACACTGCTGCTCACTCAAAATCCAATATTACTGCAGTGCTGGGAGATGATTCTCTGCGGGTCTCTCATGTTTCTGCACACCTCTCAAAGAGGTGTGTACAGCAAACAGCCTTAAAGGTAGCATTTTCGTCCAGGTCAAAGGGCAAGTTTGTTAAGATCTGGTTTTAAAAGACTCAGGTTTCCCGGGTCACCCGGGTGGCTCAGTTGGTTGAGGGTCCAACTCTTGATTTTGGCTCAGGTCATGATCCCGGGGTCGTGGGATTGAGCCCTGCCTGGTGCTCCACGCTGGGCATGGAGCCTGCTTGAGATTCTTTCTCTCTCCCTTTGCCCCTCTCCCCTGCTCACACTCTCTCCCTTGAACCCTCTAAAATAATAAATAAATAAATAAATAAATAAATAAATAAATAAATAAATGGAAAGTTTCAGGTTCCCTAAGCTCGGGGTTCCTCTCCTATAACATAACCCACTGCAGTCACATGGCCACCCCTTACTGCAAAGGAGTTGAGAAATGCAGTCTTTGGCCAGCTGAAATTTCCATTTCTATGGAAGAAGGGAGAATGGATGTGGGAGCAATCAGCAGTCTCTGCCATAGTTACTCCAACAAAACTGTGGTTCCGTGAGGAAGTCAGGAGGAATGATGTTGGAGAGGCGACAAGAATGGCTACACAGAAGGGTTGGTGTCCTGGCCCCACTTTACAGATGAGGAATTGAGTTCTAGTCAGGGAGGTGTCAGATCTGCTGACCCCTGACTTCAGGTTTTCTCATCATATCCCTGCTTCTGCATCAGTACAGGTCAGGGAAGGTCACGGCAGGGAAGGCCTTCTCTCTCTCCTCAAAACACTCAATCCCCTTGGCTTCCATGAGAGCTCTGCCTTCTGTTCGTCTCATCTTTGGTCTTGCTGTTTCCTTCTCCACTTTCTCTTCCCAGCCTGTCACTGATGGGATTACCAAGGCTCAGCCTTTGCCCTCGCGCCTGTGTGTGTTCCTTTGGCCTGTGGCATTACTAGCATCTCGTCACCATAACCCCCTCACTCCTGTCTGCCCTTTGGACCGCTCTTTGTGCTCTGGACTTGTGTAGCCAACTGCCCGCCAACATCCCCACTGGGATGTCTTAAAGGCACCTCAGACATCACAAGTGCAAACTGACCTCGCTCGGTCACCCACAAACTTACTTCTCTTCCACTCTGGTCTTGGCATCTTCGACATCTCCTCTCCCTCTTCTTCTGCATCCATTCCACCCCCACACCACTGTGCCTGGACCGTTGCTGGAGCTTCCTCCTGCCTCCCTGAAGCCACCCTGACTGGCCAGCCACTCCTTACCATCCTAAAGTGAAGGTAGGACACTATTCTTGCTCTTAAAACCTTCAATGGCTATTATTACTTTTAGGAAAAAGGCCAACATTCTTTTCGTGGTGTGGCAGCCATGTGCCCATCCCCCATGATCAATTCTTTCCTTCATTTTTAAAAATTTATTGGGGGCACCTGGGTGGCTCAGTCAGTTGAGTGTCTGACTTCAGCTCAGGTCATGATCTCGCGGTTCGTGAGTTCGAGCCCCGCGTCGGGCTCGGTGCTGACAGCTCAGAGCCTGGAGCTGCTTCAGATTCTGTGTGTGTGTGTGTGTGTGTGTGTGTGTGTGTCTGCCCCTCCCTGTTCATGTTCTGCCTCTCTCTCTCAAAAATAAACAATAAAACATTACAAAAATTATTTATTTATTTATTTATTTATTTATTTAAATTTTTAAGCGTTTATTCATTTTTGAGAGACAAAGAGAATGCAAGCCAGGGAGGGGCAGAGAGAGAGACAGAGACAGAGACAGAGACAGAGAGAATCTGAAGTAGGCTCCAGGCTCTGAGCTATCAGCACAGAGCCTGACATGGGGCTCAAACCCATGAATCATGAGAGAACTGTGAGATCCTGACCTGAACTGAAGTCAGATGCTCTACCGACAGAGCCACCCAGGTGCCCCTTTAATTTATTTTTTTAAATTAATTAATTTTTAAATTTATATCCAAGTTAGCATATAGTGCAACAATGATTTCAGGAGTAGATTCCTTAATGCCTCTTACTCATTTAGCCCATCCCCCCTCCCACCACCCCTCCAGCAACCCTCAGTTTGTTCTCCATATTTATGAGTCTCTTCTGTTTTGTCCCCCTCCCTGTTTTTATATTATTTTTGTTTCCCTTCCCTTATGTTCATCTGTTTTGTCTCTTAAAGTCCTCATATGAGTGAAGTCATATGATACTTGTCTTTCTCTGACTGACTAATTTCACTTAGCATCATACCCTCCAGTTCCATCCACGTAGTTGCAAATGGCAAGATTTCATTCTTTTTGATTGCCAAGTAATACTCCATCGTATATATACACCACATCTTCTTTATCCATTCATCCGTCGATGGACATCTGGGCTCTTTCCATACTTTGGCTATTGTTGAAAGTGCTGCTATAAACATGGGGGCGCATGTGTCCCTTTGAAACAGCACACCTGTATCCCTTGGATAAATGCCTAGTAGTGCAATTGCTGGGTCATAGGGTAGTTCTATTTTTAGTTTTTTGAGGAACCTCCGTACTGTTTTCCAGAGTGGCTGCACCAGCTTGCATTCCCACCAACAGTGCAAAAGAGATCCTCTCTCTCCGCATCCTCGCCAACATCTGTTGTTGCCTGAGTTGTTAATGTTGGCCATTCTGACAGGTGTGAGGTGGTATCTCATTGTGGTTTTGACTTTCCTTCTTTATTTTTTGAAGATATTATTTTACTTTATTTTATTTTATTTTTTTGAAAACGAGAGGGCGCGAGTAAGTGAGGAACAGAGAGAGGGAAAGAATCCCACAAGGGGTAGAGAAAGAGGGAGAGAGAGAGAGAGAGAGAGAGAGAGAGAGAGAAGCAGGGCTCCAGCTCATCAGATGCAGGGCTCGAATTCATGAACCGTGAGATCATGACCTGAGTAAACTCAAATGACTAACTGACTGAGCCACCCAGCCGTCCTTAAGATTTTACTTTTAAGTAATCTGTACACACAATGTGGGGCTCAAACTCACAACTCCGAGATCAAGAGTCTCACACTCCACCAACTGAACCAACCAGGCGCCCCCATTCTTTCCTTCTTTAGAAAGAGCATCCTTGCTTATAGCCAGGCACAAAGCCATTTATGTAGACTCCATTTCCCAGCCTCCCTTATAGCTGGGATGGGCCAAATGATTAAATCATGACTGACTGGATGCAGGCAGGTGTTGGGTTCTAATGTGTGTGTGGGGGGGGGGGGCGGGGAGGGCTTCCTTTGCCCCTTTTCTTTCCTGCTGACTAGAATGTATACATGATGGCTGAGACTCCAGCAGCCATCTTGGACCATGAGGAGGAAGCTAATACTGGGGCCAGTAGAGCAATAAGACAAAAGGGGCCTGGTCCCTAACACTGCTATGCACACACCTGCCAACCTATGGGCTTTTCTTATGGGAAACAGAAATAAAATGTGATCTAAGTTAAATCACTTATTTTGGTTTTTCTCAGAGTCCAACCAAATCCCATTCCAATCACATGGCCCCTACCACCCTCTGGAGTCTCAGCTTGTGGCCCTTCACCTTTGCTCACTCTGCTCTAGCCATAGTGCCAGTTTTGAGTTTTTCCTCTGCTGTGATGCAGGGCCTTTGCACATGTTCTTCTCTCTGCCCAAAGCATGCTCTTTTCCTGGCCATCTCCAACTCACCCTTCAAGCCTTAGCTGGGGTTTCACTTACTCAAGGGAAGCCTTTCCTGACTGCAGAGGCATACTTAGAGTATTTGATATCCAGAGTAGATTTTTTTTTAAAAGATATCCCTCTTCTATACGTGATTTTCAATAATAATCATGACATGAATAGCAACCGTGACCAATAAAAAATGCAGTGCAAAATTTCTTTTATTGAATTTCATACATATAATCATAGTAAAAAATAAAACCAATATTATAGTACAATAAAATGTTTTAAGCAATGGATTAATACCTTTTAATCAATGTATTTTTTGAGGAAAGGGAAAAATGTCTATTTACATCTATTGTGGTAATAAATGATAACACTGCATTTTCTGTTTTCTAGCCTTCTGCAGACATGTCAGACTGTCGAAACTGATCTTTGCAGGGCACCTGGGTGACTCAGTCGGTTAAGCAGCCAACTTTGGCTTGGGTCTGATCTCATGGTTCATGAGTTCGAGCCCCACATGGGCTCACTGCTGTCAGTGCAGAGCCAGCTTTGGATCCTCTGTCCCCCTCTCTCTCTGCCCCTGTCCCCTCCACCCCCCCCCCGTGCTCTCTCTCAAAAATAAATAAAAAACATTTAAAAAACCCTGATCTTTGCATATTTTTAAAAATGTTTATTTACTTTTGAAAGAGAGGTGTGGGGGGGGGGGTGAAGAGAGAGAGAGGAAGACAGAGAATCCGAAGCAAGCTCCAGGCTCAGAGCTGTCAGCACAGAGCCTGATGCGGGGCTTGAACTCACAGACTGCGAGATCATGACCTGAGCCGAAGTCGGACACTTAACTGACTGAGCCACCTGGGCTCCCCTGATCTTTGCATATTTTTATGTTCAAGAAGTAGCTCAGATTGATCAAATTTATCAATTTATCTTTGATCATAATTAACCAAAGAATATTTTCAATTAATTTTTATTTGGAAATGTTCTTTCTCACCCGAAGCAATAGACACACAAATAATTAGGGAGAGCCTTAAACATAAGGATGTTTGGTGGAAATTCAGAAAAAATCCATTTTCAACAAGAAATTCCAGAAATTGCGGTATTGTCCACACGTAGTTCTTCAGGATCGATTCTAGCAGCTCTCAGATAACTTCCCTAAGTTGAAAAATTTTAAACAAATAAGAACTCTAAATGGTCACATAGAACTATGCTACCAATGTTTATTCCAAACGGACTGTTTAAATGAAGGACAGTGCAACAGGGATTCGAGACACAACATTCCTCTGAAGTGAGCATGAACAATTCTGCATCCACATGACCGCGGGTAGCTGGTCCCGGGAGTGGCTCAATGACTGGGAATTGTCCCAATTAATTTCCAAGCAGAATACAATGTTTTTTAAGGGATAAGTAATGAAAATGTACTAATTTGAAACTTACATGTATATTACTAAAAATTAACAGTAATGGAAACAATCGTTGAGGTCTTAAACCAACAACAGAACCTAGGGGGAGGACACTGTTTAGAATTGCTGGTATGCAGTGATAATAAAAAGCAGACTCACTTTTAGTGGGTTCTTATTGTTTTAAAATTTGGTACTGACGACACCCCTTCTTGCTGCCTGCATCGGGGCGGATGCTCCCTCCCCCCACCCTCGGGTGTCCTCCTCGGTAAGGCTCCTTCCATGTCCCTTTGAGAGGCACTTACCTTAATTACATGTGCGTCTGTGTCATGACTTTGTCATCTGCTCCCCGCTAGCTTGTCTGCTCCTCGCGGGCAGTCACCATCCTGCTCGTGGCTGTGCCCCAGGTCCCCGCCAAGTACTTGGCGCCCACTAGGGCCCCAGCACACAGCTGTTGAACAAATGTAGGTGAGGAACCTGGTGCAGAGTATATACTCAATAAAGGGTAACTACATTCACTGTTTCCTGCAGCGTGTTTAGAGCCTGAAACGTAATAAATGTTTGAATGCCGCCACATTTAACATCAGGAAAATGCTGCCTGACTTTTGAAGCATGGATTTTATCTTTCCCAAAGGTCATTCTCGGAGGGCAGCAGTCACATCCCCTTCATCTCTGGGATCCCTTGAACACCAGCAGAGGGTCTGATACAAAATAGGAGCCGATGAATATCCAATCAGCAGAGTTTATTGAGGATCTACTACACACCAGGAATATTCTTTCATGGGTATGGTTTCTACCAGTTACAACCTCCCGGGATGGGCACGAGTGCTTTCGCTTTACAGATGAGGACAGTGAGACCCAGAGAGGTTAGACGACTTGCCCAAGATCACACAGCCAGTGCAGAACCAGCTTTATTCCAGGTCTGCCTGGGCTCTAAAGCTCCTCTTCTTTCCAGGCCTCCTGGTTCCCCAACAGGGTGTGTGGGCCGGGAGGGAGGTGGCTGCAGTTCAGGGGTAGATTGGGTGGGGGTGGGGAGCCTGTCCTTCTTCAGGCTGCAGAAGCCTGGGCTTCAGGTTAGGCGTGTGCCAGGTCCCTGGGATGACTCCTGGCCCCGCACAGTGGTGAGCACTTCTGGTCCTTCCGTGGGGTTGAGGCGCCCCTGCACAGATGGGGTGGCCCTGGCTGAGGGTTTGGGGCTGGGTGGCAGAGGTGAGCTCCACTGTCAGTGAGCTCCCACCACCGAGAGCTGTGCAGCCTGGGAAAGGAAGGTGGAGAATGGTTGGTGATAGGAGCATCCCTGTACAAGATTAGAAATACTAAGTCTGGCCCAGAGCTGGGCACAGGCAGAATTGGGCACCCGAGGTGCTCTGCCAACGACAAGGTCTTCTATTTCTCCTCCATGTTCTATTCCCTTGCTCTCCCTTTTACGATCCAGGAGGAACACGGCTCACCCCAGGGGTTCTGTGGGGAGGGTGGGCTGCACACCTGATGGGGGCACCTTCAGGACCCCGGATATTGCTGGTGCACGCGTCCAGCCTCCAGGTCGCCCTGGACCGAAGCGGTCCCTAGGCTCCTTCCACGAGGATGTCCCGACAGCTGCCCCGCTTCCCCCGCCTCCTCTCCGGCCCGCGGCCCACCGGCCAGGCTCTGCTGTGAACCGAGGCCCGGGTGCGGACGAGCCGAGGGGACCCCGGCCGGCGCGGAGAGAGGAAGAGCTATGAAACCGGGCTGGGGCTGGGTTTGGGCGTCTCAGGCGGTTTCCTGGCGCCACCTCGTGGCTGTGGTCGGCGTTGCCGCGCCTGCTCTGAAGGGGCTCCAGGCTCGGGGCGTCTGGCTGGGGTTGGGACACTTTGGGCTCTTGGGCTGTGACACTGAGGCGAATCCCCACCTCTGTTCCTGTTCTTTGAGGACGAAACAAGGCTCCGAGGGCCCCTGAGGCCTGTGGCAAGCGGAAGGGTGGGGAAGGAAGCACTGAGGGGTCCAGTCTAGAGAGGCAGGGATTGGGGGTGACCCTCCCTGGGGCTCAGGAGGGGAACAGTGCCCCACTACCTGCATGATAGCTCTCTTGACCACGAGTCTAATCCCATAACCTTTCTAGATGTTCATGTGTGGCCCAGGTGAGATAACCTGGGTTGGAGAGGGCATTGTCCACTCTCTCCTGATCACTGAGGGCAGGTGCGGGGAGCTGGGGCCACAGCCCAGGTCCCAACTCTTGTCTGGGACCAGAACTCAGGGTGTGGCTGCGGAACAGAGACAAGTTCCCTGGGCCCAGCCTGCTCACCTGTGGGGCTTCCAGCTCCGAGGCAGCTCCCGTGTCAGCACGACTGTGTCCATCCATTGCCCCGAGACATCTCCAGGCCCAGCAGCCAAGGGCAGCAGGGCAGCAATGTGGGAGACCCTGGGCCCCACAGGACTCCTCACAATACCCCAGGAGCCTCGCCAGCAGTGCCCACGGCTGCTCTGGTGCTCAGGGAAGTCCAGGAATGCCCCTTGGGAGAGGGTGTGGCCATCCATCGGACTGCTCTGCCTTAAAGCCCCCACGGTCCAGGGGTCAGCCCTGTAGCTCACCTGGCTGGCTTGACTTCTTGCAAACTCCCGCCTCAAACTTTCCATTTTAGGTGCACTCACCTATGTTCCTTTGCATACCAGCTTCTGGGACTTCATGACTTCTGGGCACATTCTTCTCTCCACTCTTTAATTTCTGCCTCAATCAAAAGAAAATCTTAGAAAATTTTATCAGGCAGGATTTGCACGTGCAGAAATGAAAATGGTAGTCAGTATACAAAGTAACAGAAGCCCGAGAAGGGCTGTCTATTTTTGGCAGGTGACGGCTTCCAGGGAAGGTCAGCTGAACAGAGCCTCTGGTCACAGTCTGCCTTCGGCTCTCCTGAGAGGGACTGGAGCCTCTTCTGGAGAAGCCGGTGAGGTTATGAATGGGTCCTGAAAACCTGGGGCTCCCAGCAAGTCGATGGCGAGGTCTGTGCCTGTGTGTATGTGTATGTGTGTATGTGTATATGTGTGCCAACGTATATGGGGGGAGTGGGCTCCTCTGGATTTCTGCTTCTCAGTTGCCACTTGTTCAATCATGAGGTCAAAGCATGAGGGTTCCCAGCTGACAGAGGTGGTTGTGCCTGGGGGAGCAAGAGGAAACTCATCAGCAAATGATCAAGAGCATGTGGAAGCTGGGCCAGGCTGCCCTTTTCCCTATGTCATATTTTCTATAGTCAACACTCACTATTTTACCTAGGGGCGTATAGACTATAATTTATTTTATTTTATTAAAACAATTTTTTTAATGTTTATATTTATTTTTGAGACAGAGAGAGACAGAGCATGAGCGGGGTGGGGGGTGGGGGAGCAGAGAGAAAGGGAGACAGAGAATCTGAAGCAGGCTCCAGGGTCTGAGCTGTCAGCACAGAGCCCGATGCGGGGCTCGAACCCACGAACCATGAGAACATGACCTGGGCCAAAGCTGGACGCTCAACCGACTAATTTTATTTTAAAAGACAGCAGAGGTATCTCATGTGATCTGGCTGCCCTCTCTCTGCCGGGTGCTCGGCTGGGACCCTGGGCTCTCCCTTCACCCTTCCCGATGTCCTTTCCCCTCCACTGTGATGGGCCCCCTTCTGTACCCCACATCATCCATGGTTTACCCCTTCCTATCGGTGGGACACATCCCCTAACTTCCTGAGAAGGGCTGGTGGGAGGGAACCCTTTCAAGAATGTCTTTAGTTTACTCTCACATTTGATTGCTACTTTGGCTGGCTCCAGAATTCTGTGTGGGAAATCATTTTCCTTCAGAATGTTGAAGGCGACGAGGCGTTGGCTTCTTGTATCTAAGGTTGCAGTAGAGCGGTCGGAAGCCATTCTCGTTCCCGACCCTTTTTAGGAAAGTGACCTATTTTTCCTCTTTGAAAGCTCATAGAATATCCCTGTCTGAAACATCATGATGATGGGCGCTGGTGAGGGTCTATTTTTGTCCATTGTATTGGCACCTGACAGGCCATTTTAGTCTGGAAACTCCTATCCCTCACTTCAGAGAAATGTTCTTGAATGCTTATCTTTTTTTTTTTTTTTTAATTTTAGAAACAGCTTTATTGCGATAAAATTCACATACCATACAACTCACCTATTCAAAGCACACAATTCACTGGCTTTTAGTATATTCATCAAGTTGTGCACCCACTACCACAATTGATTTTAGAACATTTTCATTACTCCACAAAAGATAGCCTATACCTCTTAGCCGGCACCCTTCCCTCATTCCCCCATCTCCTCAGCCCTGGGCAACCACTCATCTACTTTCTGTTTCTTTCATTAAAAAAAAAAAAAAAAAAAAAAAGAATTTATTTTTTCAGTCATCTATCCACTCAACCTGGGGCTCGAACTTACATGCCTGAGATCAAGAGTCGCACGCTCCACTGACCGAGCCAGCCAGGTGCCCCTCCTTTACGTTTTGATAGATTTGCTTATTCTGGACATTTACATGTAAACGGAGCCATACGATATATGGTCTTTGTGTCTGGCATGGCTTCAAGATTCATCCTGATATTTCGTGCTGACATTTCATTTCTTTTTATGGCGGAATGATATTCCATTATATGGCTATGCCACCTTTTATTTCCCCATTCGTCAGCTGATGGACATTCGAGTTGCTTCCACATTTTGGCTTTCTGATCAAATAATTTCCATCTTTCTGTTTTCTGTCTCTTTCTGTTCCCTCCTCTGCACTTCCTGCAGTTTGGGTGCTGACTTTCCTGAACGGGTCTTCCATTTGAGCAGGAGGAGATAGACGTTGGAGGGGGGACAGCGGGCAGAGAGAAAGGGCAGCCCGCCCTCCACTGTTTGGCAAACGTGTGTTTACCATGAGCGGACGCAGGAGCCTTGCCACGGCCGAGGCCTCCACAGGTAAGGGGAGTCTGAAAGCATGGGGACCTGGGGTCGGAAGAAGCCGTAGGAGAAGGGATCCCTCCATCAGACTCCAGGCCCCCGGCAGCGCCCCTGAAGAAAGTTCACCTGCCCCCCGGGACAGAGCAATGTCCCCGGGGACATCATGGTCTTGGTGTACCAGAACTGCCTCCTTTTGGGAGAAAAGACTGTCCCTTCCCACTTGCCTCTTCCCTGATGTCCTATTCTAGTGGTTTGGGGATGGTCACTTCCGGACTATTGAGCTGCCCCTCTGGGGAATGAGACACTTGCTAGATTCCCCCTCTTTCGGGCATCCCTCCCAGATCACCTTGGAGCCCTCTCCAATGGGTCTGCAGTGGGGGCCGCGGTGCAGGTGGGAACTGGCAAAGAGGGAGAAGCCTCAACATCACTTTGCGCTGGGCTGGGGGTGGGGGTGGGGGACCCTGGGGGCTGTTTGCTCTGGGAGCAGCTTTAGAACAAAGGAGTAGAGTGCGCAGTACCTGGTTTTCCTGGTTTTGCAGCTTTAGCAATTCCAGGGCAACAGGAAAGTCCCTCTCCATATCCTGGGCCTGCAGCCGGGCTCCTCACGGTCCAGCGCGCACACAGGTCTCTGGGGTTTTGCCTGAGATTCTGCATCTCTAACAAGTTCCCAGCTGAGGCCTGTGCTGCGGGTCTGGGGACCACACTTTGAGAAGCAAAGCTTTAGATAATGTTGAGGGGCGTTCTGGGAAGAGAGGTATTACCTCAATCCCTAAAATCATAGTGGCTTAAACAAGTTAGAATTTCCTTCTCTCCATGGTCAGAAAGACCAAGGGTGAGCTTTTCAAGGCTGGTAGGCCAGCTGCACAAATGTGAGGGACCCAGGTTAATTCTCTCCTGTTGTTTTATCATCCTTAACATGAAGTAAAGTTACTTTCTCAGGGTCACACAGCCAAGATGTGGCAGAACTACTGTTTGAACCCACATCTTCTGGCTTTAAATCCCATGGTCTCGGGGCGCCTGGGTGGCTCAGTCAGTTAAGTGTCAGACTTCGGCTCAGGTCATGATCTTGAGGTTTGTGAGTTCAAGCCCTGCGTCGGGCTCGGGCTCTGTGTTGACAGCTCAGAGCCTGGAGCCTGCTTGGATTCTGTGTCTCCCTCTCTCTCTGTACCTCCCCTGCTCATGCTCTGTCTCTCTCTCAAAAATAAATAAAAGAGGGGCGCCTGGGTGGCGCAGTCGGTTAAGCGTCCGACTTCAGCCAGGTCACGATCTCGCGGTCCGTGAGTTCGAGCCCCGCGTCGGGCTCTGGGCTGATGGCCCGGAGCCTGGAGCCTGTTTCCGATTCTGTGTCTCCCTCTCTCTCTGCCCCTCCCCCGTTCATGCTCTGTCTCTCTCTGTCCCAAAAATAAATAAAAAATGTTGAAAAAAAAAAAATTAAAAAAAAAAAAAAAACAAAAATAAATAAAAGATTTAAAAAAATAATTTAAAAAAGTCCCATGGTCTCTGCTCAACCTTGTGTGATGAGTGATGGGAGGCCATCTAGGACATGCATCCAGTAGGAGATCGTGGTCGTGGGGCATCAGGAGCAGGTGACTGTCAGGGATCCAGGCAGTGCCAGCAAGGCCTCTGATCAGATGAGCAATGGCTGGGTCCTGGGGACAGGGTGGGAACCCTGGGGATGCTGGGGACTACCACAGTGTGTGTGGTGGGGGGAGTGGTAGTCAGAGAAACTGGGACTCCAGGCAGGGATGGAAATAGTGACCTCTCCCTGCCATCATCCCTGCTCTGACTAGCATCACTACAGGATCGTAGTACTCTTTGTTTTGCTTTTAATCACAAATTTTGAAATATTTGAAACATATGGAAAAATACAGAAAATGATGTAACAAATATCTATACTCTAACAAGGTTATTTGTTTGAAATATTTTGACTCATTTTGTATAATATGTATATATTTTAATTAAAACATTTTTAATGTTTATTTATTTGAGAGAGAGAGAGAGAGAGAACATGAGCAGGGGGGAGGCAGAGAGAAGGAGAGACAGAATTCCAAGCAGGCTCTGCACCATCAGTTCAGAGCCTGATGCAGGGCTCGAATTCACAAACTGTGAGATCATGACCTGAGCTGAGATCAAAATTCAGACACTTAACCAACTGCACCACCCAGGTGCCCATATATATATAAAAGTCATGGAAAAAAACTGAAGCCCACCCTTGACCTCCTTTCTCCTTTCTCTGAAGTATTCTTTCCTTCCCAAACATGCTTGACAACTTACCAAATAAGTATATATCTGCAAACAATGTTGCTTTGCGTTAGAAAATTCTGCATGAATGACATCATCACATTGCATATCATTTTGCCAGTTGCTTTATCTCAACATGATGCTTCTGAGATCTATCAGTGCCGACTCGAACCCACTCCTTGTAATCTGCGTGTCCTTTATTTTCTGACGGCCACAATTTATCTACCTTCCTGCTAAGGATAGTTGCTCGCAGGAGTTCATGATTTTAATCTACGCCGCAGAGAACATTCTTGAACATGACTCCCTGGACACACAACACAGAGTTTCTCTGCGGTTGTCATCTGGAGGTAAAAATTTGCGGTCGTGATGTTTATACATCTTCAGCTTTACTAAGAATCGTCCAACTATTCTCCAAAGTGGTAGCACCAATTTACGCTCCCACCACCAACTACAGTTTCTGTCTCTTCACGTGCTCCGCGAGGTGTATCAGTCTTTGCCAGCCTGTTGGGTGCAAACTGGTATTTTCTTCTTGTTCGAATTTGCATTTCCTTCGTTACTAGTTAGACTGAACAACTTTTCATGTGGACTGGCCATTGGTAGTTTCTTTCTTTGCAAGGCCTGTTTAGATCTTTGGCCTATCTTTCTTTTGGGCTATTTATCGTTTTCTTACTGGCGTGTAGGTGTCCTGGATATCTTTTGTTGGTTACGCTGATTGCAGACATTGTTACAGCCCTCCGGTCATCTGATCCTGGACAGGGACTGATGATCAGTGCTGGGATGGATTAGTGATGTCTGCCACAGGTGTGGGAGGGGAAGCTGCAAGGGCTTTGGGTTAAGGCAACAATGTGGAGGCCAGGTTATTAGAAAAGGGCCATTGAGGAAACTCCATCACAAGCAGAAGGCTCAGTAATGAGGCCAGAGCAGGTCTAGGCAAGTCAAGCCAGCAGGTGAGGCCCAGGTCACCAAGGCAAACCTCTAAATCTTTCTGAGAGACCTCTGAGAAGCCCATGGCTAGAATTTCTCTAGCCCCATTGAATTGAATTGGATACATGTATCCTTCACTAAGGGAGACTGCGGGAAAGTGTCACAACAGATATATTGCTGTATTTGTGGAAGGGATATTGTTGAGGATGCTTTTTTTAAAAAAATTTCTTTTTAACATTTATTCATTTTTGAGATTGAGAGAGGCAGAGAATGAGCAGGGGAGGGGCAGAGAGCGACACACAAAGTCTGAAGCAGGCTCCAGGCTCAGCACAGAGCCTGACACAGGGCTTGAACTCACAGACCATGAGATCATGACCTTAGCTGAAGTCGGACGCCCAAGTGACTAAGCTACCCAGGTGCCCCGAGGATGCTTTTATTACATCACATGATGTTATCTCAAAGAGGACCAGGGAAGAAATCTCTCTCCCATGTTAGTACAGGAATGGCCAGCTTTCTTCTGAATAACCGTGTTGTATTTATGTTTTGTATCTGATGATGTTATTACTTCCCTTTTTGCTATGGCCACCAGGAAACTCACAGCCCAATCCAGAGACCCATGGAGTAACAGGGTACAAGATTAAGGCCACTTTACCTCAATTTTGCCTCTTATTTGATGCAACAAGTCTTGTTTTGCATGTTTTTTTTTTTTTTTTTTTTTTTTTGTTAATTAGAATCCTTTTGAGATGAGATGGGGTAAAAATAATACCCCCCTCACTCTGCCACTGCTGTATTTTCTTGGGGTAGAACAAGGCCAGGGACTTGGAATGGGGGCTGGAGCTGAGAAGAGGTGATGGGTGAGCTGCTGAGTAGTCCCAGAGAGAGAGGAGACAGGCCATTACACAGCAGTGGGAGCTGTTTCTAAAACACCTGGGCCTGAGCGGTGTCACATTTCTGTATTTTTCAAAATAAACTTAAAATTGGCTTGGAGCCACTCCCTACCTGGCTGGCAGAACAACTGGCAGGGGCTATTATTGAGTCTCTATCCCTATTATATCAGCTCATGTGAGAATCTGGAGTTTCCCTGGTCCTTGTCCTTGTCCCTGTTGCCGTGGGGCCTGGTTCTTGACCACATTAGGCACTGCTCCTCTGAGAGGGTCTTGACCACAGAGCCTGTGGCTGCTGTTTGCAATGCCCTGTCCTGTCCTGCTGTTAACTTCCACGACATGCACGCCTTTGTTCTGGACAAAGTATGTTTGTATATTGAACTGTCTTGGAAGATGGCGATACTATCTCTCTTCAGAGCAGAGGGCAGGTTTGTTTACTGTCCCATATTGTCTTCTTCCAGGGCAAAGGTTGGGCAGATTTGCTTGTAGTTCCTTATAAAAGACTTGAGTTCGCTAAGCCTGGGGCTCCTCAGCTGTGATGCAGACCCACTGTGTGGTGGCACCCACTTGGGCTGCTTCACATCACCCCATGGGACTTGTGGGGCAAGAGGAACAGCGCAAACATGAAACTCACGATGCCCGCTCTGTTTTAAGTAATACAGCCCTTTGTCTCTGACCCACAAGTCTGTCTTCTGCCAGTCTCCATGAAACGGTGGCAGGCTAGCTTGTTAGCTTGCAAGTAGGGCAAAGCCTCAGACTTTTCATAGCCTTTCCCAGGGTCCTAATAAGTACTACCTGTAGTGGCCCCATGACATGCCTTTTGGCTGCTTGAGCATTAAAAATGTTTTAGTTATGGTAAGAGAAATCCATATCACATGAAAATTACCATCTTAGCCTTTCCAGCATCTTTTGACCACGTTCCCTAAATCTGGAGAGGCCTGCCTGCTCAAGGAAGAAAGCAGAACCATGAGTCTTTCTCCCAACTAGAGCTCAGCCTCCGCCAATCAGATGCTTGTGAGGGGCTGTGAATGGCAAAAGGGTGGTAGGTGGGCAGGAGGGAGGCAGGCACCTTTCTTTTCTTTTTAATATTTATTTATTTTGAGAGGGTGGGGAGAGCAGGGGAGGGGCAGAGAGAAAGAAAGAGAGAGAACCCCAAGCAGGCTCCATGCGGTCAGCACAGAGCCTGACGTGGGACTCAAACTCATGAACCTCCACATCATGACCTGAGCTGAAATCAAGAGTCAGACGCTTAACTGACTAAGCCATCCAGGTGCTCCCTGGAAGTCCCTTTCTTGGTGAGGACAGTGGTGAGCTGGACTCTGGCTCTCAGGGATGTGGTTGTAAGTGGCTGAGGTTCTGATGCTCAGCCCCAGGGTCAGTGGAGTGACCTTGGGCACCTCACCTGAGCTGGTCTGGACTCTCCCTCTCAGCATTCCCCCCATGTTCCACAGCTGTCCACACTTCCTTCATCCTTTCATTTCTGCTCTTGGGCAGGGTGGCTTCCTATTTGGAAGCCAATAAACAATGGCTTCCTCATTGTATATTTGTGACTTCTCTTTCTCTTGGTCAATCTCACCAAAGGTTTGCCAATCTAATAGGTCTTTTCACAGAACCAATTTTGACTTCATGGATTTTCTCTCTCTTGCATTGTTTTCTGTCTATTAATTTCTGCTCTTATTTTTGTCATTTCCTGACTGCTGCTGTTTTTGAATTTATGTGGCTGTTCTCTCTGTAACTTGGACAGTTAATGTGTTATTTTCAGCCTTTCTTCTTTTTCAAGCTTTCAATGTGTTATGTTTTCCTCTTCTCATTGTTTTCACTGTATCCCCCAAGTTTTGATTAGTTTTCATCGTTTATTGTAAAATATTTAAAATTTACTGTTAATTATTTGACACATATGTTATTCTTGAGTATTGTTTTTCAAAATCTTTTATCATGGAAAACAAATACATAAAAGAGAAGAGAATATATAATGAACCCCTAGGTACCTACAGCCAGGTCCAATTGTGAACATATGGCCATTCTATTTTCATCTATAGTCCCATGTGCTCTCCCAACTCAAACCTCGTTTATTTTGAGAGTGTGTTTTAAATGTATGGAAAATTTTTATTTACTTTTTTGGTTAATGAGTAATGATGTAATTAGATTGTGGTCAGAGACTACAGTCTTCATGATACTGAATTATTAATGTTTCTTGAGACTTGTTCTATGATTACCATGTGGTCATTTTGTGTGAATATTCTATGTATTCTTGAGTGTATCTATTTCATGTGCAGGCTGGTATACATGTCCATTAGATCAAGTTTGTTAATTCTGTCATTCAAATCTTCTATACCCTTGCTGGATTTTTTGTCTTCTTGATTTGTTAATGATTGAAAAAGGTCTATGAAGTGTTCTGTCATGATAGTGGATTCTTTCTCTTATGGTTCTGTCCATTTTTTTGCCCCATATATTTGAAAGCTAATTAGGTGTTTAGAGTTGTTATATCTTTGAACCAATTTGACTTTTATCATTATGTAATGATTTTCTGGATCTCTGATAATGTATTTTATCTTAAAAGTGATCTTGTCTGATATTAATAAAATTACGCTAAGTTTTTTGTGGGGGGATGTTAATGTTTGCTTGCTATATTTTTTTCATCCTTTTACTTTCAAGCTTTCTTTGTCTTATGCCTTATAGGTGTCTTTTGTGAACAATATATAGCAGGATTTTAAAAAATCCATCTGTAGATTAACAGAATGTGTTGTTGAGCAATATATTAATGTCCTTCTTGAATAATGCAACCCTTTGACGCTGGTTATCCTCTCCTGCCTGACCTAATTTTATTCTGTACTTCAGGTCTGTCCTTTTTGATTGGCCCCCTCAAACTCTACCTTATTGTTATTTTCTAGGGTAGGGTTTGTTTGATTTTCCCCCCACATGTTCCTCATTTGATTTGCTCACTGTTTCCTCATGCATTTCAGCCTCCTTTTCTGGGATCATTTTCCTTCCTCCTGAAGTACATCCCTTAGTGTAGGTCTGATGGTATGCACTCTGGTTTGGTTTTGTTTGGAACTTTTGAACAATTATAAAATATAACCCATGTATAGAAAGGTGCACAAGACAACAATAGAATAATTATAAAATTAACACTAGACCCCCAATATGTTCCTTTTTAAATCATGCCTCAGTAACTATCCTTTTATGTTAATCATACCCTTGCTTTTCCTTATAGTTCCACCGATATATAATCTGATATAACAGAGGTTAGTTTTTGCCTACTTCGGACTTTATGCAGGTGGAACCATACTGCACATGTTCTTGTGTATTTCTTTCTCTCAGCATATGAGAACTGTATATGAGTATACAGTTCTAGGTTGTTGCATGTAGGTACAACCCACTCATTTTTATTGTCATATTGTATTTTACCATATAATTTGTTAAATGTTTATTTATTTTTGAGAGAGAGAGACAGTGCAAGCAGGAGAGGGGCAGAGAGACAGGGAGACAGAATTCAAAGGAAGCTCCAGGCTCTGAGATGTCAGCACAGAGCCTGATGTGGGGCTTGAACTCGTGAACTGTGAGATCATGACCTGAGCCGAAACCACAAGTCAGATGCCTAACCAACTGAGCCACCCAGGCACTCTGGAATGTGTACTTTCTTAGTGGATTTATGTTGTTCATCACTTCTGGAGACTGCACAGTCATTATCTTTTTAAATATTTCATTTTCTCCTTTTCTCTTTTCCTTCTTTCTGAGATTCTGATAAATATATGTTATATTTTCTTACTCTGTCCTCCATGTCTCTTAAAATCTCTTTTAAACTCTTCATTTTCTTGCCTCTCTGTGTGTGCTGTTTACCAGGTGATTTCTTTGGTTATAGCTTCACCTCACTAATTCTCTCTTCAACTGTCTCTAATATCTTTTCAGTAAGGTTGTTGATTCCAACCTTTATATTGTTCATTTCTTTTTTTTTTTTTTTTTTTTTTTTGAGAGAGAGAGGGAGAAAGAGTGGGGGAGGAGCAGAGAGGGAGACAGAGGACCTGAATCGGGCTCTGCACTGACAGCAGAGAGCCCAACACGGGGCTTGAACTCCTGAACTGTGAGATCGTGACCTGAGCTGAAGTCAGATACCTAACTACTGAACCACTTAGGCACCCCTATTGTTCATTTCTTGAAGTTCCATCTTAAAACCCATCTGTTCTTTCCTAGTTGTTTTTGTCGAGTGGCTTCTTTGTGACTGCATGTTTCATTTCATAAATGTATGTTTTATATATTTTTATCTGAAAATCCTTTGATCTTCAGTCTTTAGGGATCTAAACCTGGAATTCGTTGTTTTTTGCTGACTCACAGACACAGTAACTTGCCTCCTCGTGTGCCTGCGATCTTTGTGAGCTCATTGTTGGTTTCAAATTGGTAGGAATCCTGTAGGTCTCGGTCGAGGATTGGGGATGCAGTCCTGCAGACGGCATTTGCTTTTCCTCTTCTGCTGGTACCAGGAAGCGCCATGATCTGGGGTTACTTCCTCTCGCCTTGAATGAGGGACTCCAACGCTCCCCTTCCCTGTTTTGGGCTTGGACCAAGCCTCAGTTTCCCAGTAACAGGAGGAAATTTATCTGGCTGCCTGCTGCCCCAGCCCTGGCCAGCCCCCGGTCCCTTGTCCCAGAGGGGGTGTGCTTAGGGACATCCCCTATCTCTTGTCAGATCAGTTACATTTCAAATAAATATGTTTTTCAGAGTTCAGCTGTTCTCCTCAGCCATGATGCTATAATGCCAGAAGCAGAAGATTCCTTATAGTCTCTAACAATTTCCTTTTTATGTAAACCACCCTGTATGGGTTCTGTTGCCTGCACTAAAGGCCACATATTAGGAGTGCTTTTCCCCTGGTATAAAGTGGTCATCTACCTTTTTGTCCACAAGAAGAGCAGCCCCCTTTTTTGGAGAACTAGTGGTTTCTCTCCCAGCCCAGTCATATGCCCTGTAATTACAGAACTCGGTCCCTCAGACTACAGGGTGGGTCACATGAGCCAAATCGACAGTTAGAGTCCTTCCCCGGGGATTTCTGAATTTGAGTGGAGGCGAAGCTTCTTCCTCTTGGGGGCATCATAAGGGTGTGAGCTCAGTAAGGCTGCAGTCTTATTTCCCACGCGTGGGGATAAAGCCTGCAGAGAACGAAGCCAAGGTGCTGAGGGACAAAAGAAGATGCAAGAGACAGTGGGAATCATGTTACTCCTGTGCTATCTGTGGTCTGACCATGTAAGCCAACACATCTTCTCGTGCTGCTCAGGTTTTCTGCCTTTTACATTCTAGCCTCTTACGTGGTGAGGTGATAGATGATTATTACTTTGTTTTCTGCCTTCTTGTGTTTTAAAAATGCTTTACCATCTGGGGGCGCCTGGGTGGCTCAGTCCATTAAGCGTCCGACTTTGGCTCAGGTCATGATCTCACAGTTGGTGAGTTCGAGCCCCGCATCCCTGGAGCCCGCTTCGGATTCTGTGTCTCCCTCTCTCTGCCCCTCCCCCACTCATGCTCTATCTCTCTCTGTCTCAGAAATAAACATTAAAAAAATTTTTTTAAATGGCACAAGAACAGACCCTCAGATCAATGGAATTGAATAGAGAACCCAGAAGTGGACCCATAAACGTATGGGCAACTAATCTTTGACAAAGCAGGAAAGAATATCCAATGGAATAAAGACAATCTTTTCAGCAAGTGGTGCTGGGAAAATTGGACATGAAGCGACATGAAGAATGAACCTGGACCACTTTCTTACACCATACACAAAAAATAAACTCAAAGTAGATGAAAGACCTCAATGTAAGACAGGAAGCCATCCAAATCCTCGAGGAGAAAGCAGGCAAAAACCTCTTTGATCTTGCCCGCAGCAATTTCTTACTCAACATTGTCTCCGGAGGCAAGGGAAGCAAAAGCAAAAATGAACTACTGGGACCTCATCAAAATAAAAAGCTTCTGCACAGCGAAGGAAACAATCAGCAAAACTAAAAGGCAACCGATAGAATGGGAGAAGATATTTGCAAACGACACATCAGATAAAGGGTTAGTATCCAAAATGTATAAACAACTTACCAAACTCAACACCCAAAAAACAAATAATCCAGTGAAGAAATGGGCAAAAGACATGAATAGACTCTTCTCCAAAGAAGACATCCAGATGGCCAACCGACACATGAAAAAATGCTCAACATCACTCATCATCAGGGAAATGCAAATCAAAATCACAATGAGATACCACCTTACACCTGTCAGAATGGCCAACATTAACAACTCAGGCAACAACAGATGTTGGCGAGGATGCGGAGAAAGAGGATCTCTTTTGCATTGTTGGTGGGAATGCAAGCTGGTGCAGCCACTCTGGAAAACGGTATGGAGGGTCCTCAAAAACTGAAAATAGAACTACCCTACGACCCAGCAATTGCACTACTAGGCATTTATCCAAGGGATACAGGTGTGCTGTTTCGAAGGGACACACGCACCCCCAAGTTTATAGCAGCACTATCAATAGTAGCCAAAGTATGGAAAGAGCCCAAATGTCCATCGATGGATGAATGGATAAAGACGATGTGGTATATATATACAATGAAGTATTACTCAGCAATCAAAAAGAATGCAATCTTGCCATTTGCAACTACGTGGATGGAACTGGAGGGTATGATGCTAAGTGAAATCAGTCAGTCAGAGAAAGACAAAAATCATATGACTTCACTCATATGAGGACTTTAAGAGACAAAACAGATGAACATAAGGGAAGGGAAACAAAAATATAAAAACAGGGAGGGGGACAAAACAAAAGAGATTCATAAATATGGAGAACAAACTGAGGGTTACTGGAGGGTTTGTGGGAGGGGGATGGGCTAAATGGGTAAGGGGCATTGAGGAATCTACTGAAATCATCCCTTCACTATATACTAACTAATTTGGATGTAAATTTTAAAAAATAAAAAAATAAAGTTAAATTACAAAGTTAAAAATAAAATTTAAAAAATTAAAAAAACGCTTTACCATCTAGATATTTTAAAAAATAAAACAGCTTTATTATTATTATTATTATTATTATTATTATTATTATTTTAAGTAGGCTTCATGCCCAGCATGCAGCCCAGTGTGGGACTTGAACTCACGACAGTGAGATCAAGACCTAAGCTGAGACCAAGAGTTGGATGCTTAGTCAACTGAGCCACCCAGGTGCCCCCTAAACAAAGGTATTATTAAAAAAATCCTTGGGGGTGCCTGGGTGGCTCAGTCAGTTGAGCACCAGACTTTGGCTCAGGTCATGATCTCACGGTTCATGGGTTTGAGCCCCACATCGGGGTCTGTGCTGGCAGCTCAGAGCCTGGAGCCTGCTTCGGATTCTGTGTCCCCCTTTCTCTCTGCCCCTCCCCCACTCACACTCTGTCTCTTTCTCTCTCTCTCAAAAAGAAATACACATTAAAAAAATTAAAAAAGAAAAACCCTTGCATTCACTTTTTTGGTGAAGCAAATAACCTCACCCTAATTGGTTTTTGTGAAATGAAATCTCCACACATTAGATTCAGCTAAAGCAAGGACCCGTCCAGTGGGCAAGGACTCGCGTGTCCATTCTGTTAATGGTGAGTGGGACACATACCTTCCCCAAGAAAAGCAGCCTGGCCTTGGTGATGCCAAGTGTCTGTGGTGGCCCTGATGATGGGGCAGTGGCTCTGGGGCTCCCCGCCCCTGGTGCCACCCCCTGGGGCCTCTGCCTGTGAGGCCTACACTCTGCCTGGAGTGTAACATTTGAGGGGCTGTCTCAGTCGGCTGGTGTCCTCGGCACCCAGCACTAAACTGGCAAGAATTTTTTTTTCCCCACCCGGCCACCCGAGAAATGTTTTGATGAAGTGAGCTAATCCAGACCTCAGATTCTCAGTCAGGCATCCCATATCCTTCTTTGACTGGTTCTGACACCAACAAGCCGTGTGGTCTCGAGCAAGCCTCAGTTTCCTCTTCTGCAACATGGGCTTCATGCTTGGTCTTCTGCAGGGTTGTAAGGATTAAACAGAGTACAGAGCCAACATGGAATGAATTACGTTGACGGGGGAGGGGGAAGGACTCGATGGCGGGGGCTGACAACCTCGGGATGGGAACAAGGATGCTGAAAGGCACTTTTCCTGTTGCACTTAGGAATCAGAGTTGGGACGAAGGAAGGAGGAAGCATTTGGCTTCACATTCTAGAGAAAGAAGACCCTACTGGGCTGCAGACTCCCCTCCAGGGGCTGTTGGAAAGCGGCTGGACCTCTTCTGCTTCTCCCCAACCACTCTGCCACTCTGCCAGTTACCAGTTACCAGCAGGGACTGTGCAGTCACTGAAACCAGCACCCTAGGGAGGCCCAACTCTGGACACCAGCCACACAGAAAGGAGACGCCGACACCCCAAGGAGGTGATTACGCCAGGGGGGCAGCGAAACACAGAGCTTCTCGTCTCTCCTCTCCCTCTCTTCCCACACAGCCTTCCCCCACCATGAGCGTTTGATTAGCTGTGAGGTGTTTACCTTGTCACTAGATGGAACTAGGAACTGGGTCTTTTTTGTATCTGAAAGTCACCAGAAAGCCACAGGACTTGCCAAGATGGTCGGAATGGGAAGAGGAGGATGAAGGTTGGATTTAGGGGAAAATGGCTACACCCCCACCCTTCACTGAGCTGAGCACCTTGGGAGCCAGTGACCAGAGCAGCTTCCCCGAGGGCACCCATTCTGTGCCCCGAGAGCCCAGCTGTGCAGGGGCCCTCGGTGAGGGGCGACACAGAATCTAAGGGATGAGTGGCTCCCGGAGTGAGGCTCAGCCCTTGTCCTTGCTGGGTACCAAGCGGCAACTGCTGTTGTCATCAGGGAGCTCTCCTAGGCTGGCAACGCCATCCAGGAAGTGCTATCCTGGGGGGCCGCCCTCCCTCCTGCCCTCCTGTTCTCCCTCTCTAGCGTCAGGCCCGGGCCAGAGGGAGCCGACAGCAAAGGTCCTTGGAACCCAGAGGAGCAAATCCCCTGGACTCAGTGAGGAGGTGGGAGGTCGGGCCAGGGTGGAGACACAAGGCGGTTCTGAGCCCAGACCTGGCTGAGGGCACAAGTTCAGGAGGCAGCAGGGTGGTTTCCCATGCTGCTTTTGTAAGGCCTTGTAACTTAAGCCCCCAGTCTGCAGAGTGAATAAAGGCGGACCTTTTTTCAGAGGTGTGTACACCCGGTGGAAAATGTTCCTGAAGACAACCTTCCTGAGCCCCGGTCTCCTCGGAGAAATGAGTTGTGAGGGATAACGAAGTAGTGCACAGTGCCTGGGACGCTGTAGGTGCTCAATAAATGGCAGGTTTTTATTCTACCTCCTCCCTTCACACCTGCCGCCTTCCTAGCCCCTTGATAGGGAAGGGATAGGCAGAAAGGAGAAACGATAGGCTTGAAATGACCAAAAGGGGTGTGGGAGCGCCCTCTGTTGGTCAATAGTGGAAGGTGGCAGAGGGGGCTGCCCCGACCGCTAGAGAAACGGATCCAAGTCTTCCAAGGGCCCAGCGTGGGGGCCAGCTGAGGTCGGAGCTGTCCCATCCACTGTCCTGAGATCCCTCATGGGGAGGAGAGGGGCAGCTTCTGCCTCTGTAGGGACAGGTATCAGTAGCCACCCGTGCACATTTGCAATGGCAGGGACACCCAGCCCCCAAACCTGACATTCGCACTGTGAGGGTCTCCTGGCTGCGCCAGCGCTCACTGCCGATGTGGGTGGAGGAAGGCGGTGCGCAAGGTGAGGGAGGAGGCTCCGTCTGGGCCCAGAATGCCAAGGCGCTTTCCGGTTCTCAGACGGTGGCTTTCCCTCTCCAGCCTGTTTCCTCCCCCACCAGCTAGATGCCCCCCGCCACCTTTGAGATTACAGTGGTTGGCATCAGCCTCCTACTCCATCCACGGCAGCCCAGTGAGAAAGAGACGCTCACTGCCGCCTGATAGCTATTTTTCAGAACAGTTAAGTGACTTGGCCAAGGCCAAGCTTTGTGGTTGTCTCCGATCCAGGGCCCATGCTCCAAGGCCTGCGTTCTTCATGCTGCCTCTCACGGAGAGCCTCCCCTCTGCCCACCACCCACCACCACCCACTGTCCCCCCTGATCTTCTGCCCTGCCCTGCCGAGTACTCCTCCCTGCTGCTCCCTTTGCCTTTGGCCCTCTTGGCTTTGCGAACGGGAAGGAACAGAAGCCCCCTTCTGGTGGTGCACAGAGAAGTCTAGTTAAGGGAAGGGAGGGACAGACACGGCCAGGCCTCAGGAAGGGAGCTCATTTCTTCCTCCTTCTTCTCTATGACACGCGGGAAACATCCCAGTTCACGAACTGTAGGTCTAGACACACCATGAGAGTCAGTCTCTCTTTCTCTCTTGTCCAAGTTCCTGGGAGAAAACGTCGGGCTGGGTGCGAGCCCACTGCTATGTGTGTGTGTTGGGGGGAGGGCAGGGGAGACAGCCCCAGAGTGCTCACCACAACAGACTTCTCCGAGGTCTGGAAGCCTCCTTCGTCTGCCTGGATGGCTCCCACTCACCCTGTAAACTCACTTTCCCTGACTTCACCCTGGGCCCAAGCCTGGCGCTTTTCCTCGGGGTTCCCAGGGTATGCTGCCGCATGGTGGACAATGACTGGTCAGAATCTCAGGGCGCCTGGGTGGCTCAGTCGATTAAGCATCCAATGCTTGATCTCAGCTCAAGTCTTGATCTCAGGGTTGTGAGCTCAAGCCCCACGTTGGGCTCCACGCTGGGTGTGGTGCCTACTTAAAAAACAAACAAAAACAAAAACCACACACACACAATCTCCCTGCTCTAGGAACTGTTCTTTAAAAAAAATTTTTTTTGAGTTTATTTATTTTTGAGAGACAGAGAGAGACAGAGCCTGAGTGGGGGAGGGGCAGAGAGAGAGGGAGACACAGAATCTGAAGCGGGCTCCAGGCTCTAAGCCCAACGTGGGGCTCGAACTCACGAGCCATGAGATCATGACCTGAGCCAAAGTCAGACCCTTAACTGACTAAGCCACCCAGGCGCCCCTTGGGGGCTATGTTTTAAAACTACCACAGAAACTTCATAAATTTAATGCCGATACACTAGTATTACCTAAAACACGGTCTCTATTTGATGTTGTCCCAATAATGCCCTTTGTAACTCTTTTTTTTTTTTTTAAGTTTATTTATTTAGTTTTAGTAATCTCTACACCCAACGTGGGGCTTGAACTCAGGACCCCAAGATCAAGAGTTGCATGCTCTTCTGACTGAGCCAGCCAAGTGTCCCCTTAACTCTTTTAAAAATCCAGGAACCAGTCAAGTTCATGTAGTGCATCTAGTTGTCAGGACTCTGGTATCCTAGGACGCCCCCCAAGCATTTTGTCTTTCACGACAGTGCCATTTTTGAGCTGTCTTGTAGAATATGCTACAGTCCACATTTATCTGGTGGTCTCCTCATGAGCAGATTCGGGTTCAAGTAATCCTGGAGAGAACACTACCTAGATGGTATCGTGCCCTTCCTGCAGCACACCTGGGCCTCATAATGTCAGTTTGTACCTTCTTCCCTGGGAATGCTGAGCTACCTCGCCGGGTAAGGTGGGGCCCACCATTTTCTCCCAGGGAAAGGTAGTGTTCCTCTTTTTCTAGGTTTTATTAAGACTTACCCCAGAGATGGCCATTCCACATCTTTTCTAAGTACTTGATATGCTCCTTCGATATGTAGATTATGTTGCGTTATTTCTAGAAAGTTCCTTCTTTTGGGGGCCAGGGATTTCTATTTTGTTTGATATTAGTTCTTTTTGATCGTTTTGTTTTTCTTCTTCGGGCACTCCAGTGATGTGTATGTTGTACTCCCTTTGCCTATCTTCTTTAGCCATCTTTTTCTCTCTGGCACTTTTTTTTTTTTTTTTTTTTTTTTTTTTACTTTTTACTTTGTTACTGATTTTACTTTTGTTTTCTTGGTTCTTTTCATTCCTGGTATGATATGAGTGCCTCTTATTATATTTTCAGTTGACTTTAATTTCTCTTGAAATTTACTTTTCACTTCTGAGAAGATTTTGACTTTTTTTCCCCTTCAATTCCTTTCCTGATTTTTGTTAACTCTTATATCTGCTTCTAATTTTTTGGCCCATTTTTATTTGATGTTCCCAAATGCCTGATTTAAAGTATTTTTCAGGGGCTCCTGGGTGGCCCACTCGGTTTTATACATCTGACTTCAGCTCAGGTCATGATCTCACGGTTCGTGAGTTCGAGCCCCGCATCAGGTTCTGTGCTGACAGCTTGGAGCCTGGAGCCTGCTTCAGATTCTGTCTCTTTCTCTCTCTCTCTCTGGCCCTCCCCCACTCGTGCTCTGTCTGTCAAAAAACAAAACACAACATTAAAGTGTTTTTCATCTCTGCAAATGATTGTTTAAGAATACTTAGTCCAGGGATACCTGGGTGACTCAGTCAGTTAAGCATCTGACTTCACTTAAGCATCTTGATATCATCAGGTCACGATCCCAGGGTTGTGGGATGGAGCCTCGTGTTGGCCCTGTGCTGAGTGTAGAGCCTGCTTAGGATTCTCTCACTCTCGCTCGCTCTCTCTCTCTTTCTGCCCCTCCACCACTCGCGCTCATGTGCTCTCTTAAAAAAAAAAAAAAAGAATATTCAGTCCAGGTTGGAGTGTTGTGTCAGAGTTTTCCTCCACCCGGTGGCGTTTTTCTGGAGGAAACTTCATCAGCTGAAATATTTTTCTTTTTTTTTTTTTAAAAATTATTGAATGGGCGCCTGGCTGGCTCCATCAATGGAGCGTGTGACTCTTGATCTCAGGGTCAGTGGCGAGTTTGAGCCCCACCTTGGGTGTGAAGATTACTAAAATAAATAAATTTTAAAAAACTTGAAAAAATGATTAAGGTATAGTTGACCCACAACATTACATCAGTGTCAGGTGTATAACACAGAGATTTGACAGTTCTGTACATTACTCAGTGCTCGCCATGGCTAAGTGGACTTGTCGACCACACATGGCTACAATATTATTGGCTGTATTCCCTATGCTGTACTTGTCATCTCCGTGAAGTATCTCTGTCATCTCTGAAGTATCTTTTTTTGGCGGGGAGGATCGATGTGTTTGTGGATTTGGTTAATTCTTGTTTCCATAAGCTTACTCCCTTCTCTCTATTCCCCAGCAAGGCTCCCAGGGCCACCTTCCCCTCCCCGGTCGCCCCTGTCACCCAGAACTGGTGCCTTTTCCAGACGGCTACTCTGGCCCCGCGCATTCAGCAACACCTTCCTTTCAATTCCAGCAGAAGCCAGTGCTCTGATCCGCTGGGCATCAGACCTATTCGAGGTATTGGTATTTCCCACCAGGGCACAGCTCGCTCTCTCTCTCTCTCTCTCTCTCTCAGGATCATTTTATTTGTGTCCCCAAGCAGGTTGCTGCCCTCTCTTCTTTTGCACGGAGTCTTCCCCTGACCTTCTCTACTCTGTGAGGTCCAGACCTTGTTCTGTCGCGTTCAGAGCTTGCTTTCTCTTCTCAGCTATTTCCTGGTTATGCTGCAGGCGGGGGGGCCCGGGGGCCTTTATCGCCCTCCTTGTTCTTCTGCACGGCAGAAACACATGTGCAGAGGTCTGGATTTTGGCTGCTGTCGTTATCCTAAGGGAACCTGGAACCCGGCTCGGGTCTTCTTAGTGAACTGGCAGTGGCCACTGGCAAATTCCACAGGAGCTACCAAGCCAGTTCCTGGTATTTATTTTTGTTTACGTTGGCCAGAGTTATTGTATCGCTTGCACCCAAAGAATCCTAGCTGTAACATCATGTTTCCGGCCACCTGGGTGGAGCTGGGTTGCAGGGAGAGGCATATGGGAGCTGGAGGAGCTTCGGAGCCCTGATTTTAACCATCTCGAGGGCCCCAAGATAGGGTATTTCTGGGAACTGGGTGGCTTCATAATCCTGTGTATTTATTGACACTTTTACTGAAGTAAAACACACTTTCACGGAGTGAACACACCGATGCCATCAACATCCAGATGAAGGACAGAACATCCAAGTCCTCAGAAGCCCCCTCATGTCCCTTTTGGCCACCACCCCCCTCAAAGGTCACGCCGATACTCTGACTTCTCTCACTATAGGTTATTTGTTCTGTGTTTATACTTTGTATGAATGGAATCACCAGAATCACACAGTATGTATACTTGGGTCTGGCTTCTTTTTGCTCAATATTATGACTGTGGGTTTCACCCACGCTGTTGAGTAGATTTGGGATCTATTTTGGGGATCCATCCAGCGCCCGTGGAACCACTCCCTTTATCTAAGGAGCAGAGTTGTGACTGAGAGCCCTTGAACTCGGGTGGGCCCCAGTGTGTGACACCCCCCCCCCCCCTCCACCCACATGCCCCTTGCCATTTGCACTTCCAGATTTGGAAACAGCTCTTTTCCTGGAGTGCCTGCCCGCCTCTGCTCTCCACTCTGTCCCCTTGGAATGCAGTCCTCGTGCCCCTGGAGGACATGGCCGGACTATTAGTAAAAATATTATACAAATAACAGTGTGTGTTAAAGGGCGCCCGAGTGGCTCAGTCAGCTAAGCACGGCTCCTGGTTTTGGCTCAGGTCATGATGTCCCAGTTCATAAGTTTGATCCTGAGATGGGCTCTGCTCTGACAGCATGGAGCCTGCTCGGGATTCTCTCTCTCTTCCTCTCTCTGCCCCTCCCCTGCTCATGCTTTCTCTCTCTCAAAACAAGTAAATAAACTTAAAAACAACAACAATAACAGCGCATGTTAGTGACAGCCTCTTTCAGCCATGTGTTGTGGTAGTTTGCAGGGGCGTAGCACAGGGGGCTTGATCCCAGCTGTCTGTTAAGCTCTTCAGGATGGGGACCCCCCTCCCCACCCTGATGTGCCTCTCAGGACCGTGGTGAGGATGACAGGGGCTACCCCATGACAGAACTTGCTGGTCATCGCAGTGCCCGTGATGCCAGATGCTGACGTCTTGGACATACTCAGACTTTGCATCACTCTGGATGACCGAGGCCCGGCCCTCCCACAGGGTCTGATTTAATAGGTTTGGGATGCGCCCAGACATCAGTTTTAAAAGTCCCCAGATGACTCTAATGTGCCACAGTAGGGTCGGCCAACCACGGGCCTGGCACATAGTGGGAGGGCAGTAAATGTTGACTTTGAGGGTTCGAGCCCCGCATCCGGTGAGCACGAGCCCCGCTTTGGGTAAAACACGAGACCCCCAGGGTGATCCCTACTTCTCTCTCTCTCTCTCTGTGCCCCTCGCTCACTTTCGCCGTCTCTCTCAAATAAAAGGGCTGCAATTTGCAGGGAGAGAGGCGAGGTGTGCAACTTCCTGTGGCTGGCGCCCCTCTCACTCCCTTTACAGGCCTCTTCATTGTACCTCCCCGTTCCCCTTGCTCTGCCTTCTGCCACCTAGGAATCCAGGACATCCCTCACCTGCCGCCTCCTGCCCCGGGTCAGCCGGCGTCCCTCTGGACTTTGCGGGGCATCAGAAGAGGCACCCCTCCCTCCCCGCCGTCAGAGCAGGTGAGCTGGGCTGCACATGAATCCGAGGGGGCGGCGGCCCAGCTGGGAAGCAGCCCTGAAATAGACCCCTCGCCGCCCCCGCTGCCTCCTCCCGGAATCTGCTCAGGTGAAAAACAGGCCTCTCAATCCGGGTGTCTCACCGGGCGTCGGAGGGAGGTGGCGCCGAGCCCTACCCGCCGCTTAGATCCGGCCCCGAGTCCAGCTCAGATCCGTGCAGACCCTGCCCGGGCCGGACCAGCGCTGCAGTGAGGGCTCTCGGCCACTGGGCGGCGCTGGCGGTCCGCGCTGGGGCTTAGCGTGCGGCTGGTGGGGAGGGAGGGCCACAGCGGCCGCTCTCCTGAAGGGAGACTCTGCGCGCCCCTTCCCGGCCCGGAGGGCCCTCAGATGGGATCTCCCTGAAATTTGGGGGTCACGTGGGGCCGGATGGGCCCTTCCTGAGGAGGCTGGGGCGGCGAGCGTGCACAGGCCGGGGCATACACCCTTCTGCAGGAGCCAGCAGGGAGAGAAACGGGGCCACCCTCCCAGCTGCTCCCCTGCTTCTTCGCTTTGTCCCACGTTTCCCACCTGCTTCCTGAATTCGGAGCTTTGGGATGGAGGGAGGTCAAGAGACATTCGTCTGTGTGTCCACCCACCCGTCTACTCAGGCACCACGGGTTGCCCACAGGCGGTAAACCCACTGCACACAGGAAATAGAGGGGTAAGAGATTCTCCCTCCCCCTGGGGGGGAGCAGACCACTGAACCGGAAGCTGGGGAATTCTCCACCAGGGGTGGTGGCTAAGCTGGGCCTTGAAGGTCAGGGAGAGGGTTTCTGGATGGAGAAGAGGAGGTGATTCAGCCACATAGGTGAGAGGGAGGAGGAGGGCCCAGGGCCTTATATGGGCTGAAGGGTGCAGGGGAGGGAGGGGCAGCCAGAGGACTCCTCGGGGACCTGCATCTACCATCTCTCCCTCCAGTGAAGGGAGCTGTACCAGCCCCTCCTTATCAGTGAGGAAACTGAGGCTGGAGACATCGAGTGCCCTGCTGCGGCCCCACAGTGACACAGTGTCATGGCTGGGGCCGAAGGCAGGTGTATTAGACTCAGGTGGAGAAGGAACCTGGTCTTTAACCACGGAATGCATTAACTGGCAGCACTGGGCCAGGGGCAGCCCGTGTCAGCTCACAGTCCTGGACCCCCTGATGCCGGCCTGCCAGAAACATATGGGGTCTTTCACGGCCCTGGCTTCTACTCTGTGACCCTGACTTTCCTCCTGCTGTTTCTCCTCCCCACTCGCACTCTGCTCTTGGGAGAGGGTCCACCATCAGCCATCACCTCTGCGGTGTGTGGGAAAAGCCTTCGTCCCGGGAGGGGCTAGTTAGGGTCTACCAGCAGGTGGGGAACACTCGGTGGGGCCAAGCCGATGCCTCAGGGTGCCCGCTCCTCTCGTGACCCTCGGGGGTTGGGGCCAGAGAAGCCATGGGTCCAGAGGGTAGGGGCTCCCGAGCTGGGGCTATGCAGAGTTGGGCCAGGGACAGAGGTCAGACGAGCTCTGCAGGGAAACTGGTATGCAGCATTGGCCTGGTGGCTCCCCCTTTCTGGGTCTCAGTGGCTCATCTGTAGCCCGAAGCGGGGGGTACAGACCCCTGAGGTGGTAGGGGCTAGGAGAGGCCCAGGTGTGGGGATGTTGGGGTGGGACTGGGTACATGAGGTGGGCCGGCTGGAGGGCCCTGGGTCCTCCACTCATTCCCATGCCCAGCCCTGCTGAGAGGCCCCCACTCCCCACCTAGCCACTCGCCCACCTTCCTCCTGCTGGTCCCCCCAGGGTCTTCAGTTGTGGGGGCCTCATACCCCACTCCAGCTGGTTGGAGTTCTATTAATATTTCAGTTTGATGAATTAAATATTCTTTCTACCCTCCTTCTGATATCCCAGGAGGGAATTAAAAACGAATCCGATCCAATCAAATGCCATTGAAATGCAGCCCACAGAGGGGAGGAGCCGGTGGGTGTGGGCTTTTCTTTCCCAGCTCTGCTTTGTCCTCTTTGGGGTGTGTGTGTGTGTGTGTGTGTGTGTGTGTGTGTGTGTGATGGGCTGGTCTTTGTGAGGCGGGGACAAGAGGCAAGAGAAAACTGGGGCGGAGGAGGGCAAAGGGTATCTGCACGGTTGCCGCCGCCTTTAGAGGGGAACTGGATCCCGAGTGTGGCTCAGGTTGCAGGGAAACTGAAGCTGTGGGGTGGGGAGGGGCGGTGCAGCTGTGACCCCAGCCCCATGAGCTGACCACGACTGCCCCCTGCCCCTTGTGGGATGTTGGATGCTTTCCAGGTCAGCTCCACCTCCCTGGCTTTCCCAGGGTTTGCTGGAGATACCTCAGCAGTGAGGACGTGAACCTTGGAGATAGCGTGAGCGGGATCGTGAGCGGGATCGTGAGCGGGATCGATGCTCCTGAGGCTCCGACAGCGGGAGGTCCTGGGGGTCATTTCCAGCTTTCTGTCCCGTCAGCTGTCTGGGTCCCCCTTTGGAGGGAGCAAATGCTGGGGCTTCCTTCCCGCACTGTCCAGGAGCTTCCTAAGGGGAACAGAGGCTGGAATACGTTGGGGGCGGGACTGACAAAGGGGCTTGCTGGCAATTTCCAGCCCTGCGGTGGATCGTCAGCCAGGCCCTGTGGCCTTTGCCTCTTCCCAAAACGGCCTGGGGCCCATTTGGAAGACAATCTAAGGCTCCAAATCACAGCGTCCTTTACACTTGAAAAGCCTTTCTCCTCCCGTACTTTCCTTTCACCCTCAAGGTGGCCTGAGTCCCTGCAGCATCACGATCCACACTTGACAGTTGAGGAAGGACACTGAGGCTCAAAGCAGGGGACTGGCGTGCCACAGCATCAGTGCAGTAGTGCTGGGACTGTCTGCAGCTGGGCGGTCCCCGGAGTGTGTGATTGAGATTGGGGACAAGTGTGGAGAAGACAGAGCAGAGCGAAGACATTCCCTGCCACCAGGGCCAGCTGGACCGCGTCCCCTCCTGCGCCTGTCACCTGGCTGCTCCCCCTGGCGCCCAGAGCCCTGCCACTCAGCCAAAGGAGCAGGCTGGCCACGAGGCACGGGCGGGCGGGAGGGGTTTTAAATGTTAATTGTATTTTGACATCCTGGCTTGTGACATCCATCCTAATGACATTTGGCTCGCAGCTGACAGCCCCCGGACATGTGGAGGGAGAGGGATGATAAGTAGTTTTAAATTGCAGTGTGGCAAAGAGGCTGGAAAATCCTGAGTCTTAAGAAAAAAGAGAGGGCCAGGAGCGGGAGAGGGAAGGAGGAGGTGAAAGTGGAAATCAAGGAGGAGAAAGGGGAAGGCTCCTTCTCTCTGGGGGGTCAGCCATTCATTTGTTTAACAAGTGGACATTTATTGGGCACCTACTGCATGCTCAGGGGCACAGTCTCAGCTGCGGGGGGGGGGGGCGGTGGCGAGGGGGAGGGTGTCAAAAGCCCCGTCTGGCTGTGCGCTCCACTCCCTGCGTGGCTCTCAGTGCTTGTAATTCCAGCTCCTCCATCAGGGTCTAAGTGACGCTCCTCCCTGACCTCCCTTCCCTGCCCCCCTTGAGCTTGAGGCAGCGCCGATGCCTCCCTGGCTTTTCCTTTCTCCTGTCCCCTCTCTCTTCAGCCCTATGGGTGGGGAAAATGAGGCTGAGGAAGGGAAGGGGAAGCATCATCTTTCAGGCCAGGGAGCTCCAGAGCAGCCGGAAGTAGCTAAAATTGACCTTGGACCATTTGTGTCCCTTCACCCGCCCCACAACCACAGCTCTTCCCCTGCCGTCCACTTGCTGAACTTCCCCTCCTTCCCAGCTGCCTTGATCGCCGTGCAGGCTGGAAGAGACAGAGGCTCCCAGCCCAGCCTTTAACCTTCTGTCCCACACCCCCATTTTTGTGGGGTGCTCCTGCAGCATGGGTTAAGGTCTCTCTAGCAAGTTGGTGCTGAACGTCCTGTAAATCCTCACATACCTCATTTGGCTTCTGCCTCCGGTCCTGTGTGCTTGGGCTTAACAGAGCTGTGTTCCGAATCTGCTCTTTTTTTGCTCTCTGCTCTGTCTAGTCCCCTCTTTCCCTTTACAGGGGCCGGTGGGAGGGTGTGGGTATGACGGTGCTGTGTAACCTGGAAAGTCCTTGGTCCAAATGGAATGATACTAGGAGCATAGACCCTTATCAGAGACCCCTGGGGCTAGATCTTTTTGGAGTTTAGAAAGATAATAGGGCGCACATATTATATATTGTACAATCCTCCAGGAGGCCTCGTAGCAGTATCCCCAAAACAAATATGCTGGCTCCTATTCCTGCAGGGAAACAGAGTGTCTCCCACCAAGGGAGCCAGACAGTGGCAATGACTTGCTCTCACATCAGGTTTTGCAGCCAGATGAGTTTGTTGAAAACTTATGGACAAGCTTGTGGTGTTCAGAGCATTCTGGACTTTGGAATTGTGGAAAGGGGACGGCAGCATCAGCCGGCCCACGACTCCTCAGAAAAATCCCAGAGCTCATAGGAGGGGTCCTGGAGGTTGGACCCACACTGGCCTAAGGGAAGGGCAGATTCCCCGGGTCCCTCTTCTGCTAACCCTCAGGAGCCTGTCCCAGAGCCCAGGCTGGGGGTATTTCAGAGTGCCCGGGCCCTTGACACTCAGTATCTCCGTGGGGCAAAGGAGAAGGGCTGGTGTGACCATGGGAGGCAGAGTAGGAATGACTGACCCCAGGATTCTTAACCCCGGGTCCCATCCTCTGACCCCAGCTCTCCACAACTCCTCCATGCCTGCAAAGTGACTTATGAGTCTCCAGAGAGCACGGAGCCATTGCCTTCTCTTGCAGTCAGCTTTTCATCCTGGAAACGTCCCGCCATTATTGTTTAAACCAACTCCCCCATCACAGGCGTTTCCGTCTAATGGCCTGGTTTAGGGGAAACCCAAATTGAGACCCATCAGACGCTGAGGTTGAGACAGCGGCTGGGTCACCGCAACATGGGGACCCTTTATTAGGTATTCCAAGCCTGCCAGGCTCTCCCCTGGCCCCTGCACCTTCAAGTTCACTTTGATGTATTTCAACAAATTCTAAACTTCAGGATTTTCAAAGGCAGCTGCCCTCTCCTATTAGGATTCTTTGGAAATGGAGACATCCTCGTAGGAGTAGCTCCGGTGGGTTTGAGTTGCCAAACGCAGGGGGTGGGAAGGGGCGGGGAAGTTGTTTCCCTTACCAGGGAGATCAGAATAAGAGTTGGAAGGAAGGATCTGCTGCAGCACGAGGGAGTGAGGTCAGACTTCAGGAAGAACTTCCAGGTCAAAAAGCTATGAAGCACAGGGCCTGGGTGGCTCAGTTGGTTAAGCGTCCGACTCCTGGTTTTGGCTCAGGTCATGATCTCATGGTTGGTGGGTCTGAGCCCTGCGTTGGGCTCTGTGCTGACAGCGTGGAGCCTGCTTGGGATTCTGTCTCCTCCTCTGTCTGCCCCTCCCCTGCTCGCTCTCTCTCTTTCAAAATAAATGAATAAACTTAAAAAAAAAAGTTCTGAAGCACACGTGTATTTTTATTTGCGTTAACATTTGTATTATCATTTTCTCTAAGATTGACCACCTCTTTCCCCTCCCCCAAGCCCCTGTCCCCCCAGTGCTAAAATGGTGTCTCCTCATCTCTGGGTAAGCGTGTGCACATGGGATTGGTGGGACTGGTGGATTAGAATGACCACCGTGTTTACCCCACTAGTGTCAATCAGGTCATCCTCTTTAAGGGTTTCAGAAAGAGACCCAACCCTGAATCCCGCATCCTTAGAGAAACCTGAGCCCAGCGCCTCTTCTCACTGATGGGGAAACCAATGCTCAGAGAGGCTGGGCCTGACTGCCCCAGGCCACACAGTATGAGCACCAAGGACCTAGCCTCTTGCTTCCAGCCCTGCGCCCCCCCTTCCCACACCCGGGCGCCTCCCAGTCAGGGTACAGCTTGCTGAACAGGGCATTTGGGAGGTCAGGCCCTTGCACCACCTGGCCTGGGCCAGGGCTCTCGTGACCTGACCCCTCTGCTGATCACTCACCTACAGAGGTGGCTCTGTAGCTCCCTTGTTTCCCCATGATGCCCCCAGCAACCCCGGGGGCAGGGGACACCAATTGAAGTTCCTGGAGGGGCGTGTGTGTATCTGTATGTCCGCGTGTTTAGCTGTGTCTGAGGGTGCCCGTGTGAGTGCGTCTGTATACGTGTGTGTGTGTGTGTGTGTATATATCTGAATGTATCTCTATGTATGTGTCTGTGTTTCTGTGTCAGTCTCCATGACAAGTCAAGTCAGCCAAAGTCAGCAGGAGGGAGAAGTCGGCAGGAGAAGCTGGCTTAAGCTAGGGCTCACAGGTGAGCGTGGGCGGCTGACCACTCAGAGGTGGGGAGGCCCGGAGTGGCCCAGGACGGCTGCCCGGAAGAACTAGGCCTTCAGGCTGAGTACCTTCACACTGGACGAGTCCACAAACCCAGCCATCTGCCAGCCAACAGCGTTTCTTTTTTTAACCCCTGAAAAATATAGCCTGCCCAGCCTTCTGCGACACAGCTGGTGGGGGGCGGGGGGGCAGGATAATTATGGCCAGAGTGAAGGCAACACTGAGGGGCAGGGAGTGGGGAGAATGGCTGGGTTGGTTTGGGTTCTCAATAAACCGTGGCCCATTTATTTTCAGTTTAATTAATTAATTGATTAATTAAATAAAAGGATATTGAGGACAATATCCTGTGTTAAAAACCGTAGTGGCTCCCACTTACTGGCATGTAAACACAGGACTGGGTGCTGTGCGTACATTCTTTTATTCCCTTTTGATGACGGCCTGGCCAGTAGCTAACTTTCCATGAGTTAGACAGAGGACCCCCTTTTAGGCAGACATAGCCTCAAGACAGGACGTGTCACTTGTCAAGCCTGAGGGAGGCTGGATTTGAGCCTCCCAGCATTTCCTATTCTTGCATACCAGCCCTGCTCTGAGGTCAGCATCATGGTCCTTGTTCTATGGGTAGGAAGCTGAGGGACCCTGGCCAGGAGGACCCAGGCAGGCTGTTCTCAGGGACGAGGCCTCCCCAGGAGTGACTTGACTGTCCTGCACGCCCAGAGGAACGCACACTCTTGTGGCCTTAGCTTAAGTCTCTGTAAAATGCGCCGTGCTGAGGTGTGGGTGGCCACGGGCTGCACTCCTCAAGGGCAGGATGGTGTGCAGTCATTGTGTATTCCCAGGGCTGGGAATGGAACAGGATCTTGGCCAGTGCTGGTTGTGTTAAAAAAAAGAAAGAAAGAAAGAAAGAAAAGGCATGAATGAATGCATGATCCAGGCCCTTCCATCAGAGGCTTCAGTCTGACTGGGTAAATGAGACATGTATTTGGGGCCATTACATATGTCAGCAAAGGGAGTTCAGGCTTTGCCAACATTTATTCATTCACCAAACATTCACTGAGCTCACAGGCATCGTGCCAGGCACCGGATGAGCCACGGTGAACCAGTTGTGGTTCTGGCCTGGCATAGTCTGGGATACTGGAGGAGGGGGTGCCCGAATGGGTCTCTGGGAAGGGGCAGGGGTGTTGGATAAGGGGCTTGGAGGGAGAAAGGGAAGACCAGTAGGGGGGAGGGTCATTCCTGCTATCCCCAGACATTCCTTTGACCCATAAGGGTGCTGTCTGCGGAAATTAGGGGTGGGGCGGTAAGAGGGGTGGTGGGTCCTCCCTGACCTAGGCACCTTTGAGCATCGGGTGGCACTCTGCATATCAGCCAGGAGGACTGAGGTACTGATGGGGAGGCAGGCCACTGCGAGCCACTCTCCCCCCAGCTCCCTGACACTGTGCAGCACACCCTCCCCGGGACAAGGACAGTCACACGTCACAGCTCTAATTGAAGCCGCTTCTGCAGTCTGGGACGAGATGCTCTTGTAATCCTAAGAGGGCTGAATGGCTCCCTCCCTCTCTTCTTCCTCAGTCTGCCTCTAAGGCCAGACCTCCCCCACGAGTTTTTTCAAGCCCTCCCCCGAAGGAGGAGAGCTGGGGCTCCAGCCTCTCCCCCCGGGTTAAGGGATTCCCTCCTGGGCTTGTGTTAGCCTGCCCGCCTGGCCACCTGTTACACTTTGCAAACCAGTGCTGGAGAGAGAGAGGAGCAGGCTGTGGGCCATGGGCTGGGGGTTCCCCTAGCCTGGCGGGGTTCTGGGGCCTCAGCGGAAAGGGACCTCTCTGACAGGCTATGAGATTGGGGGCAAGTTCAATTGCCTCACTGAGCCTCAGTTTCCCCCCGCGTGGTATGCTCGAACCAGGAGCGGTGGGGCGTGCAAATGAACATGCCACATGGGGGCACACGCCACGTGCATGCGGATGTGTGAGAAGAGGCCCTGCGGGTGGGGGTTCTAGTGACGCACGGGGGTGGGGAGGAGCGCAACCCCTTCGCATCGCAGTGCTTTGCTGTACTTCTCAGGGTGTGTGTCGGAGGCTGTGTTGCCTGCCCCTCGACCTTTGGAGTCAGGAGGGCCCCGCCCGCCACGTCCTGGGGTGGCTGAGCTGACACCCGCAGGGTGGGGGGAGGGGGCAAGGAAGGGGGCTTCCGGGAGAGGGCGCCGGTGGGGCGTGGTGGGAGCGGGGAAAGACCGCGGGGCGGGTGTGGCGGGGTGGAGGGGCGCTTGGAGAGCTCCGGCCTTCCCGCGGCGAAGGTGCGGGGTCGGAGGTGGGCTCCCAGGTGCTCTCTCTTTAAAAGGCCGGCGGAAGCGCCGCGCGCTTGGCCCGCACTTGCAGCGCAAACTTGCCGGGCTGGGCTCGCGCCTTCTCGAGTGCGGCAGCGGCAGTGGGCGCGGGGGCTGAGCGGCTGCGGTCCCCTCGCCCCCTCGTGCTCCCGGGCGCTCCCGCCCCCTCCCGCAGCCTCCCCTCTCAGCGTCTTCCTCGCTCCCCCTGTCTCTCGCTCGCTCTCCAGCGCGCTCTCTCGCTCGCTCTCATTTTTTCCTGCTGCTGCTGCTGCTGCCGCTGCCGCGGCGCCGCCAGGCGCCCGCATCTCGGCCGGCTGCGCTCGCCAGTCGGCTCCCGCTCCACTCCTTTCCCCTCCCGGAGCCCCCGGCTGCACCCCGCTCCCCGGAGCCGCCTCGCCCGCTCCCTTCGGCTCGGACGCCGGGCTCCGCGGAGCCGGAGCAGGGCTGGCCGCGGCTCCCTAGCTCGCTCGCTCGCTCGCTCTCGCCGGAGCGGCAGCAGAACGCCGCGCGCTTGGAGGCGGCTCCGGCCGGGCAGCCGCCAGCTCATCCCCGCCGCGTCCGGGACTCCGGGCGGCTCCGCGCCCGGCTCGGTCCGCAGCGTCAGCGCCGTCCGCCGCGGCCCCGGCTCTGGGCAGCGCGAGCAGCCAGCCGCCGCCGCCGCCTCTCTGCGCCCCCGGGGCAGGCGGGAGCGCAACCGACCCCTCGCCGCGGCTCAGACCTCGCCCGCGCGCGGTGAGTTGTGGCCCGCGGGAAACCGGCAGAGGGGACCGTGCCCTCCGGCCTCTGGGGCGCGGGCTGCGGCGGGGACATCGGGGCTCGGGGAGGTGGCCTCTGACGAGCTCCCGCGCTCAGGGCTGCCCGGAGGAGGGCCGGGGGATCTGAGCCCTCAGGGCGAGAGGGCGCGGGACCGAGGCTGGAGGGTCTCCCCGAAGGCCCCCGAGGGAGGGAATGGGGCAGCGGCTTTTTTGCGGGCCTGGGGGAAAGTGTCTCCGTGTAGGGGTGTTCTGTCAGGTTCTACCGGATGGGGGGGGGGTCGTGCCAGCTCTCAGGTGGGGGCGGCGGCATTAGCGCGCCCCCTCTGCGGAGGGGCAGGGCAGGCGGGGGCGCGGGGTGTTATTTGCACCTCTTCCCCGCCGTCTCCCGGCGGGAGGGCAGCGCCAGCCTCGCGCGCCTCGGCTCCTTTCCCGTGCACCGCGTCCCGCTCCCCTGGCCGCCCCGGCGCCACCTTCGCCACCGGCCGAGTCCCCGCTTGCTCGCGGCCGCGGCGGGTTGGGACGGCGCTCCAGGGTCTGGGGTCTCCCCGCGGCCCCGGGACCTCAGGGTCAGGTTCTCCTCGGATACTCCCCACCGACCCTCTCCGAGACCCCGGTGAACCCCCGGCGGGGGCGGGTGGCCAGGCCGTGTGTGTGTGTGTGTGTGAGTGTGTGTGTGTTAGGGGGGGGTCCCCTCCCGGGTCGGGCTTCCCCGGCGCCCAGGAACTGGAAGCGCCCCCTCCCCGCGCGGGGGCGGGGCTGGGAGGTGGAGGCCCGGACTGAGAGTGGCGCCCCCGCACAGGGGCGGTCTGAGGCTGTTTGTGCTGAAATGGGGCGGCGGTAGCGGCGGCAGGGAGTCCTGAGGCCCGAACGTACGAGCGCCCCCTGCCCCCAGGCCACGAGTGACACCCCTGCCTTTAGACTTAAGGTCCTTTTTAGAGGAGGCTCCTTGCCTCTTTACCCCCTCTCAGCGCCATCCCTGCCCATGGGTGCGGGTAAAGCTGCTTTGCGGGACTGGGCTGGGCTTGCCTAGTGGGGGGTCCGAATCCACGTGTCTGTTAGAGCGGTGGTTAGTCTTTCTGACCCTTTGTCATCTGTCAGAAAGCTCTCCGTGATGGCGGGGTGGGGGGTGGGAGTACTGTGTGTGTGTGTGTGTTCCCATCGTAGTCCCCTATTCTGGGGTGACAGTGGGGGCTCAGGGCAGGCAGGGCGGCCAGTGTTCTAAGTCTCCATACTGGACACCCCCTTTCCACAGCCTGGTCCTCAGCCTCACATCCCTGGGGCCAGCTCATGGTGGAAATGAAGGATGTTCTAATTCCCATCTCCCCACTCCCCCAGGATGTGTGCTGGGTCTGCCCCACTGTCCCCCCTGAGATCCACGTGGAAAGCTGGGCCGCAGGCTCTGGGTCTGTGTCCTGAGCGCCCCAGAGGCCTCAGGGCCTGGGTGGGAGAGAACTTCAATGAAGAGGTGAGGATCCCCGGGAGGTCTTTCCTGGTGACCTTTCCTGAGGTAGCAGAGAGAATTCCTACAGAAGCTCCTGGGTGTGGTCACCTTTCCTGGGCAGGCTCTGGGGGCCAGTGGTGAGGGCCCCTGAAGAGGGCCTGTCTGCAGGGGAGAGTGGGGGTCAGAGCCCTGGTCTCCCTCCCTGGTGCCCCCAGAGGACCACTTCTGGGAGGGCCTCTCTAGCCTTGAGTCAGAGTCCTGTCCTTGGCTTGGAGTGGGGGGCTCTTGGTCTGGGTTGGTGCCCCCAAGCCTCTGCTTAGCTTGGATGGGCATGCCTGCCCACAAATGAATTAAGTGACCACTGTTTTCACCTTCCTCCAACTTTTTGTCTTTTAGCCATAAACTTTCCCCCACCTGTCAACACCTTCAACCTCTCAGAGACAAAAAGACCAGAAAGTTATAACCCTCTGAGATGTAGTCACTGCCAAGGGCTACCCCTCCCTGAGACATTTGCATTTAAGAGAGGCCCAGAGAGGGAGTTGGCGGTGCTTAATCCCAAAGAATGCTCTACTGGTGGTGATTCTCCGGAGAGAGATGTCTGGGATGGCAGGGGGGGTGGGTGGGGCACACAGCATGGCACCGAGAACAGGTCCCGAGCAGGCTGAGGGGGAGGAGGCGAGGCGGGAGCACGTCAGGAGTCGAGCTGCTTTCTCGGCCTCAGTGGCCTAGCGTAGGCCGCTCCTGTCTTCCTCCCTTATCCCTCCTCCCCCACCCTGCGTCTGGGCGGCTTCATTCTGTTGGAGGCGTGACGTCCCCAGGAGGAGCGCCTCGCACAGCGGCAGGCAGGCATCCTGAGGTAGGTGAGAGCACAGGGAGCCAGCGAGCAAGCGAGCGAGCGAGCGAGCTACCCTGGTGGGCAGGGTTGGGGATGGGCCCAGGCCAGAAAATCTCTGAAGGGTCCCCAGCCCAGCTTCCAGGTTGCTTGGCCACACCCGAACCCACCGTGCTGCAGGGGGACAGCTGGCAGGAAAGGATGGGACCAGGACCCACGGGTTTCTGAGCTTTATAATTACAGCCTTAGACGCATCCTCTCCCCTAGATGAGTGTGGAGCCGGCAGCCCCTAATTACCACCCACCCCACGACATCTGCCCACCCTGCTGTCCTCCCCTGCTCGGCCGAGAACCTAACTTTGCGGTGGGCAGGCCCCGCTGGCAGCCTGGGCAGATGGGCCCGCTGGCTGCTGGCTGGAAGGTTATCTCACTTCTGCAGAGTGGAAGCTGCCTTTGCTGCCCGGGGAAGGTGTGTGTGTGTGGGGGGGGGGGGGGGCAGGGAGCTGGCATCTGGACTCTGGCTCTGCTCACTGGGGCTGGCATAAGAGCTGCTGGCTGTCCAGGCCCACCTGAGGGAGGAGGAGGCCGAGGGGCTTCCCTTGGTGGGCAGCCGGCCTGGAGCCAAGGATGCCAGCTTTCTGTTGGTCCCACCCAGCCTGGTGCTGGCTCCTGGGGAGAGCAAGAAGGGCTTGTTTTCGTGTCAACTCTGCCCTAGTTAGCAGGGGACTATCAAAAATTAATTTAGAGATTTCACTGCCTTTGGCCCTTGCAGAGTGCAGCCTGCCTTTTCCCTGGCTCTTGGGAACTCTGTTTCTTTCTTGGCTGTGCACTGTCTCCGGCCTCCGTCCGTCCTCTCTGCCCTGCCTCTCTCCCAGTGTCCCCCCCTGCTGCCTCTGGGCCCAATCGGAGTCTCATAACTCTGCATTCTAGACAAGCTTCCTTCCTTCTCCCCCCCCACCATTCCCCCTCCCCCGCCAGTCCTCGAGTCAAGCTCCTGGACTTCTGACTTCTGCCTCAGGTCCTCCCTGCTCCCCCGCCCCTGCCCCAGCCTGCTTCTGAGAGGGAGGGGTATCAGCAGAACTGGCTCGGAAAAGACGGGCCTACCCCACAGCCCTGCCCACCCCGCCTCCTAGCCTGGAGGCCTGAGAGAGCCTCTACCGTCCTGTCCATGTTTCTCTTGGCTCCTTGGAAAAACGAGCACCACAAGGATAGTAAAAATCACCCCTTAAATTAAAGCTGATGACTCCCGTCGAAATGTTTTATTATTAACCTCACCGTTTAGCAATCTCGTGGCAGCAGTGAGGCATAAATATATGTGTACACACGTATATTAAATAAATTGGGGAACGCGGTGCATAATGACATTATCTGGACCCCATTCAATTAAGGTAGATATTATCTGCGGTAATTGGGAAATGCCAGCCCATAATGACAACCCATGCCATTCTGGGCTGAGCCACGCTGACGAGCTGGCTGTGGAGTCTAGTTAGGCCTCCCTGTTCTGGAGAAAAGCACTGGCTGCCCATTGGCTGTGTTGCTGGGAGTCCTGGGAGAACCCAGGCAGCTGCTGGTCCCAGGCTGGGCCACCAGAATGGGGACCAGGAGGTTGGGTCCTGCGCTGTCCCCTAAGCTTAGCCCTTTCGCCCCTCTGCTTCTTGGGGAGACAGAAACTAACCCCCGGACCTGTTTGCTGGTTGGGGCTGTGACTTCTAGTAAAAACACTGTCATTGCTACAGGGTGAGTTTTAGATTTTGAATATAGAAATAAAGACTGGGGAGTTGACTTGGTTTCTTGTTTCTAGTGAGTGATTACTTCGTGGGTGTCACTGCCCCTTCTCTGTGCCCGGCCTCAGTGTGGCCTAGGGATGGAAGTCTCGCCCACAGCCGTGGTTCATGGCTGTGCAAGACGGTAGAGTTTGGGCTTTGACTTGCTAAGCCAATGGGACCCAGCCTTCCAGGGCAGTGCTGGAGTGGGGTGGGGGGGAGCTCTGATTTAAGGAGGGGGGACAGGAAGGAGGAGGAGAGAGGAAGAAACCGCATTAGCCATGAAACCCACAATAGCAACAGCTGCAAACAAAGACACTTGCCCACTTGGATTGTGCCAGAAGCCTGGGGAGGGTGGTGGTAGGTGGGGGTGGGGCAAGTTGGGGCAGGAAGGAGAGGCCTAGGGGCTGCATGGAAGTGGGATCTGGTGGGTGGAGGAGATTTGGGCTCTGGTTCTGGGAGAGGGGGAAGGTCAGGGTTGGGCATTTCCTGGGCTGAGCCGGTGGGACGAAGGTCTGATGAGATAGCCTGGCTTTGCCCTCCAAATGACGTGAGCTGCTGTGGCCTTGGCAGGCGGCTGCCTTTTGAGCCTCAGGTTTCTCTGGTCATGAATCCTTGCCTATCACTGGGCTCACGACCCTTCAGTGGGCCCCCATTTCTCCATCCATGGTTTTTGCTTGATCTTACATTCAGTGCCCTCTCTGACCTCCTCTCCTACTTCTGCCCCTTCCCATTGCTGTCCAAGTAAGCTGGCTTCCTTGCAGTTCCTTGAACAATGAGTGCTAAACACAGGTTCAGGGCCTTTGCACTCGCTGGCTCCCTGCTCTTTGCCTGGGGCAATTTTCTCCTGGAAATGGCTGACACCTTTACTGTTTTTGAGTTTCTGCTCGTGTGCCACCTTCTCAGAGAAGCCTTCCTTGACTCTCTTTTTCTGAAAAAGCCCCTGGGTCTTAACCTCCCCCCTTACCTGTCTTAGTTTTCTTCACAACCCCTTGATTCCCTGAAGTGCCACACATTTTCGTGTAGTACGTGTATCGTCTTTCCTGTGCCACCGCCCCCCACGCCCCGTGGGATGTTGGCTCCCCAGGGCAGGTGCTGGTGTCTGTCACTCCCAGGAGTTTCCCCAGAGCCCAGAGCAGGTGCTCAGCACCTGAGTAGGTGCTCAGCACATATCTGAACGTGATGTTGAATAACTGAGGGGTCATGGCACGACAGATTGTATTCTATGCCTGACCACACAAGGGGGTTATAAGAATTCAGTGCAAGGTCTGAGTCCTACTCTGCATCCACTGCAGCCCCTCTACACTGGGCTGCCTGCTGGCTCTGGGCAGGGACCCGGCTGTGTCTTGTTGTTTATTGAGAATTTCCTGTGTTCTGAGCCTTGGGCTAGGCACAGGGGATACAGAGATGAGGGTGGTCGTCCATGCAGGCCCTTAAAATCTTCCAGGCTCATCATTGCCAAATAGCAACAGAGAGAGAGAGAGGTGTTAATGTGGAAGAAGGAAGAAACAGGAACTTGGCTAATCAGGGCAGGCTTCCTGGAGGAGGAAGGGTCTCAGTTGATACCTGAAGGGTGAGAGTCACAGGGAGGGAATCATAGAGTGGGGGAAGCATGGGCAATGGATTTGAAGTTTTCTCCTCCTTAGTTTCTGTCGGCATGAAGCTAAGGAAATGCTTCCTCTTCCGTCCTGTCTTCCTTTTCTTCTTACCTTCCACACATATTTCTCCACTGTCTCCAGTCACTTCTGAATCTGGCCCTTGCTGTTTTGGTGGAACAGGGAAGGGATGGCCTGTGGAGTGAGATCTGGGGTTTCTGTACTTGGGAGGGTTCCTGATGCAGGCTGGTGGGCTGGAACTGCTGGGGGACATGGAAGGAAGGGGGCAGGGGGCCCAGACGCCCACTGTGCCCTCTTCCTTGCTCTTAGAACGCGGCCTGGCTCAGGGAGTATCTAGGAGAAGGGCTGCTGTTTCTATTAATATTGAAATTGATGACCCGGGAGAGGGGGTGGGAAGAGCCCAGAATCATTCACTCCCATCACATCATTCATTCACTTTCACAAACTTCCACTGTGCCAGGCTGGGGTGCAGAGATGTCAAGACGAGTACAACACGATCCCCTCCAGTTGTGGTCCCTGTGGGGAGAGGGTTGGGCTGTGGGGGTTTGAGGGAGCTCATTGACCATCCACCTTTCCCCACAGACTGGGAGTCACATGGGCGGATATCAAACCACGGGGCCTGTTGCTGGTGCAATTGGAGGGGGAGGAAGGGGGGTGCAGCTTCCTATTACCTGCTCCTTGGGTCTAAGCCTTGTCCATATGGGAGGAGACCATCCAGCAAAGCACACCTCTGTGTGGCCAGTGCGGGGTCCCAAGGGGGATAGGAGAGAGGTGGCCGCAGAGGTGGCTTGCCATCTGGCGTCTCGGGTCCTCATGGGCTCCTGTGGGCACGGGGTGGTACAGGAAGGATCGGGGAGGCCTCCGGTTCCCCCTCACCTTTTCCGGCTGGGGACCGGAGCTGCCAGACCCTCCTGTGGAAATGTGAGATACTCATCCATTCCCAATGCCCCAGCTTTTCTGAGCACCTGGGCTGGGCTGGGCCCCTCTGAGGCAAAGGTGAATAGAGATAAAAAAAACGTGCTGGAGGGACCATGGAAAGGCTGAGGGGAAGGGGCTGCCAGCAGCTCTGGAGGCATGGCTCAAAGGAAGGCAGAGGACAGGGGGCCTGGGTCTCCCGGCTGAGCCTGGAGGGGTGAAGAGCCACAGCTTGAGGGTCCCCTCAAAGGCTGAAAGCAGGAATGGGTCGCTCTGGAGGTGTCCCCCCCCCCCCCCCCGGCCCAAGCAAAGTGCAGGATCAGTCCCTCTGACTCTGCCCTTTACTTTGGTGTTTGGGAGAATTCTATTTCCTTAGTTTTGGGAGAATACAAAGCAGCTTCGTGAAAAGTAAATCAGAGTAAATCACGGTGCGTCTCTTTGGATCTGGTCATTGTTCCGTGGTTTGTGGTTCTTCCTGGCTCAGGCCCTGGTTGTGGGAGGAAGGATTTAGGTTAGACGTGAGGAAGCATGGGGTCCTGCTTGTTAGGACTTGGAAGGGGTCACTGAGGCAGGTTGGTGGAGTTTCTCCCTGCAGGCCCACAGATAGCAGAGAGGCCCTCAGATGGTGGGGTGGCTGGGTTGGGGGGGGGGAAGGGTCCACTGCAGCCACTCCCCGGCTCTCCTCACATCCCCTTTCCCTGAAGAGAATGTTCCGAAAAATGCAGTTGGCCAGTGAACTGTTGTGTGCGGAGATGACCGCGTGTTCTTCCCTCCACTCCTCATCCCTCCCTGCCTGCCTGGGGCCAGAAATCTGGCAGGAGGCAGAGGGGAAGGGAATACAGGGGTTGGTGGAGAGAGGTGGGGAAGGATAGAATAAGAGGCCCCACTGGGAGTGGGTGGGCACACTGGCATAGACCTGCCGCCTTCTTGGTGACTTCATTTGGGGAGTGATAGATCCCCTCCCCCCAAAATGTCCGAGGTATGAGCTTTCCTGGCTCTTTTAGAATTCGGGGTGTGGTCTGAGGACTCCAAGCCTCCCCTGATGTGGCCCCCCTTCCCCAAGATGGAGCCGCCCTGTGGGGTATGGAAGGACGCCTCGCTCCCCCCCCCCCGCCCTACCCCCAGCCTCTGCTCTTGGTGGCTCCTTTCACTCTCAGAGTATTTTTACTTTTCCCTTGTTCCTGTTACAGGATCAAAGGAAGGAGGGGAGGCTAAAAGAGGCGGTGGTTTGCCCAGCTCTTTGGAAATGTTCAGAAAAGGCAGACCTGGCAGGGCTGAGGGGTGGAGAGGGGCCCACTAGGCAGGGGCCAGGCCCAGTGCTGGTGGAGGGAAGCCGGAGGGCAGTCTGGCCAGCCTGGGGCAGGGCCTGGGGCCTTGGGGTCTTGATTCTAACCCTGCAAGTATTTGTTTTTCTCCTCGATGAGGGCTCCTTCCTCCATGCAGCCTCCGCCCTTCCCCATCGTGTATGTGTGTCTGTCTGTGGTTTCCGGTGTGTGTGTGTGTGTGTGTGTGTGTGTGTGTGTGTGTGTGTACATGTGCCTGTGTATGCACATCACTCAGTCCGGAGGGGCTGGGGCTTCAAGGAGAAGCCCTCACGAAGAATCTGGAAGCCTGAGCAGGGCCTGACCGTCAGAAGCTGCTGTTCATTGGTTTCCCAGCCTGAATCTGCCCTGCTGTGGCCTCGGCACACAGCCTGTCATGATGCCAAAAATCCTTCCACTTTGAATTCAGGCAAACCAAGCCTGAACTTGTAGGCTGTGAGACTGGGCAGGGCCCGAGAGCCCCTCTGGGCCGGCGTGGTGGGGGGTTGGGGGCAGGGGCCCGCGCGGCGCTGTGTGCCTGGGCCGTGGGCCATTATCTGAGGTTCGGAGCCTCGGCTTCCTCGTCTGTGTGGTGGGGATAGGAATACCGCCCAGCTCCCGGAGGCGTGAGCGCCACCTGAGAAAACGTAAGCGAGGCCCTTAGTGTAGCGCCTGGCACTTGGCAGTATGATGTCATTTGAAGTTATCTCTCCGTGGGCATCAGAGCACTTGGACAAGACAGTGTTTCATTGTGCGGGCTGTCCCACCCAGGGGATGGATGCAGGCCCGGAGGTGACTCCTTCCCATCATTGTCACAACTGAGAATGGCCTGCAGGGGCAGTATGGCCACTAGACTGCATCCTACTCCAAGCCTTCCATTTTATTTTATTTTATTAAAAAAAATTTTTTTTTACACTTATTTATTTTTTGAGAGACATAGAGAGACAGAGCACAAGTTGGGGAGGGGCAGAGAGAGAAGGAGACACAGAATCCGAAGCAGGCTCCAGGCTCCAGGCTGTCAGCACAGAGCCCCACATGGGGCTTGAGCTCACAAACCGTGAGATCATGACCTGGGCCAAAGTCGGACGCTTAACGACTGAGCCACCCAGGCGCCCCAAGCCTTCCATTTTAGAGATTTTGAAATTGAGAACCTCTAGGGGATGGCAGGACTGTGGGTGCTCTTGAAGCCTTCTCCAGTTTCTCTTTTCTGAATTGCCCAGTCCTGGCATCAGCAGCTAGTGCCCACATGGCCCTCCAGGAAAGCGAGCTGTTAAATTCACCCACATGAAGGTGTAGGTGAGGAGGACAGGTCCGTACAGGTGTAGCCGTCCCCTCCCCGCATTTTAACAGCTTTCACTCTTAAGCCTTCCTCCGAGCACTGACCCCCAGTGTTCAGTCACTGGATCCTAGCTTCATGGGTGAGGGTGGTTATTAGGAAGATTTCTTGCAGGCTTCCCCAGGTCTCCCAGTATGACTGGTGCTGGCTTTGAGTCCTGACCCATCTTGCTGTGTGACTTTGGGAGAGTTATGTGATGCCTCCGGGCTATCGGTTCACCTGCAGAGTGAGAATTAATAGTTGTGTTCTTGGCCTCTGAGGAGCTAATGGGTGAGGGAGCATTTTGATGAGGGGACAGATGTGAGGTGAGGATCCAGAGGGCACTTGCCAGAGAAGCCCAGGAATTGAGGCTGGACCCTTGGGTGCTGTACCCTCTTCGCTCCTCTCCTTTCCCCAGAACCGGAACAGTCAGTAATTCCTGTGTGGGGGGAACTACAAGTGGGGGACGGGTGGCTCCGAGACCCCGCTTGGCCTTGATGCAGGGACCACATGGCTAGGAAAACCTCCTGATCCAAACACAAGCCCTTCTTCCAGATGGCTAGGGAAACTGAGGTGTAGAAGTGGCTTGCTAGTCTTCATCTGACAAACCCCTTGGGGCCGGGGGTCCTTAGAGTGAGGCCCCTGGCCAATCCCTGACTCAGCTTCTAGCTCTTCTCCCTGTGGCCTTCTCAGTTGAGGGGAGGGAGGTTGCTGGCTTTGAGAGGGAGGCTGGGGCCAAGGAAGGAACCCCAGGGGAAATTAGCCCAAATTAGCAGCGAGAATGAGGAAGAGCTGGTGTTGTCTCTTCTACCCTTGCAGATAAATATTTAATCACAACAACAATAATAATGACAATGATCATGATAATGTGCAGTAGCTCAGGCCGTAACCTGAGCCCCACTCTCAGAGGGAGGAAGTGGGGGAGAGAGAAGGAGCAGCAGAGAAATGGGAGAGATAAAGACCAGCAGAAAGAGGGTGGGGGAAGGAGGCCAAGCACATGACAAGGAGGCTTGCCTCTTGAGCTGGGAGCCCCTGGGGTTGCCCTCTGCCTGGGGTGGCAATGTGAAATTTGCATTGTTCCAGGAGGAGAAACCGGGAACCGACAGCCCCACCTTCTCCCTGGCCTTCAGAGTTAGCAGCTCTCAGCCTGATTTCTTCTGCAGGGGGCCTTGCTGGCTTTCCTGGTCTCTCTCCGAGTCCCCAAGGAGCCTGAGTGTCTCTGGTTCCAGAGCTGGCAGCTGGGAAGCTGGGCTCTACACAGTGTTTTGCTTCTCACTACCTGTGTGACTTGGGCAAAATGCTCTCTTGCTCTGGGCCTCAGTTTCCTCATCTCTAAAATGGGGTTGGGCCCTGCAAAACTGGTTTCTTGCTACTCCTTCATGTGGGTGAGCAAGACCTCTCTTCTGCCCAAGCCAGTTCCAGGCTGTTCCTGGGAATTGCGCTCTCTGATGCCTGGGTTTCTGATGGCAGTGGGTACAGGCCTTAAGAAGTCTTCAAACATGACCTAATTTCTGCCTCGGGCTCTCCCACTTGAACCAAAGTTGAGCAGCAGCTCCAAGAGCCAAGTTCAGAGTTGTGGAGCCTGTGGTGATAACCTCCAGCGTCTCCTTCTCTCAAGCTCCTGATGAGCGATCAGAATAGCTAATGTCTTCTTTGGGCTTCTGTTTGATTCTCTCTCTCTCTCTCTCTCTCTCTCTCTCTCTCTTTCTCCCTTCTAAGGTTGATAGGAGGAGAGCATTGGAGCTGTTTTCTCCTTGATGCCAAGATACATCAAGCTAGGAGCACTCTCCTGTTTTCACATTCATCCATCAAGAACAGGCCTGCAGGACGTGGGGACCAAGACTGGAGCTCTGCTGCTCCCTGGCTACTCCCTGTCGCCCATGGGCATGGCCTGTGTCGGCAACTGAGCACTGCCTGAGTGGCGAGGAGCACCAGCATGGGTTACCCTGTTGGCCGTCCTTGGCCACCCTGCTGCTGAAGCTGCCCCAGAGAGACTTGTGGGGGCTGCCCTGCCCATGCTCACCCAGGCTGCGGGGCTAGGGGCCTGCCAAGGCTAGGAGTGGGGCCCGCCATTCATGGGTCTCTAGGGATTTCCGAGATGCCTGGGAAGACAGGCTGGGGCTGGTGGTGGGCCCGGCTGCCTCTTTGCCTGCTCCTTAGCCTTTATGGCCCCTGGATGCCTTCCTCCCTGGGGAAGCCCAAGGGCCACCCCCACATGAATTCCATCCGCATAGATGGGGACATCACACTGGGAGGCCTGTTCCCTGTGCACGGCCGGGGCTCAGAGGGCAAGGCTTGTGGAGAACTTAAGAAGGAAAAGGGCATCCACCGACTGGAGGCCATGCTCTTTGCCCTGGATCGCATCAACAATGACCCGGACCTGCTGCCCAACATCACGCTGGGCGCCCGCATTCTGGACACCTGCTCGAGGGACACCCATGCCCTCGAGCAGTCGCTGACCTTTGTGCAGGCGCTCATCGAGAAGGATGGCACGGAGGTCCGCTGTGGCAGTGGCGGCCCACCCATCATCACCAAACCTGAACGTGTGGTGGGTGTCATCGGTGCTTCAGGGAGCTCGGTCTCCATCATGGTGGCCAACATCCTCCGTCTCTTCAAGGTTAGTGCCTGGCTGGTTGGCCCCAGATGTGTGTTTCTACCAACAGCCCCAGCCCTCCACACCCAGGGTGCCAGGCCTGGCCAGCTTCTTTCTCCTGTTCCTTCCTGGACTCTGGGGAAGAGAGTATGTTTCCCAGGGAGCAGTATATGAGAATTTGGGGGCAGTCCTATGGTCAAAGCCTAGGCTCAGCAGAGTGGAGGTGTCAGGGAGGGACCCAGTGCTGTGGTGCTGACCATGGTGCTGAAACAGCACACGCGGCCTGATCAACTGTACTCCTCAGTGGGGAATGCTGAACCAAGAGGGGAAAAGGAAGTGCTGAACAACAGAAGGGAGGAGGAGCTAGGAGGACACATGTATGTATATATAAAGACAGAAAGATGGATACATGGAAATATAGGTAGATAGAAAGGTAAAGAGAGTAAAAGATAGAGAGAGAGATAGATAGAATCGAAATACAAATGTTGGAGATTGCCAGGGAGAAAAAGCAAGACTTTTGTTTTGACATTGTTTTCAAATAATTGCAATTCCCAAGAAAGATATGTTTTTCTTCTAGTAGCTGAGAGAGCCCTGTGTGGCCCTCCTACTCCACCCCAAGATTATGGTTAGAAAATGTGTCTTGATATTTTGGATGGGGCATTGGGCTACGGAACCCATAGAGAATGGATGAGGACAGGGAAAGGGCCTGGAAGGAGCAGGCAGTCTCTGTTTCTGTTGCCCTTGGCCCTGAACTAGGCTTCCCTTGCTCATTTCCTTCCTCCTGCCCTTCTTCCTTGCACACCTTTCTCCCTTTCCTTCTGGAATCCTTCCCTGCCCCCTCCTTGCTACCTCCCTTCCTCTCTTCCTGGGGCAAGAGCTGCTGATTTGCAATTCAATTGGAGCCAAGTGCTTCGCTAAGCTGCTAAAACAACTGAAAGCTACCGGGTAGAGAGAAAAACATTACAAGCATTTTACCAATAATTATGAGCCGCTCTGCTCTTGGAGCCTGCCTTGTTTGCTCTGTGTGTTTGTGTGTGTGCGTGTGACTGTGTGTGTGTGTGTGTGTGTGTGTGTGTGTGTGTGTAAGGAGGGGGAGGAGGGAGAGAGAGAGGGAGGGAGAATGTGAGGAAAGAGGAGGAAGAAAAGCCCAGAGGAAGCTGCTGGGTCCCTCCTTCACCCTGGTGTTAGGCTCTCAGCCTTTGGAGATGGCCCCTTCTCTCCTCAGAGTCTCCAGAGTTAGGTGCAGTGGGCTGAGAGAGGCTGTCTGGGCCCATGCAGAGTGGGAAGTCTGAGGCTGAAGCTCTCTCACCTGGACCTTTCCTGGAGTCAATTCGCCCAGTCCCATGATGCATCCGTACTTGGGGGCATTTTGGGGAGCGTGGATAGAAGTGGGGGTGAATGGTGTGGAAGGTCACCATGTTGGGGATGGGGGTGGGGACGAGTGGTAAAGAAAGGAAGCTAGAGTTGTCCCGTCACAGTGTGGAGTGGGGGTTGGAACTTTGTGGGGCCATGTGCTGTGCTGTCTCACCTATAGGCCTTCTTTCTGGAGTGTTGGTTTTACTTGGTGGTTTTATGAAACACTGTCTAGGAACACTATCTTAATTTTCCAACAAATGGATGCATTATGAAGAATGCAGAATTAAGATGAAGGAAATTTTGCAATAGATAATCTGAACAACCTCTGGGGGGCTGTGCTGCCTGAGGTCATTCCTGGTAGATGGTTTGGGAATGGGTAGCCTGGTCCAGCCTTCCCACCTGCCCTGTTTTGCATTGAGGAGTGGAGACCCAGAGCGGAGGAGGAAGCCGGGCTCAGCTGCTCAGGCCAGGGCCTGATGATGGTGATGGCTTGGGCTAGCTGAGTCATCACTTCAGCCTGCCTGCCCCAGGCCTGAGAGGTGAGGCTACTTTGGCCATCAGCAGAGGGGACAAGCCCCAGACTCCTTGTCAGTCTGTCTGGATGGGGCCTAGACCCCCAGCCTTGGAGAAGGCCAGACCACAGATGGGGCTGCTGCAGTTTCCTTATTGGAGCTTTTTATTAAACACTTTTGGTGACTCTGGATGTTTTAATTTTTTTTAATGTTTATTTTTGAGAGACGGAGACAGAGTGTGAGTGGCGGAGGGGCAGAGAGAGAGGGAGACACAGAATCAGAAGCAGGCTTCAGGCTCTGAGCTGTCAGCACAGACCCTAACACAGGGTTCGAATCCATGATCCATGAGATCATGATCTGAGCTGAAGTCGGATGCTCAACCGACTGAGCCATCCAGGCGCCCCTACTCTGGATGTTTTAGAAAACAGCCTGATGGGGCCCTGGGGGCTATGACCTCGGTGAGTGCCTCCCTGCCATCTCCCAGGGGCAAGCCAGTGCCCACTTTATAGGGAGGTAGAGAGGATCAAAGGAGTGGAGAGGTGTCACGTGACACAGGGTAAAGGCTCCAAGAATGGTGAGCATGTTCTTGGAAACATGGATATTTTGGGATGAGGCATCCAGTGACCCCACATGGGAATGCGCTGTGACCTCTGTGCTCACCCCTCTTTGGTTGGAGAAAGGTCTCTGGTGGGGTGAGGGTGCCTGGGCCAAAGTGCATCACCAGCCAGGGGCTCACAAGTGTTTCATTTTCCCTGCCCATCTGGTCACCTGTGAACATGGCCCAGGCCTCAGTTTTATCTGTGCCTCCTCCAATTACAGAGAGATGAATGGGTTGGGGCAGACGGTCAGGAGTCTCCCTGGCTGCTCAGAAAGAGAGACCGGACAGGGGCGGGGGTAGAGACCTGGGAGGAGAGAAGGAATGGGGGACAGAGGGGACATGTTGGGAAAGGGAAGGGAGGGGGAGGGCACGGAGATGGGGACTGAGCCAGAAGGAGTCAGTCATCTGTGGTCTGCATTCCCTGGGTTCCTTTTAACAGCGTTAATGTTCCAGGCTGGCGACAAGAGGGCTCCTCAATAATTAAACTGATAGAAATGAGAGGCTGGGTGAGAAACTTAGAAACCATTTACAGAGGCAAAGGGAGCGGAGGCCCCAGGCTGGTGAGCATGAGGGAGGGGCACCCAGGCAGGGACAGCAGCTGTGTCAGGTGTCTATTTCAAAGGGCACCACTGCAGCCCTGCTCTGCCAAGGCCAATAAGTGGGGCCTGCTGGGAGCTTCCACCAGAGTCTGTGATTATAGCTCCCCTTCCTCTAAGAGGTGAATTTCCTGTGCACAGTTCAGAGAGGAGCTCTGGGCTTGGGGACACTAGAGGTGATTTCCTGCCTGGCGAAAAGCTAATGGGGTGCAGTCGGGGCCAGGGGGTGAGCAAACCTCCCAGCTACTGGAGCTGGAAGGGCCAACTCCCCTTCGTATAGAGGTGGAATCTGACCCCTGTTAAGTGACAGGGCGGAGCTAGAAGGCAGGTCCCCAGCTCCCAGGCCTGACTCCTTCCAGACTGCCTGTCCAAATAAACTGGGTTGGAAGTGAGACTCAGGCCTTTGTGGGGACCAGAAGCCCTGACTCTGAGTAGTCTTGGATCTGACTTGATAGCTTATATCCCTTACTTCCTGTCCCTTCATCCTCGTTTTGGCTCTCTTCCGGAGACAGGGAATACTGATAGGTGTAAAGCATACCTTTTGGAAGACATCCTAAAGCCTGAGGATGTGGCCTATGTAGTGCTATGTTGGGACAGCCCAGATTTGGGCGCCAGTTAGGCCTGGGTTTGAATCTTCATGCCCCCAGAGTTCACTCACCATATAGGGCATTTGCACCAAAGTGTGAATAAGCCAATAAGATCTTTTCTTGAGAGCAGCTGTTGTTGGGGGGAGAAGGAACATGTTAAGTGCCTTCGGAAGAAAGCAGTTTTCAAATCGCAGACTTGTGAGGGCTAGAAGGATCCAGAAGTCATTGCACAGAGTCCCTCCCTCATTTGCAGCAGGCAAAAAAGCTGAGGCTTGAAGAAGGGGAGGCTAGCCAGTCCTTGCCACCTTGGCTAATTGTTTAGCTTGTTTGTGCCTCTGTGTATTTCCTCGCTTGTTAAATGGGGATGATAATGGTCTCCTAGGCCAGGTGAGAGAATTAGGAGTTAATGTCCAGGGAGGGCCTAGCACAGTGCCTGGCACACAGTCAGCCCACAGGAAATGTCATTGCACAGCTTGTGGCTGGACCTGAAACCAGCACGAGAGACTCCATTGATGTGGAAGAGGCTGGAGCGGGTGGGCAGTGACAGACGGTGACCTTTGAGGCCGATCCTGGAGAGGCCCCACCATCTGCTGGGCCTCTTGTGTCTTCCTGAAGACTGAGCAGCCAACTCAACTTTCAGATAACGAGCTTTGTTTCGCTGTCACAACAGTGGCATGTGGGAGGAAAAAGCTGGGTGGAGTGGAGGGAGGGCAGAAGGGGGAAGGCAGGAAAGGGGGTGGAGGGGACACTGGTGAGCAGGGGAGAGGGTGGAGGTGGGCAGGTGCCCCAGGTTCCTGAGAGAGGCCGGCCCGGGGCCAGTGGTGAGGCATACTAGCCCTTCTGGGCACCCCCCCCCCCCCCCCCCCGCCTGGCTGTGTGATGCTCTTGACCCACGTGGGGCTGTAAGTGCTGTAACGGTTTGTGGCTTGTTTCTGGAGAAAGCTGCCTGCTTGGTGCTTGGCTTGTCTAAGCTCCTCCGTGCCTGGCCCAGGACTCCTGGGGAGACTTTGTGGCTTAGATAACGCAAGATGTTCTGTTGAGGATATGGCTTTGTGTCTTCAAAGTGTTTTCATTGCACAACCAGGAGGAGCTTTGGAGAGAGTCCATCTACACTGCCCCCTCCCCCCCCGCCCCTGCAGCATGCCCTTCTCCCTTGAAGACCACTTCATCCTTCCAGCACCCAAGCCAAAAACCTGGCAACAGTTTTGACCACCCTTTTTCTACAAGGAAACCCTACAGGCTTTCCTTTCAGAATGTGTCCTCTGGGGCCTCCCACCTCTGGGGCCTCTCAACCAGACCATTGCAGAAACCTTCTCTTCTTCTGCCTGCTTCTTTTTTTTCCCCCTGCTTCTAAATGGGCCTACCACAGCCAGACTTCTGCTCAGTGGCCAGGGAGATCTTTCTAAAAGCCGAATTGAATCTACTCACCTCTGTTAAACCTTTGATTGCTTTTAGATTAAAATGCAAACTTCCAAACCCTTGCCTGTTTCAGAAGCTCTGTGCTACTTGGTGCCCAACCACGTCTGTTGTGTCTCCTGGGTGCAATCCACACAGTCACTCTATTTTCCTTATGGTCCGTCATGACACTGTGCTATTTTCCCCACCACAGGGCCTTTGCACCTGCGTTCCCCTCTGTATGGAATGTTCTCTCCTGACTCTATGAGGCTAGATCCTTCTCATTCAACCTTAAGCTTAAATGGACTCCCTCCCCTCTGCCTCCCCCCCCCCCCCCAGTTATTCTATCTTGTTTCCTCATCTTTCCCTTTATGGCACTCATCACAGTTTGTACTTATGCCCATATTTGCTTGTTTTCCTTTTTGCTGCTGGCTTCCCCCTTCTAGACTAGGGGTTAGCAAACTATGGCCCATGAGCCAAATCTGGCCCACCACTTGTTTTTGGCCCACGAACTAAGAATGGTCTTGGTATTTAAGTGGTTGAAGAAAAAGAATCAAAAGAATAATATATCCACAACACAGGAAGATCACATGAAATTCAAATTTCAGTGCCCAGCGATGAAGTTTTGTGGGTATACATAAGACCTACATTTGTGTATTGTCTAGGGCTATTTTTAAAATTTTTATCTATTTATTTATTTATTTTTTGAGGGGGACTGCGGTGCAAGTGAGCAAGGGGCAGAGAGAGAGAAAAATCCCATGAGGGGCAGAGAGAGAGAGAAGTGGGGCTCATCTGAAGTGGGGCTCGAATTCACAAACTGTGAGATCATGACCTGAGCTGAAATCAGATGGTTAACTGACTGAGCCACCCAGGTGCCCTACAGGGATACTTTTTTTAAAAAAAGATTTTATTTTTTTTAATGTTTATTTCTTTTGGAGACAGAGAGACAGAGTGTGAGCTGGGGAAGGGGCAGAGAGAGGGAGACACAGAATCCGAAACAGGCTCCAGGCTCCGAGCTGTGAGCACAGAGCCCGACGTGGGGCTCGAACTCACGAACCGCGAGATCGTGACCTGAGCCGAAGTCGGATGCTTAACCGACTGAGCCGGCCAGGGGCCCCAAAATGATTTTATTTTTTAAGTAATCTCTGTACCCAACATGGGGCTCAAACTCACAACACTGAGATCAAGAGTTGCACACTCTACCGACCCAGCCAGCCAGGTATAGGGCTACTCTTGAACTACCGCCTGGGGACTGAGCAGATGAGACCAGTTGACCCTCAGCAGCACCCGTAGGACCCCCGGCTGGTGCCAGGCCCGCAGTAGGCTCTCAGGAGTCTTGGCTGAATGGTGTCATGGAGAGTGAAGCGTCTGCTCCCCCATGTCCCCCCAAACTCTTTGATACCAGCAGGGATGCCATGGTCTGCACCACCCTGCAGACGCCCCTGGCCGTGGGGATGAGTGCAGCCCGGCCCATCGAACCATTGGGTCAAACCAGTGCCAACCAGTGCCCATCACTCTGGTGAACTCCAGGACCACTTGGATGTGTTTCCACCCTCCCAAACACCTCCAGCGCCTCCCTGACTTATGGAATTGGAATTCCCTTCACCTACACCTTTTTCCCTGTTCGAGGGTAACCCCATGCACCATTTTAGGCTGTTATTAGAGATTTGTCCCAACAAAGCTTCCTCAATAGATATTTGGGGGTGAATGAGGGACCCTCCAGAAGAGGTGTCTGAGGTAGAATTATCACTACGTTTGCACGACACATATCCTGTGCCAGGGTTCGTCTCAACCCTCACAGCAGCCCGCGGTGGGCAGTTGTTATCCCCATTGTACAAGTGGGCAACTGAGGCACAGAGAAGCCAAGCAACTTGACCAAGGTCCCACAGCTAGCGTGGTGGAGCCAGCATGCAAACTGTGCGGGCCCGAATCTACCCATTTTGCCACTCTGCTCTCCTAACTCTTGGCCATCCGATAGACTCGGGTTTGAGACCTGGCCTAATACTGCGTGGCTTTTCTGAGACTCAGTGGATCGTCTGCAGCGCGGACACGATGGCACTCACCCGGCAGAGGTGATAATGTGGGCAAAACCCTTCGTAGGTGCTTTGGGGACGCGGGTGTTACCGGAACAGTTTTGATATTGGTAGAATAGTTTTGATAGCGTTTGTGAGGGGCTAGGCGGCCGAAGGGGTGGGGAAGGAGGGGAAGAGGTGGGGGAAGTAGGTCTTGCTGAGGGTGACTCTCAGGGGCTGTTCTCGGGTGAGAAGTGCATAGCCCATGCTTTTACAGCGTCCCTCTTTCCCCCAAGCACCAGGTGTCCCTCTGGTGAGAGCCCGGGAAGGGGGACGTCAAGACGTCAGGGTCAGGCTGGAGCCTGCAGAGAGAGGGGAGGGAGGTGCAGTGGGGGGGGGGGGGGGAGGGGGCCCGGGGGCCAGAGCCCCCCCCCCCCCCCCCCCCCGGCGGTTTCCCTCCCCCCTCTTCCCCCTGCCCCCCCCCCCCGTTGTGGGCCCCCGGGGGGGGGGGGCCCCCCCCCCCCCCCCCCAATATAGTCGGATACCGGGGATGCAAGGCAGGGGGAAGGATGGGTGGGTAGGGCTGCTGGGGGAGACGTTGCGTTGCCTTGGTGGTTCTCAAGCCTGGCACCTCATCACAGTCACCTGGGGAGTTTACTAGAACATCGGATTCCTCAAGCTCCAGCAGGCGGATGAGGCCTGGGGGCCGGGCCTGTGGTTGGACACCTGCCAGGAGGCTTGGTTGGCCACCAGACCGTGTGGTCTGAGTTGGCCTAGTATTCCCATCCCACCAGGCTCTCCAGGGAGGACCCTGCCCCCGCTGCAGCCCTCTCGAGCCAGCTGCCTCGCAGGTGCACCCTGGGGTTGCAGACCCAGCTCTGAATACAGGAGGTTTGGGGCTGGAAGCCTGGGTTCAGCTCTGGTGACTGGATTGGCAAACAGACTCATGATTGTGAAATTTCAAGGAGGCAGAGGGGCCTCTGGCGCCGCTTCCCAGAAATGCCCTGGAGGGAGGCCTGGTGCGCTCCTGGAGTCCAGGTTGGAGATGACAGGGCCCCGGGGCAAGAATTCATTCACTCATTCCACTCACGGACTCCATATAGAACATCTTCTCTGTGCCTAGCACTGCTAGAGGAGTGTTCTCCATCTGGCTGCACCTTGGAATCACCCAGGGAGTTTAAAAAAATCCTAGTACCCAAGCCCCACCCCAGGAATTCAGATTAATTGGTCTGAGATGGGGCTTGGGTTCCCCAGGTGATATCCATGTGCCGGCCCAGGTGGAGAACCACCGCTCTAAGCAACTTTGTAAGGCAGGAAACAAAACGGAGTAAGGCCTTGTCCCGGTGGGCTTCTATGTTAGGGGGGGAAAGCAGGCAGTGAACAGGTAAACTGTATAATACCTAATGGGGGGGGGCAGTTCCCTGCAGAACAAAGCTGAGGCATGGCAGAGGGGTGCCAATGTAGACAGGATGGTTGGGGATGGCTTCACTGAAGAGGGATTATTTCTGCATAAGCTCAAATAGAACAAAGGGACTTGCCCATTGGATATCTGGAGAGTGTTCTAGGTAGAGAGAACAGCAAATACAAAGGCCCTGGGGCAGGACTTTGCTTGATTGTTGACCTAGGGACTCAAGAGGGAGGACCAAGACAGCTCTGGGGATGGGAGAGGGGGACCAAGGGAGTGCCCAAACCTACATCCTGACCCTTGTTGCTGCCAAGGGTGTTGTGGGGGGGAGGGGTCAGCAGGAGTCTGGGGACCTTGGGCAATCACTGGGCCTCTCAGGACCTTAGTTTCCTCACCTGTTAAATATGCAAATGGTCCCTGAACAGTCCTCGTGAAACCACAGAGGTGATGGGTGGGTGGGGGAGGAGATATAAGGGTGGAGCCTGTGGGAGAGGCTCACTCTTTCCCTCCGCTCCCACTCTGCTGGCCTCCTCCCACCCCTGGCCCCTTGTCCCTCTTCCACCGCATCTCCCTGGCCTGAGGAAGGAGAGCTCGAGACAGGAGCGAGGCAGGGCCAGCCAGATGGGGAGCCCCAAGAGGCATGCGATGGTTAAGGCATGGGCTCCGGGGCCAGATGGCCTGTCCTCAAACCCCTGCTCTGCCATTTATCACCTGGGAGTACCTCTCTGTGCCTCAGTTTCCTTGTCTGTAAAATGCTCCCCACCTCACAGGGCACGGTAAAGATTAAGTGAATACACGGAAAGTGCTCAGACCAGCACCTGGCATGTAGACTGGGGATATCGGCCGAGTGCCTGGTTGCGGCGGGCAGCCCAGAGCACTCACTGGCTTTGGAGGCAGCCACATGGTAGGTGGCTCAGATCTTGGCCCCAGATCCCTCACCCTGTCTGGACCTTGCTCATCTCATCTGTGAAATGGGTAGAATCACGTGTACCTCTCAGGGTAAGGATGTAGGATAATGTAGTGAGGAGCTGGTGGTGTGGGTGCACTGTAGGGCTCAGTAATGTTAGTCCTCATCACGTGCAGGCAGAGCATTGAAGGGGGGTTCAAGGGGGGAGGGGGAGTGATCTGAGCCATGCAGGCTGGGGAGCTGGGCAATATGGAGGGGCAGATCACTGGCTTTTGGCAGAGGGATGATGGGTGAGTGTAGCTGAGTTCCCCCCAGTGTGTTGGTCCTGGGGCTCTCCAGGCACTCACTGTGAGGTGTGGGGATGCTGGGTGATCTCTGGCTCTCCACTCAGGGGAGGGCTGTGGGTCCCCTTACCACTGAAGCCTCCCATAGCTCAGGGACCTGTGTTCTGGGTCTGGCTCTGCTGACAACGCGCTGTGACCTTGGGTGGGTCGGCTGTTCTGTAAAATGAGGGCATCGGATCAGGTGGGCCAAGCCCACTCCTCTACCTGGTGGCCTCTCCTGGAGAAGGAGCACTGAGCCTACTCCCCAGCGGTCAGGTTACCGCGGTATTGCCATGGCCCCAGTGGCCTTTCTCGTGGCCTCTCCAGTGTAGTCCAGCCTGCCTCGACCCTGTATATTCTGAGTGTGTGCTATGCTTTCCAAAACCTGCCTCGGGGATTTTCCTGGCCGTGTGCTCCTCCTGGAACTTCCTTCCTGATGCCTGACTGGCAGAGTCAGACTCCTTCTTCAAACCCTGACTCAAACTCCAAGACTCTCCTGACCCGTGAAGGGCTGAGCTGTTCCTGGGGTACGTGGGGTCCTTTGTGTGGCTCTTGTGGGTCTCCCTGACGTCCATGGGCTTGTGGAGGGCAGGACTGGGCCTCCCTGGGACCCAGGGACCTGGGCCTGGGTCTTCCCCTTGCCCTCAGTGCCCCTGGCCCTGTCTGTCAGCCTTGGGAAAACCGAGCAACCCCGCAACCCCCCTCCCCCCACCAAAGCAACCCCTGTGTGGGAGCTGTGCCTGGGGCAGGGGTGTGGCCCATGCCTCTGCCTGTCTCTGTCAGAGGGTTAAGCTCATAGTACCTCCCCCTGCCTAGTCCTAAATGAGCTGTGTGCTTTTCCACTTCCTCCCAGTTTATTAAACTTGCATTTTTATGACCCAGACATGTTGGAAATGAAAAGGCGGCACATTCTGCTTTATATTCCAATTGACCTTTACGCTTGCCACTTACTTGGGGGCCCGGGCTGGGGTGAGGTGAGGAGATGCATGCCCCCGCCTCCAGGCTCTGGGCTGCTGTGGAGAGTTGTATCCTGGAGCCACGTTTTGGGGGGCAGGGAGGCGGGGGAATCAGAGCCCCCCTTGGTCCCCAGCCCCTGCCTCCTCCTTTGGGACTCTGTGGATTTCTCTGCTTTCCTCTTCTGTTCTCCCCCATCTCTCTCCTTCCTGCCTCCTTTTATACCCTCTCTGGCTCTGCCTGGGCCTCTCTCTGGGTCATGTGGGGTGGCCTTATCCATGGTTAAGGCCAAGAGGTAGGAGTGGCCCACAAGCTCACCTGTTTCTGGACAGGTATGCTCCCGCCTCGTGGCCACTCTGGCCACCTGCCCGCTTCACACCTTGATTAGGGCCATTGGTACCCTAATGTGCTGAGCACTTTCTGGTGGGCACCCAACCCCTCCAGGTCCCCTTTCCGTTCTCAGATGGTCCTCTCCCCCCCCAACATAGCTCCAGAAATTTCCCCTTGATTGAAGATGTGGCCTGGCTGTGGGCAGATGCTGCTCGGGGCTGTTTTCCTCGCCTGTGGGGTGACCGTGAGCGGGCTCTGCATGCGTCCCCGGGTGGTGGACAGACGGGGTTGGTCTCAGGGGTGTGAAGCTGTTTCAAAAGGGGCCAATCCTGGCCCTGCCACTCCTGCCTGTGTGATCCTTGGGCGGGTCACATGACCTCTGAGCCCAGTTTCCAGATCTATAAGATGGGTAGGATGGTTGTATTAAACGGGACAATGAAAAGTGGCACATGGCCCAGTTCGAGGAACAGTAGCTGTTGTAACGCGTGCTCATGTGAGGGGGAGGCTATATTCTTCTCCCTGTTCCTTTCTTTCTTCGTTCCTTCATTCCTGGACCTGAGTCCTCCCCAGGCTTCTGTTTTTCCTGGGGCCACTGAGAAGTTCCCTGGGATGACCCAGGAGGCATGAGGCACAGGTACCACGAAGATGGACCGGCCTGGCTGCCGGCTCTCTAGCCATCCCCGGGGGCCTAGGGTAATTTAAAACTCATTAGGGCTGAAATATGCTGGAGGGAGAGAGGGAGGGAGCCCGCTGAGCACCACCCCATGCGGGGCAGGAGCATAGGGGGGCCCTAAGGGTCCTTGGGTGTCTGGGCATCTCTGGCCGGGGCTGAGGAGCAGAGAGGCGACACTTAGCTCATTCTCCAGCCCCTGGGGCTGTGGTTCAGTGGGAGGTCCTGCAGGGTGTGTGTGTGGGGGGTGGTATTTGTGTTCAGGGCTGCTGCCTCCCTGTCTCCCTCCAAGTTCAGGCCCTGATTGCTGTCAGGGAGTCCAGTGTGGCCCCCTCGTCAGAGCAGCAGGAAGAGGGCAAAGCTGGACCCTTAGGAACGAATTTGGGTGGCAACCCCCCTCCCCCACCAGGGGGGACATTTGAGGCTTAGGACTGGGGGGCCGGGTGTGTGAGGGGTGTGGCTTCCAGGACCAGGTCTGTTCTGAGGGGAGATGGGGATATGGGGTGCACACAGCTTTCACAAAGGAGCCTTTTATCAAAGATGAGTGGTATCTTCTAGGTGGGCTTGACAGAAAAGGGTCTCTCTCTCTCTCTCTCTCTCTCTCTCTCACTCTCACAAGGCATCATGTATTCTATTACCCTCCAAACTTCAAGCACATGGAGAATTATAGAGACGAATAAACTGTCCTAGACTCATCACCTGGCTTGATCAAATATTGATATTTTGCCCTACTGGTATCAATGTTTGTTTTCATGCTAAGGAAGAAAACATTGTAAACGTCATCAGAGGGCCCGTGTGAGCGTCCTTGTGCTCCGCCTCTTCCTCCTCGGAGGCCGCCACCGCCCTGTCCTGTGCGGATTGTTTTTAGTTCTTTTAATGACTGTGCACTTAAAAATAGTTTTGTGTGTTTTATTCATTTTTGAGAGTGAGAGAGACAGAGCATGAGTAGGGGAGGGGCAGAGAGAGAGGGAGACACAGACTCTGAAGCGGGCTCCAGGCTCCGAGCTGTCAGCACAGAGCCCAACGTGGGGTTCGAACTCACGAGCCTTGAGATCATGATCTGAGCTGAAGTCGGACGCTTAACTGACTGAGCCAACCAGGTGCCTCTAGTTTTGTGTGTTTTAAGCTTGATAAAAAATTGGATCATGTTGGGTGTCCTGGGGCTGGCTGCGTTTGCTCAGCTTGTCCCGTTCCTTTTCTTGGCCGTGTGGTTCCTCACTGGAATAGCGCCCTGTGCATTTACTCGTTCATTTCTTGGGGTCACCTGGGCAAGTCCCCTGATGATCTTCCTGGCTCGTCCCAGGGGTGCTGCCCGACCATCCTTGCCCGTGTCTCTTTGTGTTCTTGGGAGAGTTTTCTTGTGGGTCGCACTCAGGAGCGGAATTGCAGACTCGTGGAGAATATGCCTCCTGAACTTCCCCAGAGGCTGCCGTGTTGCTCTCTACCTTTGATGCAGGGTGCTGGTTTCCAAACCTGTCTCCCCATTGGAACCCCCTGGGGCTTGTTAAAACACAAGTTTTCACCAGATGCCTGGGCCTACGTGGCCCTGCAACGGGGACTCTTTGCGTGCGAAGTCTTGTTTCATAAGCTCCTGGGGGCTTCATGGACCTACATTTGGAGGTGCCTTGCCTGGATCTGCCAGTCACTTGCTGTGCAACTTTGAGCAAGTTGCTGGATCTCTCTGAGCCTGAGTGTCCTCCTCTATAAAATGGGGATGATGATAATGGTGAGGACTCAGTCAGGGTTGGCCCTTGCCTCCTCTGGGGGTTGGCTTGGTGCTTTTGAGGTCTGTGATGTACCCAGGGTTGCCACAGCCTGACCGGGCTCTTGTGTCATCCAGAGGAGCAATGTACCTCCTTGACTCTGTCTGTGAAGTCGGTTTTGGGTTCGTTGTGTTGGTCAACAAGCATGATGGACGACTGCCCCGTGCAGGCCATGCCATGTTTTAGAGACCTGGAGTATGGTCCAAGGACTCTGATGTCAGAAGTCAACGGTCAGTAATTCCATGACAGTGAGATGAGGGCTTTCACGGAGGTGGATGAGGCCTGGTTGGGGGGTGGGGTGTCAGGGAAGGCTTCCTGTAGGAGGACAACTAGCTGAGATTCAACAGCCAGCATACAGTGAGGTAGGTGGAGGGCTGTGCTGGCCAGTGGGGGAGGGCATTCCAGGTGGAGGGACCCAGGAGGCCAAAGGCCTGGTGGTGAGAGAGGAGAGGGAGAGTGGGAGCGAGCCTGGTGCTTGTGTGGGGGTTGGCCGTCTCGCTTCAGGACTGCTGAGGCTCCCGGTGACACAGGCATCTACCTCCTGGCAGCGGTTGCCTCTGACTGAGGCCTCAGATTGCAGCTGGAAGGGGGTTTATGGGAAGCCTGAAGTGTGAGGAAATGTTAAGTGCCTTATAAGTACTTTGATTATTTTAAATTGCTTAAGTGGTTTCTAAGATGGTCCTAAGTATCCCGGGGACACAGACACAAAATCAATTAGGAAAGTACAACAAACCTAATGAGGGGAGAGTAGCCCCCTCCCCCACGCCCACCTCGGCCTGGCTCTGGCCCTGGCCCATCAGCCCGCACCAGGACCCCTACTTTCACCTCCAGCATCGGGCTGGGGAGCCCCCAGCCTCTGCGCTGGGCCCTCCTGGCCTTGAGTCGTGCCTTCTCGCTCAAGTGTTTTGTGGGGTGGAGGGAGAGGAAGGGGTGTCTGGAGGGGTAGGGACGGGAGGCAGAGAGAGGGGTTGTATGTGGAAGTGCCTGAGAGGGTCTCCTTTAAAGATGCTCTTCTCTTCTGAATGTGCCTTTTATCCAGGGGCCCTGGAGCCCCCTAGGCCTACAGTATTACCGTTAATATTATTATCACTATCATTGCTATTTACAGCATTATTTTTTAAGCGCGTGATACATTCCCATGGGCTTTCAAACATACCAAAGGACATACCCCAGCCCTACCGTGGAGGCAGCCGCTGCTCCCCGTGTGACCTTCCAAAGAGGGCTGTGGTCTGGACTCGGGGCTGTGGTGTTGCAAACTCCGGGGGCGCCATTCACTGTTGACCGTTCACTGAATCTGGGGTGCGGGGTGGGGGGTGGGGATGTGTGCACGCATACATTCTCCTCCGCTTTTTTCACACGCCGCAGCACCTGCCTGGTGGCCGTGGGGATTGCTCATCAGCCAGGAAGGACCTCGGCCTTTGTCCGGCCACAGAGTACTCCCCGCTCCCAGTCTCCTCGTGGCAGACACCAGGTGCTTCCCAACCTCGTGCGTTTGAGAACACCCCTTGTGCGGCTGACTTCGTGCGTCGGCCACGTTGCGTGTCTCTGTCGGGAGAATTCCTACAGAGCGCCGGGTCACAGGACCAGCGTATTCGTAATCTCTTGCCCTCCTGCCGGCCAGGGGTGGGGGCCGCACTTCCTGTGGCTGGGTCTCCACCTCTGCTGTCAGCCGGGCGGGGCCGGGAGGAGGCCCTGCGGCTGATGCTGACCCGGGCCCTGTGCCGCCAGCCTTGTGCAGCAGATCGTGGGGAGCAGGGACCCCGGTCCTTGATGCAAGAGCTGCCCAGAAGAGTGAGTGGGCCCCACTTCACTGTGAGTCTGTGTGGGGGTGGAGGCAGGGGCAGGGGCAGGGGGCAGCTCCGGGCCTCTGCGGGGGTCTAGCGGGAGCTGGAGGCCCTGGGCTCCTGGGTCTCCATCCCACACATGCTCTGAGAAGGTGCTGAGAACCGGCAAGGTGGATGACCATCGCTGGCCTGGCTCGGTTGTCTGCCCACCCTTCCCTCCGCCCCCGCATCATTCAGGTGTGATTGCTCCCAGCAGAACTGCTTCTGTGCCCACATTCTGCTGTCTTTGGGCCCCATGGCTGCCTTGTGTGTCCATTTAACAGATGCAGCTCTGAGGGGCGGTGACTCCTTGGGTCCTGCAGCGGCTCGGGGGTGGAGTTTGGCTGGTCCCTTGCCTCCCTGGCTCCTCAAGGAGTGCTTCTGTCCCAGGTCCGCAGGTAAGGCTCATCCGTCCGTCCGCATCTCGGTTTAAACACTTCTCACTGCCCGCTGCCGGGAGGGCCCCCCTTCTGTTCTAACCAGCCTTGGGCCCTTGGCAAAATCACTTAGACTGTCTGGCCTCTCCATTTTCCCATCCGCACGATGCACCCAGATCCAATTTTACTGAATACTTTCTGAGGGTAGTGAGGCAGGAGATTCCCCACTTCTTCCCGGAGGGCCTCAAAACTCTTCTTTTGGGGGACTTGAAACTGTTCTTGTTTTCCATGTGAATTTTCCATGCAATACCTCCTCGGAGGCACCAAGGAATCCGCTGCCTCCTTCCTCCTACCCCAAGGTACACAGTGAGATGAGCAAAGAGCCTTGTCACCTGGAGCACATTGTACATATTTATTATATTAATTTTGCATAATTCACCGAACTCTCTTTGAAAGAGATGTGGCTTCCCTTATTGAAAACTCTCTTTCCCATTCTGCACGTCCAGCTTCAAATGTCCTCCTCCCCTGAGACCCTTCCCGCCCAAACCAGTCCCCACCTGGACCAATTCCCTTAGTCAGTGCTGGCCCCTGAGCTTTCATTCCCTCTGGTCTCTCCACCGAGAGACCCTGAGGTTAGGGACGATGTCACCCGTTTCTTTTGTGGGTCCCCACAGAATCTGGAGGGATGAGTCAAAAAATATTTTTAACAGAAAGCTGTCAATGTGAAGAACAAAAATCTCTGTTCCTCAAAGGAATCAGGCACAGAGCCTCCTGGAAGTTCGGCAGCTGGTACTTGATTTGACAATGAACTTTCCCAGGTTCATTTCCCAATGACCTTTCATGAGAGGTCCGATGAGTGGGTTTTGCTACAATCTGTACAGTGGTCTTTGGTAACGTTTTGAAGGAAGAAGTGGAGTTTTCCTTAGCTTTTGTTTGGTTTCCAGTTTAATTAAAAATACGTATGTTTTATGTACAGCTTGTGAGTCAGCGTAGGAGTATGGCCCATGATTTTGGGGACTTTCAGACACCTGCTGTAGGCAGCTTCTGAGCATTTCTTGGAAACCGTGGTACGGCCTTAGGGCCCAGTGATAAATGGGAATAGGGGAGGCAGGGTCACTCACAACCATCGGCAGGTGACGATCTTTCACAGTTGCTTCTTGGTCATTCCACACGACGGCCCTACAAAGTGGTCCGGACAGATGCCCTGACTTTACTTGAGGAGAATGAGACCCAGAGAAGTTACTGTGTGGGAGACCACCTAGTGAGTCAGAATCAGAGCTGGGCTTGGAACAGGGGTCCCAGACTTCCAGCCCAGTGCTTGCCCTCTACACACACCTGGATGTCACAGGCAGATCCTTTGAGGCCACCAGCTCTTAGTGTGAGTCCATGGGTGGTGGTGAAGATGACTTGCAGGCTGGAAGCATGTCGGTCTTCCCTCTGCCCCACGGAGCGCGGGAGAGTCAGCCTTGGGCCCCTATGTGTGAGTGTGGCTTATGCCTCCACACTCCTTCCTGTTGGTGTTGTTATAAAAGCAACATGTTCATTGCAGAAAACAGAAGAGCATAAAGAAGCAAATGGAAATTGCCCACTCATCCCGCCATCCAGAGTGACAAACTTGAAACGTTTGTGTATTTCCTTCTAGCCTTTCCTGTGTATAATTTATGACGCTGCGACCATAACATCTATGTGGTTCTGTAGCCAGCTTTTGCCCACCAGGCTGCGGTTGGGAGCATTTTCCACCATCCTTAAATAGTCTCTGAAACATGGTGGGTGATGGCTACACAACCCCCCATCAGGGGGCCCTATCATCTTTTATGTGTCACATCTCTCTGGTGGCTGGTGGGGTGTGGAGTTTCTGGGCTGCTTCCTCACCGTGTCTGGGCATTTGCAGTGGACTCTCCCTCCATGGGGGGATGTGACCGTGAAGGCTTGGGTTCTGGGTAGGTGGGAAGCAGGAGGTGGGAGGGTCCTGCCTAATTGGACTGGTAATCCTGGGAGAGACAGGTGCTCAGGTGAGCTCCCTGAAAGGGCGGACGGGAAGGTGGACATAGCAGGTGGAATGTGGGAGGCAGAGCCAGGTGTCCTCAGTGATGCTGTGGGCGTGGGACATGGGGGCCTGGAGAGACATGCTCAGCTGAACTACCGGTGTGGGGCTGAGAGATTGTGGTTTCACTTTATTCCTGCCCTGGGTGAAAGACCCCCCCCCCCCCCCGCCCACCACCGGTGCTCCAGAAATTAAACTCAGGGATTCCAATCCAGGGCGGTGGCTGAAGGGGAGGTGGTGGGCAGGGGGCCAGGCTTGGCAGGGAGGGGAAATGACCTCATCTATACCATTTGCTGTGGACAGGTGGGACGCATGGCAGGGGGTGCCTGGAGAAGGAGGTAGCAGCCCCTGGGTTCCCACGGTGGCATTGTCTCTACAGGCCATCCGGCCTACCTGCACCCCAGTCCTTCCCTCTGGCTGCTGCCACTTCTGCTCCGGTTCCTCTCCTTCAGCCTCCCAAGATCCCGTCTGCTGGTTTCTCTTTCCGGTCTTTCCTTTGTCCACCTTTCCTTTCCTCTACATTAAAAAGAATTGAAGTATAACTTATATGTAGTAACGTGCACACATTTCAGATGTACTACTTGATGAGCATTTATAAATGCGTTTATGTGTATGAACATCAAGCCAGAGAACATTTGCAGTACCCTAGAACGTTCCCTTGAGCCTCTCTTAGTCAATATCCTAGCTTCCCCAAGGCTAATCACTAGCCCAACTTCTAACAGCATGGATTATTTGCATCTGGCTTTGAGCTTGTATAAACAGAATCATACAGTAAGCCTTTCGTGGCTGGCATCTTTCACGTGATCTGGGAGATTCATCCATGCGCTTGACTATATTCCTGTTTTTCATTGCTCTGTACTATTCCGTCGTGTGCTTAGTTCGTAATTTACGTATCTCCACTCTGCTTCCGTTGGACGTCTGGGCTGAATCTGGTGATTGGCTATTATGAATAAAGCTACTCTGAATATTTGTATACGTGTCTTTGAGTGGACACAAGCACTCATTTTGCGTATATGTGAACACACATACCACATACACGCGCACGCACACACACACACACACAAATTGCTGGCTCATTGGCTACATGAATGATTAGCTTAATGAGGCATCTGCCAAACATTTTTCCCCAAAAGGGTTATGCCTTCTCGCCATCTTTTTTTGCTTTGGAAATTCCACCTGGGCTTCTAGGTCCGTCTCAAATGCTACCTTGCCCGTCATCTTGATGGATAACAACACCCATCATTCAGGTGTCAGCTCTACAAGGCAGGATTGTGTCTCGCTTCTTTACTGCTCTGCCTCCTGGCCAGGAACATAGTGGGTGCTTAATAACACCCGTGGTTGAATTTATGTGCCTGGCACTGTGTCAGAGCCTCACATAGATTATCTAAGGTAAGTGACCAGCCGGGAAATTCTACAGGTGAGGAGACAGGCTTGTCCAGGAAGCAGCAGAGGCCCGCAGCACCGCCTTTCCCCGAAGCCTGCGCTCATTCCACAGTTCCTGGCGGCATGTGTTTGCAATTTCTTGCTCTTTTTCAGCTCGCCCACTTTGATTTCACTCGGCCTCATATTCTAGTCCGGGGGTTGTTGAAGTAAATCTCGTGGGTGACCTAGTTAGCTTGTGACCCAGCCAGCTCTTGGAGGATCCGCCAGCTCTGTCTTCATCCTGAGTCTGTGCCCCAGAAGCAGGGAATTTCAGGCTGGGGTATGGGTGGTAAGGCTGCAGAAACCCACTCAAATGAAATTAAAGCCCTCTCTTAGTAGGGCCAACATTCATATCTCATTTTTACCTTTTCAAAGCCCCTCTTCATTGATTGTGACACTCCCTGGAGATCACAGCCTGGGCATCATCATTTGCATTTTCTGACTGAGAAGAACAGAGCCCAGGGAGGTGGTGTGATGTGCCCAGAGTTTACCGTGTTGCTTGGAGAAGAGCCGGGGGGAGCCTTGAACTCTTGCCTTCCGGCCATGTGCTGTAAAGTGTGGCAGGGTGTGCTGGGAGCTGATAGAGAATCGGAGTTCAGCTCAAAACCCAGCCAGGCTTGTCCCAGGGCTGCTTTGGGAAACCAGAAAGGCTCTTTTAGGTCATCGATTTACTAAATGGTTTTTTAGAGCCCTGGAAGTTTTGCCAAGTGTCTCAGGGGCAGCTCCGGGTTAAAGGTCACAGCGGAGGCTTAGAGGAGGGGGCACTGTCCGTGGTGCTGAAACAGGACTTGGGTGTGGGGAGGTGAGGGAGGGAAGCAGTGTTGGCCTTATGGGCGCTTATGGCTTCCCAGGAGGTGCTATCCTGCCAGTTTTGGTGGGAGCTGGGCATGTGGCCGGGCAGACGGTGCGGGTGCCTTGATATTTTAATTGAAGCCTGGAGACACGGTTGCTCTCTCTACTGCGCTAACAATGTACGGAATAAATAATTCAGCAGTGGTTGTGTTGTGCCTGCTGTCCTCACCCATGGGGGTGGCCACGCTCGTGCTCATACGTGCAGGCTGCCGGGCTGGGCCAGGAGCTGCTATTATGGGCTGGACCATTTTAACAGGGCCCTGGCCACCTCTCAACCCTGGTGAATTGGTTTCCTCCCAGGCACCCCCCAAGGAGAGGTTAGTGGAATGTGGGGCCAACTGCTCCTGTGTGTCACGATTAAGTGGCACTTAAAGGTCCGTTTGTCCTCAGACTGGCCTGAAATGCCAGCAAACTGGAGGAAAGGCGCCTCTTAATGGGCACTCTCCCTGGGCTGTGTTTGAACTGGTTCCATTTGATTCAGCAAATATTTATGGAGCTCCAAGTTTATGCAAGATACTGGAGCAGGTGGTAGGAACGGGAGAGATTGCCAGAGTGAATTAATCTGGGTCCTTCCTGGATGGGGAGGTGTGACATACATGAGATTTTGTCATAGCTCAAGTTGGGGTGTAGGAGGGCTATGGTGGAGGTGCAGGTGAGGGTCTGTGGGGCCTCAGGAGGGAGAACTCGCTTTGGACAGGGCACGCATGCGGTGGCTGCCTGGAGGAGGTGGTCAGTGTCCTGCAGGCAGAAAAGGAGCCATGATAGTACTCTAAGTGGAAAGGGCAGGTGTAGCTGGAACTTCGGGTGTGTCTGGTATGGAAGCAGTAAGGCTTGTGGCATGAGGGCGGGAAGGTTGGGTGGTGGATGAGTGGAGACGGCTCGGATGAACTGGGGGCTTAGGCCAAGGGTGTGGACTTGATCCTGTAGAACAGTGCCCTGGCTAGATTTGGGGATTAGAAATATTCCTTTGGGTGTGGAGTGGAGGGTTGGTTGTAGGCTGAGGACTTAGTCTGAGAGAGTGATTGGGAGACCAATGAAACAGTTCAGATTAGAGGCAATGGTGGCCCGAATGGTGGCCTTGGGCATAATGTCATTCATTCATTCATTCATTCATTCACCAGATTAGTGAGCCAGATGTTGGGCTAGGCTGGAATACAGCAGTGAAGGAAAACACATACAGTCCTTGCCCACATGGAGCTGACCTTCTACAGGGGGAGAAAGATAGTAAACAAGATAAGCAATAATTCAAGTGGTGACAGGCGCTGGGGAGGAAAATTGCATAGGGTCGGAGTTTTGAGAGTGACGGAAGAGAGGAAGGGCTCTTTTCTTGTTTTTTGTTTTTGTTTTTGTTTTTAAATTTATTTATTTATTTTGAGGGAGAGAGCACAAGCAGGGGAGGGGCAGAGAGAGGGAGAGACAGAATCCCAAGCAGGCTCCACGCCACCAGTGCAGAATTCCGTGCAGGGCTTGACCCCATGAACTGTGAGATCGTGACCTGAGCCAAAATCAAGAGTCGGATGCTTAGCTTGCTGAGCCACCTGTGGGGGGGGGGGGGGGGGGGGTGCAGGAAGGGCTCTTTTAAACACGTGGTCAGGTTGAGTGTGTTTGAACATAGACCCAGGAAAGTAAGGAAGGGAGCCAGGTGACTGGATGGTGTTTGGGTGGAGGGCACAGCCAGTGCAAAGGCTCTGAGGCACCCTTTGGTTGCCCTGTATAGACTGGATTTGCAGCATGGGCAGTGGCAGGCAGGCACGGAGGAGTTTGTAATAACCCTCCACCCTCTTCCGTCCCTCTCTCCTCCGTTCTTCTCCCCCCTCTTCTCCCCTCCTCCCAGGGAGACAATCAACGCCCAGTGCTCCTCCACAGAAAGCCCTGAGGTGGCTTCCCGGGAACCTGGCAATTCCCATGAGCCCTGCCCTGCCCCCCTGGGCCCCAAATCCCAGCCCACCAGCACAGAGACCCTCAGCCACAGCTAGATGCGCCCAGGGTCCTCTCTGAGCCTCAGCTTGTCTCCCCCTATAAAGTGAGCACCAGTGACAAATACCTCCCTCACCCGGTTGATGTGAGGTTTAAATGGGAGAATGTATGTGGAAGCTGTAAATGGAAGGCAATTATTCTTACAGTTTTCAAAGCCAGAGGGAAAGACCAAAGAGAGTGGTCGAGGGAGGTCCCTGAGTGTAGTTATTTAGGAGCCTGTGACTCTAAAAGGTGGCCTGGCACAAGCAGAAGTGGATTCAAAAGCTGCAATGAAGAGAAATCTGGGGAGGCAGCTGCCCAACAAACTGCCAGCAGAAGTCGAGGGTGTGGGGCGCGTTCTTGGCCCAAGGGCAGTGCAGTGACCTGTGGTGCTTCTTCCCCAACATGGGAAGTCCTTCCTCAGCTCGCCCTGTGCCCTGCGCCCCCTCCAGCTCCTTCCTCCCAAGGCGTTGTGGCCAGGATGGCGTTTCCAGCTGGAACCATGGGTATCAAGGTATCCTCATTTGGGTGAGGGGATGCTCATGGTCCCCACCTTCCACACCGAGGCCCTTCTCTCCCTCTCAGGGAAACTGGGGAGTCTCCCACCCAACCATAGGAACCTCCCTCTGTCCCATCTCTGGAGGGTGGTTGAGTTAACTGCCATTCATATTTTTGGCAGAGGGCTGGCAGTGAGACCCAAACTGGGAGTGCGCTAATTGAGGGGTTCCTTCTGGGGAAACCCCTGTGATTGGCATCCGGGAATCATGGATCTGCCGCGGTCCTCCCAGTCGTCCTCCCAGCCATCCTCCCAGAGGCACAGCTTATAGAGCTGTAAGCGGGAGACACCTCCTCCCTGGGGCGGGGGAGAGGACGAAAAGAAAAGGCCTGTTTAATTTAATTCCGTGTTTTATTGCTCGTTGGATAAATAACCTTCATTAAGATGGAAGGTGGGGGGATGGACAGGGAGAAGTTTGATTAATTTCGAGCTGGTTTCTCGTTTGTTAATTTTCTCCCAGTTCAGCAGGATTATTAAAACAAATTACAGATACTGCTCTCTCCTCCCTAGGCTGGAGTGGGGCTTGGCTTGCAGGGAGTGATCCTGCTCCCCCCCACCCCACTTTCCACTATAGTTATACATAAGGTGCAACTTGGGGTGAGGGAGGAGACCTTCCCACCTCAGGGTCTCTGGGCAAGGCCCCCCTATTTCTTGTTGGGGTTTTCGTGTCCCCACAGCCTCATGGAAGATCTGGACAATCAGGAAAAGCAGCATGGGGGTGCTGGCCAGGACACCCTCCCTGCAGCAGAGCCAGTGACCCGGGGAAGGTTGGTGCCTGGGGTGGGGGCGGGGGGCCTGCCAGCCCCAGGGCCCACCCCTGGTATCCGTGGGAGCAGGCCAGGTGGGCAAGTAGAGTAGGCGGGCACACAGCTTCTGGGCTGCCCCATGCTGGTGCCCAGTCTCTCAGTCCTGCTCCACCCCCATGGCCCCCTGGCCACTGCCTGTTCAGACCCTTTCCCGGCCCATCCGCTCTCGCCCACCTTGAGCTCTGCCCCTGCCAGGCTGGATCTCCCACTGGCTCCATCCAGTCCTGCAGAAAAACTGCCACCTGCCGGGTGTTAATGGGGGATAGCAGGTCAGCACTTTTCCTGCTCACCCGTGGGCAGTTAAGAGTTCCAGCTGCTTGATGGGCACCTGGGCAGGGCAGTGACTTTTGGGGGGGTGGTTATGAACACTCTTTTGTGTTCCCCAAATGTACTGTGAATGCTGACTCTGCCATTTTGACTGTACCAAAGTGTGTGTGTATGTGTGTGTGTGTATACGTGGGTGTATGTGGAGGGGGCGTGGGTGAGCACTTGAGTGTGCGTGCGTGTGAATGACTGAGCCTTTCTGGGATATCCCTGTGGCACGCACATGTGTGCAGGTCCTTCCATTTGGATGGGCTGACTCTGAGCCCGCTGGGCCCTGGCAGGGCTGAGTTCTGGTGTGTATGTCCATCTGTATGTGTGTTTCCTCCTTCCTGGCCCCTGCCACCATCAGCTGATACTCTGGAGCATGAGATTGGACTGTCCCGAGCCGTCCACCTGGCCATGGCAGCCCCAAGGGTGATCGAAGAGAAGCCTGCCTCTACTTGGCTCCTTGCAGCCTGTGGGGCACAGGGTTCCCCTGGAGAGGGGCCATTTCCTGCAGGCTCCCGACTCTCCACACCCCCAGCCCACCCTGGAGGGCCTTCCTGCTGTCTCCCCCATCTCCAGGTGGGAGCTGGTGGGATGGGCCAGGGGAGGGGCAGCACCTCTGTCTCCAGCCCTGGGGGCCTTGGCCTGTGAGGCTCACAGGCTGTCGGGGCTGCCCATCCTGTGAGGCACAGCCAGAAGATTGAGGCAAAGAGAGATAAGGGCAAAGGGGATAAGGGCCACGGGGGAGGGGACGGGGCACGGGGTGGGGCTGCTTTAGGCGAGCTGTCCGGTGACAGCGTCTCTGAGCAGTGACATTTGGTCGGAGGCGTTGATGGAGTGAAAGAGCATGCTCTGTGGCTCTGTGGGGATAAACCAGCTAGGCAGAGGACACGCTGGTACAATGGCTGAGAGGCTGGGCTGCGCTTGGATGCTCAGGGACTGTTTAAGGAGGGCAGTTGGGGCGGGGGGGCGGCGGTAAGAGTGGAGGTTAGCAGGGCAGCACCCACACAGGGCTTGGGATTTCCTCCCAAGCGGGAGGCCGGGGCTGGGGGAGGGAGTTGGGTAGAGAATGGTGTGGCCTGACTCCTGTTTTAAGTGGTGGTCCTGCCTGGGTGTGCCCTGCTGTGCCCCCTGTGTGTGCGTGTGTGCACAGTGTGTGGACCTAGACCACCAAACGAAGAACAAGCCAGATGGCCAAGCAGGGCTCTGGGTAGGGGTGTAAATGTCGTAGATTCAAGGAGCCCTGGGAGGCCTTCCATCTGGGGGCACAGGCTGGGTCTCTGTGGTTCCAGAGAACCACACAGGAGCACATGAAAGGACAGAGAGACAGATTTCAATTCAGGGTCTCGAGAAGCCTGGCAGATACTGGAGCTGGGACGGGCTACCTTGTGAAGTGGTGAGCTGCCTGCCCTAGGAGGTGGGTAAGCACAGACCCCTATCAGGGGCACTGGAGGGGGCAGTCCCACCCTCCTCATCTAAGAGTCTCTGGTTAAAGGCTCCCTCTTCCAGGTAACATGGGTGGCTTTGAAAGAACTCACTTTGATCCCAGCGATGGGGATTCTGGCCCCTGTTAGCAGGTGTTGGGAGATGCTTGGGGAACTCGGGCTGAGCTTTGTGCTCCTCTCAATTTACCCTATGGATGCCCGCTGTCTGCTGGCACCGAGGGGGGACCCGGCGTTCCCCGCTGTGATGGTGGCAGGACCCTCCTCCAGGCTCTGCTACCCGAGGCTCCCCCAGTGGGACCTGCTGAGGCCTGGGTTAATGGGCAGAGCTTTGTCAAGCCTGGGCATTCTGGGGCAGGGGTCTGAGTGGGTGAGACAGAGTGGAAGGGGCCAAGATCCACTCAGGGCTTCCCTTTCAGAGAGCGGTGTCAGCTCAGATTACCAGTTGCTGGAAACTGGATGCATCGGGCTGGGACAGGAAGGGCCTGTGGACATCTCCTGCCTGTCCCCTCATTGTCTAGACAGGACCCAGACGTGCTGCTGGTTCCTGCCGTGGGCTCTGTCTCTGGCATTGAGGGGCCTGGGTTTCAATCAGTAAGCAGAGCGATTGAGGGAGGATGACTTCTCTCCCAGTCTCCAAGTTTTGCCTAAAAAATTCAGATAATAATGTCTACCTCAAAGGGTTTTGTTAGGAGTAAATGAAGGGAGGTAATGATAGCACTGTCTGGGGTCAGTCTGCTGGAGGTGACCTTGTGACCAGTGATGGAGGAGGAATGAGAAGAAGGGAAGGAGCCAGTACAGGTATCTTAAAGAACAGGTTTGCTCAGTGGGTGGCCAGGGCCCAGGCCACTGGGGACTGCTGGGACACTGCCTAGAGCAGGCCCTTGGTACCAGGCAGGGACCATGTTATCCCCCACCGCATCTAATACCTGGCACATTGTGGGCAGGAGGAATGTGGTCGCGGGACTCAATGGCACATTTGGAGGTTTCTGCGGAAGGTGGAAATAGAAGGGTCTGGGGACAGACCCACCCCAAATCGCACCTGCTTTCCTTCTGGAGAAGCTGGGGCCTTCCAGGCTGGAGGCTGAATCTCCGGGCCGAGAATTGCAGGAGGCAGCCACAGCAGAGCTTGGAGGGTCTCCGAGGCGCTTCAGTCCAGTCCTTATTTCCATGGGGAGGTAGGACAGCTCAGCTGTAAGGGCGCAAATCCCTGCTTGGCCACCTACCAGACGCCTGTCTTTGGGCAAGTAGTTTGACTTCTCTGGGCCTCAGTTCCCCCATCTGTAAAATGGGCGAAATGCTGGTATCTCTGTCTATGACGGGATTCTGGTGAGGACTAAACAAATTAATGCTAAGAACAGAGCCTGGCACGTAGTAAGTGCTCAGTAGGTGTGACCTATTACTGTAGTTATGACTCTTAGACGAGAAACCTGGAGCACAGGATGGAAGAGCGTCTAGTGTGAGGCCGCGTGGTGAGTTGGTGACAGACCAGAATTCAGGTTCTTTCCATCGTGGCAAGCTCACAGAGCTGCAGAGGGCAATGGAGGTGAGATGCAGGGGTGGCCTTTTCCTGCTCTGGGCCTCGTCCCTGGCCGCCTCCTCACCCTGCCTATGTCACTGGGACAGCTGGAGAATCCCCCGGGAGCCTGCTTATCTTGAAGGGACGGGCTGGGGTCGGAGGGGAAGCAGGCACCTGGAGACCTTATTTGCCTGTCTTCTGGCTCCTTTGGTTTTTTGGAGAGCTTAGGGTTTAGGGCAGGGCTCACGAAGTGTCACAAGGAAAGAGATACTTGGGAGGGCTTGTGGGGAGGTCACACTTGTCTCCATCTCCACAGGAAGCCCCTGGCCCAGCTGCCCTCACCTCTCACCTGGACTAGTGCAGTGGCCTCCCCACTGCTCTCTTGGGTCCCCATCTTGCCCCCAGGCCTGTTTTCTATACAGGTGCAGCTTGTGTTCTATTCTCCCATCTTCTGTGTGATTTTTTGCCTTTCCTTGAAAATGCTGTGGGCTCTTGGCCACAGGGCCTTTGCACTTGCTGCTCCCTCCTGTCCAAGATGCTCTTTCCTTTTCCCTCTTCACCTGGGTATTGTCTATCCATCTTTCAGGTGTCAGTTTACGGCCTGTCCTCAGGAAGCCTCCTCGGGTGCCCTGACCAGATCCAGGCCTTTATTCCAGGCTGTCACAGTCCCCTTGCCTCTTCCGGCACATCTGACGTGATTATGTATGTGTGTATCTGGTTAGAGACCATTTCTCCTGTTGGACTCAGCTCCATGAGGACAGATATTCGATGTTCACTATGGCATCCCTGGTGTCTGTCATGGTGCCAGACACATCGCGAGTGCTCAGTCAACATATTTTGCCTGAATGCATGATGGGGTGGGAGGCCCATATCACCTCCACCTTTGCCAGGGGCCAAAGCCCTCATGTCGCAGGCTGATGTGGGGCTTCCACAACAAACATCCCCCAAGAGGGCACCCTGGGGTGGAACACCACCCAGAGTATACCCGCATGTGGGCCCCTTCCTGAGGGGCCAATAGAAGATGATGGCTCAGATTGAGGGGCTGCTGGGGACAACGGTGGGGGCATCCAGGGATCAGAGAATCTGTGGGAGGGTGATGACACCCCCCACAGACTGGGTGCTCAGCAGTCTGTTCACCCCAGGGCCCCACTGGAGGCAGTGCTGGGTCAGTGGGGTGGGCAGGGGAGGGATGAGCCCTGTCAGTGGCCAGCCAGCGCCCCCCCCCCCCCGTGGTCTTGGCTAAATCATTGCTACTTGGCCTGTCCATTCTTCAGTTTCCTCATCTGGACCAGGCCAGTGGTTTTCAAACTCTTTAGAAGCAGATACATTTCACCAACAGAATCATGTAGAGAAACTCACTTATGAAAATTAGGTAGAAGCAGACTGCTGCTCTAGTTCATCTGCTTGTTCATTGGTCATTCATATTTATTTGCAGAACCTGGAAAATCAGGGCTTTGGTGCCAGGCACGGTCCTAAGTCCTGGGGCTATGGCAATGAGCAAGGCAGACAAAAGCCCCTGTCCCCGTGGGACCGACACTCCAGTGGGGAGGTAGATGATCAGGAGGACGCGTGGATGAAATGTGTAGTGTCACAGGCGGTGGTGAGTGCACACCCTGTGCAAAGGTCCTGGGGCGGGCTCCTGCCTGGTGTGTTGGGAGGAAGAGCGTGTGGCCCAGGTGGCTGGAGCAGAGCAAGTGAGGGAGAGGGTAAGTGGGCGGTGAGGGCAGGAGGCTAAGGGGGCAGATTGCGTAGGGCCTAGTGAGCCATTGAAAGATGTTGGCTTTCACTCTGGCTGAGATGGGAGCCTCTTGAAGAGAGGAGGGACATGATCTAACTTGGGTTTTAGATGGGTCCCTTGGGCTGCCGGCTGGGGACTGGACTCTGTGATGGGATGTGGGGGTGTGGGAGGTGGGGGGCCAGCGAGGAGGCTGCTGGGATAGTCCAGGCCAGAGATGCTGGAGCCAAGGCCCAGGGTGGTAGTGGCGACGGAGTTGAGCCGTGGTTGGGTTCTGGATTTATTTTCAAGGTAGAGCCAGCAGCATTTGCTGAGAGAAAGAGGAATCAAGGATGTATTCGATACTGTGGCCTGAGCAGTAATTACCTGGCTAGGAAGGACTTCGGGAGGTTCTGGGGGACCCCCTAGATGGCCATGGGGAGCAGGTAGTGGGTGGGAGCCTGGAGTTTGGGGGTGTGTTATCAGGTTATGGGGTGGCCTGGGAGTGAGTGGAGAGAGAGGGTGGAGGACCGAGTCCGGGGTGGCCAGCGTTCAGGACCAGCCGTGGAGGCTGAAGAGGGGCTGTCTTAGAGGGAGGAGGGCACCAGGGAGCAAGGTGCCAGGCAGCCAGGTGGAGGGACTGCACGGTCAGATGTCGCTGTGGGGTCAAGTAGTGTGAGAACTGGCTGGAGGGCTCAGGCCGAGAGCCCCCAAACCACAGCTTGGCACCGTGGCCCGAGGATCGCCTGGCTTTGCCTGCTCGGTCGCACGTTCCTTTTGCTCTGGTCTGGGCCCCCCTCCCCTACCCGGGGTTCTGGCCCCTGTCCCCAGCGAGAGCCCTAGAGTCTCTGTGGGGCCTCCCCCCCTCCCCTGCCAGCCTGGCTGTGGCCCAGGCAGTGATATAAATCACATGGAGTGATGGTGATGTGACTTTTATCGGCCTATGTGTTCAATAATGTTAATACATCCCATTATATCATATTATAGTAATACAGAGCCGTATATTACACATGGGTGCAGCACGTTAACTTGGGAGAACACTTGGGCAGACGCTGTGGTTAATTTTCCCTCCGCCTGGCTGTGCCCCCATCGGCACTCAGTGTGCATGAGGAGGACAGCAGGTGTAGTTACGGACCCCTCAGGCGTGCCCCACTCACTGAGGTTGTCCCAGCCTTGCCTCCACTTCCCGCAGCTTGGGGGGCAGATGTCACTCCTGTGCTGTGGAGGCCCCTCCCTCTGTCCTTACCTCGTGAGTCCAGTAGGCAGAGGTCATTAAGCCCCCCCTCCCCCCGAACAGATGTGGAAACTGAGGCTCAGACATGGGAAGCGGTGTGCTCACCAGACGTGGAGGGGAGAGACCTGGAGAGGGGACTCTTGACTCCCCATCCTGGCTGCTTCGCGGGGTGGGGGGATGGTGTGGACAAAGGGCAGGAGCCGGGAGTGAACGTGGAGCGCGTGCCAGGTGCAGCAGGCCCTCAGGGGCTGGAGTCAGGTAGACCTGGGTTCAAGTCCCACTTTGCCACTTGTTGTGATTTTATTTCCGGATGTTCTAGGGCCTCTGTTTCCTCTTCTAAAAAACGAAGGTAATAAAGAGCATTCACTTCGTGGGGTTACTGTGTGGGGATTAAATGAGATAATCCCTGGGAGGTGCCCATCATGGGCCGGGTGCTCATTAAACCACAACTACCACGCCTGTTATGATGACGACCAACACCTAAGCAGCCTCTCGCCTGCTGCACCTCCCCCCCCCCGCCAGCCCCGGCCCTCATGTCTCGTCCCCACCAAGCCCGTTATACGTGCCCAGAACACTTGAAGGTTGGCTCCCTGGGCGAGTCTGGAGCCCTGCCCTTACCTGCTTGGGCATTTGGGTGTAGCCTAGCGCCCAGTGCTGCCCAGCTCCCTGGCTCACAGGGAGGAAGGCCAGCTTGGGCCTGGGTGACCCTGGGACTCCTCAGCCCTCTGAGCCGCAGCCACAGCTTCTCGTTAAAATAGGGCTACAGTTTCCTGTCTCGGGGCTGCGGTGAGAATTAACACAGGGAGAGCCCGTGTCAGCTGACTGCTGCCCCCGGGGGTGTGTGCCAGGGGTATCGTCATGACTCCTAGCTGCTCTCTTTCTAAAATTTAATATCCATCTTCCCACAGGAGCCTCAAAGTAAGGTTTACACTGTGCCCATTTGACAGACGAGGAGACAGAGGCTCACGGGAGGTGACTTCCCACAGGCCGCACAGCGAGGCAGGGGGCTGCTTCTCACCTCCGGGATCTTGGGCTTTGAGCCCCTCTTGGAAAAAGGGGTGCAGGCCTTGTGGCCGCAGGGCCCCCGCCGGGTCCTTTGGCCCATCCTCTCTAGGCCTCTGGGCTCCTTCGTCCCCTAGCCTCCCCCGCCCATATGTATCACTCTTGACAAGGTTACGGAGTCAGCATGTAAAACCTGCACAAGTGAGTGTAATTTATTGATCTACATTTTGCTTATGAAATAGGACAAGTGCTGATTGAGGATCTTGTTTGCTCTCGCCCTTGCACCGCGCGCTCCCCTGCCTGTGCTCTTATCGGCGGTAATTCCTTGGAGTCTGCATCCGAGCGGCTCCTTTGTCAGCCGGCCGAGGCCCTCCACTCTGCGCCCTCTGTTCTTCTCCAGCCTCCGTGCCTTATCGTGCCCCGTTTTTTCCCGGGCTCCTAAGAAAACATATAATGTTTAAAAGAGTGAGACAAGGGACTGAATAAAGCACTTTCTCGGGAAATATTTTTTCAAAGTCCTGTTGCCTCATCTGTCTGTTCTCTCCTGGAAAACATAATTCAGAACAGTCCTGGAAATTAATCCAAGTGTCCGCTTGCCTCCTGATAAGAGGCTGGGTGGGCCCCGGGGAAGGGGAGACAGAGGTGGGTGTGGGACAGCCCCACAATGATTGCCTTCGAGGGTGCTGCTGTGAACTCGGGGTGGGGGTTGGGAGGGGCGGGCACAGCAGGCCCTGGAGGTGAGGGACACCCCACTGAGCCCTGGGGAAGGAGGTGGGAGACCTCAGAGCAGCATCTGTGTGGCAGGCACTGCTGTGGAGTGGCCAGCTTCCCCAGGCAAAGCGGCAGACCGTGCAAGCATGGGAACTCGGCCACTGACCAGCTCCGTGACCTTGGCAAAGCCTAGGGCTCTGAGCTTTGGTCTCCTCACCTCGTCTAAGGTGCTTACGACCCCGTGGAGCGTGTCCTCGGGCTGCTTGTGTGGCAAGAATGAAGTGGCCCCTTTGCTTATTGGGCACCTGCCCTGTGCCAAATCTGTGCCGGGCGTCCTGTGGGGAATGAAGGAAAGGTCCCTGGATTCATGGAGCTGCCGTTTTAGGAAGAGGTGGATATTAAGTGGAAAAGTAAACAAATGTTGAGCACGTTAGAAAGCGATCATTGTTCTGAGGAAAATCAAAGCAAGGAAAGTGGAAATGGGGTGCAGGGTAGGGAAGTAGGATTGGTGGTTGGGGAAGGCCTTCCTTGAGCAGTCTGTCTGTGAGGGAGGGGCCACATACAGATCTGGGGGAAGAGCATTCAGGCAGGGGGGAACAGCCAGTGCGGAGGCCCTGAGGCAGAGTGTGCCTAGAATGTTCAGGGTTCGGCAAGGAGACTGGTGTGACCAGAGCCAGTGAATGCCGTCAAGCTGGGAGTGGCCGGAGGTGAGGTCAGAGGTAATGTGTGGAGATGCTTTGTTACAATGCCAGGTACTATGGATGATTTTGACAGACTGCCCTGAGCTGAGCTGTAAAAGGCATTTTATTAGCACCTGGCAGGGTCTCCCAAAGGGAAGCTGGCATGCGAATTTTGCGTGAGGGGGGGGAGGTCTGTTATTTCTCCTGTCTCCTTCCCACCTTAAACACCCCAGTCCTGGGGCGCCTGGGTGGCGCAGTCGGTTAAGCGTCCGACTTCAGCTCAGGTCACGATCTCACGGATCTCGTGGTCCGTGAGTTCGAGCCCCGCGTCAGGCTCTGGGCTGATGGCTCAGAGCCTGGAGCCTGCTTCCGATTCTGTGTCTCCTTCTCTCTCTGCCCCTCCCCCCTTCATGCTCTGTCTCTGTCTCAAAAATAAATAAAAACGTTAAAAAAAATAAAAAAAAAAATTTGAAAAAAAAAAACACCCCAGTCCTTCCTGCTATGAGATGATATGAGTTGTCTCCAAGCTGTCTCCCCATTATGATGCCAGGAGAAGGAGGCCACTTGTGGCTGTGGGGCCGTGTCACCCTGTGTGGGGTGGGACATGGGTAGTGGTCCCAGCAAGGGACCCTGGCCTGGCCAGTGGAGCTCTGGTGACACTGGAGTGCCCACACATCCTGGCTCTGCCTGGGGCCTTGGGAAGAGAAGCAGGGGCCAGGAGCCCACTTTCTGGCAGCCTTGGGTGGGGTTGGTGATCCTAATTAAAAGCTTGGATCCAAAAGGCTTGATGGTGGAATTTCTAATTAAATCAATTTCATCTCGTCTGGGAGACAGAGGTTTGCATATGATAAGCATGAAATTAATAATTATGTTTAGAAATTAGCTGTTGCTCAAAGCAGAGCCATTTACACAACCCCTCTGGGGCCTCTGGCCCCCACCCCTGCCTGATCCTTTGTGTTGGAGACAGATGGGCCACTTCACCCCAGAGTGTGACAGCCAGGAGTGGAGGGGGGCGCCGAGCTCGGTGGAGGCGGGTGGGAGGGATAGTAGGGCTGGCTTCCTCTGCTGCTGCCCTAAGGACACTGCCCCACAGGAGATTCTGCGTGTGTGTGCGTGTGTGCCTGCACACGTCCGTGTAGACCCTCTTGTACAAGGGGGAGGCTGGGGTTTTATGTGGCAGTTAGTAGCATGGGCTCTGGAGCCTGTCCCTCTGGGTTCAAATCCTGCCTCGGCCACTTACTAGCTGTGTGACCTTGGACAAGTGTCTTAACTTCTCTGTACCTCAGTTTTGGGGAACATGGGAAGAATAAGAGGGTCTACTTCCTATGGTTATTGTAAGATCAAAGGCGTTCAGGCATTTGTAACCACTTAGGACTGTTCTTGGCACATAGTAAACACTCAGTAAATGCTAATTCTCATGATGATGATGATTGCGTGTGTGTGTGTGTGTGTGTGTGTGTGCGTGTGAGAATGTGATTCAATTCAGCCCCAACCAGCCTGTGCCAAATGTGAACCTGACACCTCCAGGCTCGTGAGTTGGAGATGAATAATAAGACACTTTCCTGGCTGTCCCGGAGCTAGAGCGTAATGCTTACGCCTCCGGCGTCCGTCAGCCTTGGTGAGGTTAGGTCGTGAGAACGAACCGTCCTCAGATCTCCGTGGTCTAAAATACATAAACTAAGTGCTTACTACCCCACATGTCTACGCGGGAGGGCTGAGTGTCCTGTCTCATCTCCTAGGCACCCAGGCTGGCCTGGGACATCGATGTGCTGGTCACGGTGGCAGAGGGAGCAGGTACCCTGTAGGGTCTCACAATGGCAATGAAACGCTCTGGCCCCGAAGGAAGGGCATTTTCTGCTCCCGCCTCATTGGCCAGCATACGTCACAAGGCCCCAGCCAACCACCGGGGTCAGAGGGTTGAATTTTACCACGTGCCAGGAAGGCAGGGAGCTGCAAGTGTCCCCAGCCGCTCTAAGGACAACATCAATTGTGTGCGCCTCCGTTTGTTATTGATTATCTCTCTCACTAGAATGTCTGTTCCCTGAAGGCAGGGATTTTTGTCTCTGTGTGTTCACCCCAGTGCCAAAGAGTGTGCAAGGCACCCAGTAAGCACTCCGTGAACCATTACCCGGTGGATGAATGAACGAATCATCAGAGTCTCCGGGGTGTGTGTGGGTGGGCGGGGGGGGGGGGGTGGGAGGGAAAGGCTGGGGGCCTCGGGAGCAGCTGAGGCAAAGGGACCACAGGGGCCTTGTGGGCAAATTTTACTGTCTTTGAAGATAGCATTTGCCTCCTGGGGAGAGTCTGCTGTCCACTTCTCAGTCACGGTGAGGAGGTGCTGCAGGCCATGGTGTGAGAAGAAGAGGGGGCCTGTGTGAAGGCAGCGGAGGGCAGGGTCACCCAGTCTCCAGGCCTGGGTGGGGGCGGGGCGGGGGGCGGAGCCAGGGAGGCTGAGTGCCCTGGGTACCTAGACGCAGATTGGAGACTGTGGATGCAGCCCCCAGACGGGGGCTGAGTGACTGACTGACTGCACTGGGGCACAGGCCAGCCCTGGGCCAGGCAGGGGTGCGTGGCGAGGCCCCCGAGTGACGGGATGCGTGGGGCTGGCGGTTGGTGGCGGATCCGTGTCAGTAGAACAGGGTAGTGAGATCTGATTAATGAGGGCGTCCTGAAGTGAGCGGGGAAGTGGCCAGCGGCCCCCAAATGACCTACTGAGTGTGGAGGGGGGAGGCCCTCAGCTTGTGGGCCGAGAGGAGGCCCCGGGGTGGGTGGTAGACAGTCTTCCTACCCGGGGTCTATCCTCGTCCTTCCAAAGATCACCCGGATGCAGGGTCAGCCCCCTGGCCAGGGTGTCTGCCCACCTCCTGCTTCCCAGGCCTTGGACCTCTGCTTCTCTGTTCCTTAGTAATTGGTGGGGGGGCATCTCCGTGGGGAATGGGTGTGTGAGGCCTCCTCGTGGCTGTCCTAAGCTGTAGGGTCACTCTTATCCTCTGCTCTTAAACCCCGGGGTCCTGGTCAGGGTCAAGGGCAGGGGCCATCCGTGCCCCCTCCATGTGCTGGGTCCCCCCGTACTGCTCCTCTCGTGTGTCCCTGCACCCCCCCGCCATATCCCTGCTCTCTCGCTGCCACGGCCCTGCCCAGCTGCTTTGAACCCCCCTCGACCCTGCACCCCTGTCTTTGTACCCCTTCAGTCTGTCCAAGCCCTCATCCCCACACTGCCAGCATTTTCCCTCTCCACAGCCCCCCTGCGAGACCCCCAGTGAATCTCTTGTCGCCCCAAACCTGGCTTGTCAGCCCAGATGCATGTTACCCCGAGACCGCCTTTCCCAGCCCCCACCAGGCTAGTTCTCTGAAGGTGGGTTATTTAAATGGGCCCTGAGCACCTGGCTGAGAGGAGGGGCTTGGTGCCACGTGAGAGTGTGTGAAGTGCCTGCTGTGTGCCCACCTCCTCCCCGCCCCTCCCGAGGCCCCATCGAGGGAGGAAGGGGAGGCTGGCAGTGTCTCCTCGCTGGGCACTGTGTCTGCAGCAGGAACCCCCTGGGAGACGATGGTGCACGGCTCAGGTGGCTGAAGGGGGCGGGGGCGGGGGACAGGGTCCCTCAGGCCTGACCGTGCAGGCCAGGCCTTTGGAAGCTGGCGTTCTCTCCTCTCACAGGCCCTCTGAACTACACATTCCTCCCCGTGCAGCTTTCATGTCCCTAAAAGCCTGGCTGCCTTTCATCTGTGAGGAAAATAGCTGATGCTGAGAGCCGGGCTGTCGAGGCCTCAAGCAGCCAGGATCAGAAGGGCGGGGAGCAGGCAGCCAATCCGGGGTCTGCCTGGCCCAATGCGGGGTCTCCCTGCTTCCCTGGTGAGAGGGGCTGCATCCAGCCACGTGGGGGCCCCGAGGTCTGCCTGGAGCCTGGCCTGGCCGGCAGCCGGAGGTGGCCCCAGGGTCCCAGCTTCAATCTGTGGCTGCCTGGTCTGGCTTGTGGGTGGGGCAGAAAGAGCAGAGTCAGCTGGGACGGTGGGCAGGGCTTGGGGCCAGGACTCGGGGATAGTGAACAGAAAGCAGAGCAGCTGAATCGGTGCCTTCTTTCTGATGTCTCCTGGCTGTGATGTTCAGAGGGTACTTTCCTCTCCCCGAGCCTCAGTTTTGTCATCTGCAAAATGGGCACGTTGGTCCTAGCCTTGCCTCCTTCTCCAAGGATAATACCCAGCAGCGCCCACGTGTTTGAAGCACTTTGCAAGTACTTGCTCGTGCAGTCCCTTCTGTTGTTACTGTGACTTCTTTATAGGGGAGGAAACTGAGGCCCAGAGAGGCCGCTTGCTTGCTAAGGTCACAAAGCTGGATGACAAGGCTGGGTCATAACACAGCCCTGCGCATGCGCAGGCTGGCTCCGTAGTGTGCTAGAGCCAAAGCTGGAGCCGATGCTGTGCTGCCCAAAGCATTAGGGAAGAGGCAGAAAGGGGAGGTGCCTTTAAACACTAAAGCTCACAGGAAGAGGGTTGGGGTTATTGTGGTGTGGCCCTGGGGTATCCATGGTGATGGCCATGGGCCCCTGGCTGCGTGACTCAGGGTGCTGCAGGCCTTGCTGAGGTCAAGGTAGAGGCTTCATCCCTGACTGTTCTATAAACAGCCTTGAATGAAGTATCGGCTTTCAGCGGACTGCGCTCTGGTTGGCTGTTACGTGCTGGGGGTGTCCCACCTCCTACCCCCTTCTCCTCTGGACGGTGTGGGACGTGGACCAGCCACTCTCAGGGAGTCCCTAGATTCTGCTAGACTGGGAGCCAGTGACCCCGAGTCTGTGCTGTGGGCACCCTGGGGCACTGCCTGCGTGTCTGGCTGTTTTGTCACATGTAGGCAGGTATGCGGGGCTGCTGACCTGGCCCGGGGGCAGCCTGAGAGCAAGTTCAGGCTCTCAGCACACATATGCGCACGGGCCTTTGCACTGGCTCTTCCCTCTGCCTGAAATGCCCTCCCTCCAATTACCCACATGGCTCCTTCCTTCACCTCCTTGGGGTCTTGGCTCAGATGTCACCTTATCAGAGAGACTTCCTCTGGCCCCTCTAACAGTCCCCTGTCCTGTTCTTCCTTTTTCTCATGGGCCCTTATTCCCGTCTAACAGCTTGGTATCCCCTTTCCATTGCCTGCCTGTGTCTCGACTGGGAGCCCCACGAGGACAGATTGTCCACCTGTCCATCGCCAGCACTCAGAACTATGCCTGGCAGGCTGGCGGTGCTCAGTGACTATTGGTGGGAGGAATGAATGAATGTACTGTGCGCTCGTGTGCTCGGGGCACATGCCCCAGCACGTGCACGCACACGTGGGTGCACACGCGCACACACACACACACACACACACACACACACACACAGATGCACTTGGCATTCATCTTCATTGTTGCTCAAGCCCGGAAGCAGCTTTTGTCTTTCCCCACGTGGCGTGGACCTCCTTGTCACTCTAGAAGCCTGAGAGAGAGAGAGAGACAGACAGACAGAGAGAGGGAGAGAGAGATTTTTTTCACCGCCTCCCTCTCTCCCCTCAGTCACTCATCCCTTCTGCAAGCGGGAGGTTCTGCCGGGTGCCAGCTCCAGACACACTGTGCGTCACTCTGGGGTGCCCCCACCTGCTCCTTCCAGGGGTGCAGTGGGTGTTGGGAGCAGTCCACTTTTCTCTGCGTTTCCACAAGTAGCCCTGCCCAGCATGATGGGGGCGTCTTAAAATGCCTGCTGAGTTGACAAGACCAGGCATCTTCACCCCAGGAGGACGTGCCTGGTGCCCCTGGAGCAGCCCTACTCTGTGCTGGGGGAGGTCTGAGCAGGCTCTCTGGAGCTCAGGGAGGGCTGCCTGGAAGAGGTGACAGGGGCCCTGTGGGCAGAAGGAGCCAGGCAGATGGACCGAGAGTAGGCCAGCCGTGGTTGGTCAGGGGCTGCTGGAATCCAGGTTGTGGCTGACCCTTGTGCCGGCATTGGCAGGGGCGTGGCCGCCCCCTCCCCTGTCGTGCTGCTGTTGAGAGAGGAGAGGACTTCTCTGAGGAGAATGTTAATCAAATGCCCCTCTGGCTTCAGCTGTGCTGCTGAGACAGAGCTGAGGAGGCATCAGTCAGAGCGCCCTTGGGCCAGGTTGTCCCAGTCACCCTGTCCCGGGTGTCCGGTGAGGGGGGGGTCCCTGCGTCTCCCCATGCACTGCAGGCCTGGGTGGGGCCAGGGGGGAGGAGGGCCTTGGAGAGCCTGCGGGTCAGCATTCCAGGAGGAGGCCCCCCAGGAGGCCCCAGGAGCACAGTAGTAACAGCACTGGGAGAGAGCTGGGGGAAGGACCCGGTGGGGGGGCATGGGGATAGAGGGCTAAGGGAGGTGTAGCAGGAGGGATCATAGCCCACCTTTGGGCTAACCTTTTGAGTGCTTACTGCCTGCCCGCAGTTCCCGAAAATTCCCTCATGTGACCCTCACGACCTCCCATTTGGCAGCTGAGAAAACTGAGGCCTGAGAGGTGAAGCAACTTTCTGGAGGCTTCCCAGTTGGTGGGTGGCTGAGCTGGGATTTGAACCTGAGCAGTTTAGCTTCCAAATCTCTGCTGAAACCACCCCGCTAGGAAACTTGGGTGGCCTGGAACTGAGGAGCCTTCGGACGGGGAGGAGGAGCTGGCCAGGGATTATCCCCTGACCCTGCTCAGGAAGCTGTCCCCTCCCTCCCAGCCACCTCAGGGCTGGATCCCTGTTCCAGGGTCTCAGGAATTGTTGGGGGCAGATCAGGGGCCCCTCCTGGGCTCCCAAAATCCGAGACCGGGGCACCCCGGCAGGCTGACTAACATGTACCCTGTGGGAACCCCATGCTTGGCCCTCCCACCCTTTGTGGGAATGGGGGCTCGTGGTGGGATGGGGGCCTGGGTCCTGATCCCCGGACGTCCGTCTGTCCGGCTGCCGTCCCTGCCCATGCAGAATGCCTGAACCGGAGGGGAGGCAGGGAGGTGGCTTGGAAGGAGGAATGAAGGATGAGTGAGAAGTTGCCTGTGGGAGGGACCCCGAGACCTCCCTGGGCTTCCTGCCCCTCTGCTGGGCACAGTCCCTTTTGACACAAGCGCTGTGTTGGGTGGAAACATCAGAAGCAGGAGACAAGCTTCTTCTAATTAGGAAGAGAGCGGGTTCCTGGGCCTGTGATTAGCACTCCTCGCTGAGGCCCAGGCCCAGGCGGAAGCTGACAAACACCCCGGAAGCTGACAGACAACCTGTCTTCTCTCGGGGACCTGCTGGGACGGCAGGCTGGTAGGGCAGGCCCTGGCCCCCCAGTCCCCACCACCTGCTCCAGCTCCAAATTCAGGGCACTTCTGTTCAGGGGGATGATTCAGGGGTGCTGTCTGTTTTGTTTTATTGTTAAAAATTGGTTAAATATGGACATTTCAGATATGTTCAGAACAAATAGGGTGGTGAGCCCCCACGTACATGTGACTCAGAGTTGTCCGTTCTTGGCCATTATTCTTTCTTCTTGGGTGTGCTGTCACTGTGATGCTTTGGAAACAAACCCCAGACCTCCTCAGATCCCTGCATCCTTCAATATTTCAGTACATATCTCTAAAACCGCAGGTCTCAACCGGGGACAGTTCTGCTCTGCTCCCCGGGAGGCACTTGGCTGCGTCTAGAGACGTTTTTGATTGTTACAACTGCGGAAGGCAGGGGCTTCTGGGATCTAGTGGGTAGAGGCTGGGGTTGCTGCTCAACATACCTCAGTGCACAGAACAGCCCCCCAACAAAGAATTATACCCCCAAAGCATTAATAGTGCTGAAGCTGGGAGACTGTTCCGAATGACGGACTCTTAAACACCCGACCAACCCCTGCGGCTGTGATACCCTTAGTGGGCCTTAAACATAACAGACGTTTACAATTAACCATCAGCTATCTGGCCAGAGTCCACATTCTTGGGGGTGTTGTTTTCGTGCTCTGCGCTCTCCAAGGCAAGGAGGACCGGGCTAGTTTTCAGAGGCTGTTGACACAGGTAGGAAAGGGGGCGGATGCTTCGGCTCAGGAAGATTCTAGGCGGGAGGTATGTTTGCATGATTCTACATGCGAAACATACACGGGGTATGAGGGGGAAGGTGTCCTCCCAACCCTGTCCCCTAGCCACCTGGTTCCCTCTTCTGGAGGCAACTTAGCTGTTTCGTTTCAGGGCGGCGAGAGTCTGTCCTGCCCCCTCACGTGATAATGGGGATGCTGTTCACACGCGGAACTGTGCCTCGTTTCTTTCTTTCCTCTGTGGGTCTTGGAGAGCTATGCAGAGCAGTGCATGGAAAGCTGCTTGGTTCTTTTTCACGGCCAAATAGTATTCCTGTGTGGCCGTAGCCTCCAGAGATTTGCTATTAGAAACAGTGCCACAGTGGTTAACGTAGCGTATGCCATCTTATAAAGATCACAAGAACTACAATGAGAGGGTTTGGGGGTTAACCCTTAGTTGCTCAGCAAATCCAGACAACCAAACATCTGTTTTTCCCACCTCATCCTTTCCTTTTTCTTGGATGAGCTCAGTGAGGGGAGGCAATGAGGGGCTTGCTGGGGCCCGCCTTGGGGGGGCATCACAGGGGCTGGGCTGGGCCATGTTCTTTTCCTAATGGGCATCCTCATTGGAAGGCAGACCTCCAGTGTCCCTGGGGATAGGGACACCCAAGGCACAGTCCAAGTGGGCAACCTCTTGTCCAGGGTGTGCCCCAAATCCTGCTGCCCCCGGAACATTTCCCACTCTCAGTTGCCACAGGCTGGCTGTGAGGTTTTTGTCCTTTGGGAATGGTTGGATGTCAACCACAGGAAGAAGGACAGCTTAAGGGCTCTGCATCTCACTTTTGCCTGGGGAGGGCCCAGGTGGGGGTCTGTGGGTGCAGAAAGGTGCTCTGTGGAGAGCTGGGGCAGGAGTCTGCTGTTGGGCCCTGTATCCCAGGCTGCAGAGAGGGACTTCCCCGGGGTGGGTTCCCTGTCCACTCTGTCCTCCTGTAATTCTACCTGTGGGGTGGGTGGGGCCCTGTCTTCTCTGACCTGCGCAGGACAAAGGAGCCATGGGGACAGGGTCTGCTGGGTGGTGACATGAGTGGCTGCCTGGGGGGAGTTGATGGGCAAAAGGACTCTCAGTCTTTATGTAAATGGAGGCACCCAGAGGCTCTGCTGTGTGTTTATGTATGTAATCCTGTATGATTCCAGGGTGTGTGTGTGTGTGTGTGGTCCAACCCATAACACAGGGTCTCGCCCAAGACAAGAGGAGGCAGTGCCCTGACCCTTCCCAAGGCGGTGGGGACGAAAGGAGGTGGTGAGTAGTGGTGTGGTGCTGGCTGGGGATGGTGGGGGTGCCAGCAGCCCCCATCAGCGGCCCCTCTCGCCCCCAGATACCCCAGATCAGCTACGCCTCCACAGCCCCCGACCTGAGTGACAACAGCCGCTACGACTTCTTCTCCCGAGTGGTGCCCTCGGACACGTACCAGGCCCAGGCCATGGTGGACATCGTTCGCGCCCTCAAGTGGAACTACGTGTCCACGCTGGCCTCGGAGGGCAGCTACGGCGAGAGCGGCGTGGAGGCCTTCATCCAGAAGTCCCGGGAGGATGGTGAGTCATGCTTGGGAACAGGGGGATGTCAGGGCACAGTGGCCAAGCGCCGCCTGAGAGCCACTCTCTGGGTCCTGCCCCAGGCCATTCCCTCGTGGGCCTCAGTCTCTCCCGGGAGCACTGGGGCACAGTCTGTGGCCTTGCCGGCCTGCTGGGTGACTTCCAGGGGCAGGGGGTGGACGGAATGACTTCTAGAGACGTGGCCAGGCAGACAGAGGGACTGCCAGTATTCCGGGCGCGGGATCCAGTGGGACAGCTGCTGTTCTCAGACAGAGAGAGAAGGGGAAGGGGGTGGGGACGGAGGTGGTCTTGTTTAGGGGCGGGTCTCAGGGACCCAGGAGCTGGGAGATAGCCAGCAGGTTCTTGGAGAAAGAATTGTTTGAGGAATTGAGCTGTGTGTGTGGAGGGGAGGTGTGGGGTGAGAGAAGGGGCCGTGTCTTACATGGGGCAGGCGGGGCTGTGCTTCTTCCTTGTGGCTGCAGGGAAGGAGGTGCCCCTGGGTGGGATGTGAGGACCTGCGAAGGTGATGTGCTCTCCTAAAGGTCTCCCCCATTCACCACCGGGCACCCTTCTCCCCATTAAGCTTGCTGCATTCCCTTAATTGTCCTCAAAAGCTCCAAGGATAAAGCTTTTAGGTATCAGCAAGCAGTAAGAGGCAGGCACAGCAAGGGTTAACGCTCTGCCAAGTCTGAAGCCTGGGCCACTTGGTTCTGATGGCCCCATGGCCCGGCTGAGGGAGGGTGGCCTGCATGGGGCTATGGTGGTGGGGATCCGGATCAGCAGTCAGGCCCCTGGGCTGAGGGCTCCAGCTGGGTTGGGTGAGCCTTGATAAGAGGGATAGTTCAGAGAGGATAGGGTGTGGGGGAAGCAGAGAGGCTCTTCCCCCTCCCGACAGACCCAGCTCCTGGCAGAGGGGCCCCTGGCCTCTCCCAAGGCTCTTTCTCTAAATAGCTCACTGTGGCGCCCTCGACCTTGGAGGATGGCATCTGTATATTTATACCCGTATAACCCCGGGACTCTAATTGCTTTTCCTAAGGACCACAGAGTATCCAGAGGCTGGCATTAGTAACACCCTGCGGGCATAATCCTGCTATAAATCTCAGATAAGCCCCTTTAATTGTACAGCCAGCACAGCTCGGGTGCCTGTAACCTGGCGGAGAGGACGGAAGTGGGGCGGCGCTGACCGATGGCTGCGTCTCCAGGCCACTCCCCGCTCTGGCAGCTGGCCAGGCAGAGGGGGGCATGGGGTAGATGGGCCCTGCTCTCACCTCCAGGCAGGTGGGCGGCAGCTCCCTGGGGGCCCCCTGGTAGCATCAGGCCCCTGGTGCCCCAGCCCCCTGCCTGTGGCTGCCCACATGTGCTTCCCTGCTTTGCTCAGACACAGGTGCCTCTCTCTGGTCAGGCCCTGCCCACCCTGCTCTGGCGGTGCCTGTCCCCAGTGGCTTGAATCCTTTCCCACACTAGCCCACCGCCTGTCTCTTTAAGGTGGGCGTCAGGATTTGGGGACAGAGGTACTAGATGGGGGCAGGGACAGAAGGTCTAGAATTTTCATATTCGGTTGTGTTCAGTCCCTGCCATAAGGTTCTAGAAGCCACTCCTGGTACTCACAAAGCTCTCCCTATGTGCCTGGCACACGCCGAGCACCTGTTGTCCTGGGTGATCCTCCCTACCCCTCTTTTATAGGGGAGGAAACTGAGGCTTGGAGGGGCCAAATAATAGCTGGCACCGGGTCATACAAGTGAGAGGTGGAGAAGGGATTTGAACCCAGGCTGTCTGGCTCCAGGACCAGACGTCGTAACTGCTTTTGTATTCATCACTCCATCTTCTGCCCCTCTTTCCCATGGATGGGGGCATGACAGACAGTTACATACACGTGCATGCATGCACACACACAGATCCCACTGGGGTGAAGTCTAGGTGTTGTGTTTTGGCTGAAACTCAGACTACTGTTTGAATTTGCCACAAGCATATAATCAGTCATTTGGTAGTTAGAAAATATGAAGTCTGCTCAAGATTTTCTAAAAGGAATTCTAGAAAAATAAGAGAACTAGCTGTTCTGCCAGGGCCTGCGGCTCAGGGGCCCTCCTGGCCTGGCACAGGTGCCCATCACAGCACCCCTGTGCTCCATCCCGTCGCCAAGGGGCTGGTCTCCTGCCTGGCCTGACCTCCCACCTCCTCAGACCCTCCTGCTGTCTCGCCTTGCAGCCCCAGGGCCCTGGCTGGGCCTGCCCTCGTGTTTGGGTAGCTAGGTCTCCCCTCATCCTGCTAAATGAAATTTGATTTGGAGGAACGTCTTTAGGTGGATGAAAAGAAAAGGAGAGAGAAAGCCATGCTCCGGCTGGCCAAATTGAAATCAGAATTGAGCGGCCTGTAGAAAGAGGCCGCTGTACCTTGTAGCCTAATCCCTGTGAAAGATTAAAGATGTCTTTGGCCGTATATTGTATTGATTCGTCCTCTGAAGTATAAATCATCTGTGAGTTGCTCAGAGAAGTGTCAGCGGTGTAGAGGGGAGGGCACACCTGCCAGGCTGAGGATGCACATCAGAGCTGAGGGGAGCTTGGCCAGCAAGTCCTGGGTGCCTGCTGTATGGACTTGGGGTCCTACAGGGGAACATAACTGTGTCCAATTTAGAGATGGAGAAACTGAGGCCAGAGAGAGTAGGTCATTTTCCCAAGGCCACGTAACCAGGATGTGGAGGACCAGGGATGGAACCCAGCTCTGTCCTCGGGGTGGGGAGCTCTCGCATAGCACCCAGCGCTGACTGGGCCACTGGCACAGGGCATAAAGAAAGCCCTGGCCCCGAATTTCCCAGCCCCCATTAGCACCGTGCTCTCCCTGGGCCATCCTGTGGCCCTTGACTGAGCCCTGCCCCGTGCCAGGCACCCTCCCTCCACAATCATGAATCCTGGTGATGACCCTGAGGGCCTGGTGTTTGTGTTCCCATTTTACAGATGGGGGAACTAAGGCTCAAAGGGGTGAGGTGGCTTGCCCAGGCTCACACAGTGAGGTGCTGGAGCAGGACTTGGAGCCAGGCGGTCAGACCCAGGCCCTTCAACCCCATGCTGTCCGTCTCTCCCAGCCTGGATCACAGGGGTGGCAGCATGTGGTTAACGGGCCAGCTCTGGAGGACAGACCCAGGCTCCGGCTTGGCCACTTCTTGGCCGTGAGAGCCCTGGAAAGTCATTCCGCTGCTCAGTTTTGGTTTTCTCTTCTGTGAAATGGGGGTAAACCAGAACGAAACGTGCTTCTGGCCCATGGCTGTGGGAGCTCTGGGACACACACCAGAGGTTTATTATCAGGGGTCTGGCTGCCTGGGCTATGGCCCTCCCTGCTCCCTGACCATTCTTAGGGAGGCCTGGGGCGAGCTGGAAGGTCTGTGGGGGCCCTGACTGAAGCTGCAGGCCACGTTCTGAGGCAGGGCTAATGATAAAACCACAGGAGCCCAGGCCAGCCTGGGCCTTACAGGACAGCAGGTCTCGTGGTGACAGGGCAGCGAGGTGAGCTCCCAAGGCAGCTAGGGCAGGACACGTGTGGGAGTGAGGGGCGCACATATGTGATTTTCTGGGCTCGTGACCGGCAGGCCTGCCTCAGTAGGGGTGTCTGGGGACAGGCCCGTGTGCGTGTGCACGCTTGTGCATTTCCCCCGCTTTGAACGCCAGGGCTCCCTCCTCCTTGCCAGGCTGCGGCTGCGGAGGGGAAGGCCGAAAGGCAGAGTACAACCAGTGCTGGGATTAGGCATGCAGCGCCGGCCCCACCTGGGCTCCCGAGATAATGCCGAGTGAGTCACCTAGGGAGGGAGAGACAGGCTTGAGGGGGTGGTACAGACGTGGCCCTGCCCTCGGTGCCTCCCACCACCGTCCTGGGCCCTCTCAGGGTGGGGCTCTGGGGTGTAAGCTTTTATAGCGTCACAGCCTTTCTCTGCCCATGGGCCCCCCTGTGAGCCTCGGTTTACTTGCAGCAGTGCTCCATTTCACGGATGAGGAAGAGGAAGGCTCAGGGAAGTTAAGGGGCCTGCTTAAGGTCAAACGGAAGTGTGGAGTAGCAGCCCAGGCTCCCTGTGTGGGCGACAGGAGAATGGATGATATTAGGAGGCAGTATTTATGGAAACCTCCCGTGGACCAGGTCTTGTTTTACACACTTGGTTCGTGTTAACTCATCTAGCCCTCAAGACAGCTCCATTATATGGATGGCAAAACTGAGGCTCAGAGAGGTTAAGTAACTCCCCTGAGGCCACCCAGCTGGAAAATAGCAGGAGTGGAATTTGAATCCAGCAGAAGGCTCCCCCACTTCTGGTGAATGTGGCAGGAAGGACACAGGTCAGTTCCTGGCAGGGGTCTCTCCAGGGGGTCACCTGGGGAATTTGGTTCTGGTCCTCTCCGGTAGGTGGTTCCAGCACGCTGGGCACATCCAGGCCCGTGCCTCTAGGGTGGGAACGCCATGGCCTCTCTGGTGGTGACAAGAAGGGGAGGGGGCGGGTGGGTCAGGCCTGCTCCTTGGAGGACGTCCTGTCCCTTGCATGGCGAGAAGTTCCAAAGCCTCATCTCCCCGCTGTGTCCCTGTGTCCCCTATTGATATTCCAGAGATGCTGGTGAGTCAAGCTGTTGCTGGTCTGACCTCCAGCTCCAACTCCCAGGGCTGAGCATCAGACTTGCATTTAGATGGCCTCAGTCAGTGCAGCGGCAAGGGTGGTGACCGGCAGCCAAGGCTCAAGGCCGGGGCGCCTCCTCATCCCACGGCTCTGTGACATCTCTGGACTCAGCTTCTCTTGCTGTGAGGGACACTTGCCTTCTGGAGGCTCCGAGGTGAAGGGGGAAGAGCTTGGCCAGCCAGAAAGATTTGTGCCACGGGGGTGGGGGGGGGTGCTGACACTCCTCATATATCTGGGAAACCAGAGAGGTTTGCCCCAGGCCCCCCCCCCCCCCCCCCAGATCCAGAGGCCCCCTAAGAGAGGGCTGCTTCCTTTCCTGCTGCCCCCCTGGTCTTTTCTCCTTCCACTCTCCTCTCCATTTCTCTGCTGCAGCCACACCAGCCTCTTCACTGCTCCTCTAGCACTCCAGGCATAAGCCCACCTCAGGGCCTTTGCACTGGTGGGTCCCTCTGCCTGGAACTGTCTTTCCCTGAGTATCCATGTGGCCCACATCCTCGGTGCATTTGGGTGTCTTCTCAGCTGTCCCCTCTTCAGAGAGGCCTTTCTGACCACAGTATCTGAAATAGACCCTCCCCCGGGCCATCACTCTCTGTTCCCTGTTCCCCGCTCTGTTTTTCTTACAGCACTTGACAAGTAAATGTGTATTTGTTTATGGTCCACGAGGGCAGAGATTTTTTGCCCGTTTTGTTCTCCGCTATGTGTCTCCCTGGCACATAGTAGCTGCTTAGTAAATGTTTGTGGAATGGGTCACAAAATCCAGCCCCCAGCGACTCACTTCTTTGGCCCTTCTCCCACTCAGGGGCCTGAGGCTGCTCTCCTGGCCTGCAGAAGGGCAGACTGAGGCACAGAGGGCTAGGTTAAGCTGTCCCGGGACCCCAGCTTCCTCCCCGCACCAAGCTTGCTGGCTGGCCCCGACCCTCTCGAGACTCACTGAGGACAGCATCCTTTCCTGGAGGCAGAGCAGGGGTATGAGAACGCAGGGCTGCTCTGCAGCTGCGCCAGGCTGGGATGTAGGGCTCAGCCTCCTGTCATTCTTCGCCACAGTGCCTGTCTTGGGACGCTTCCTCCTGAGATGCAGCCTGCGCTGGAGGGCAGGAAGGGGAAGAGGCTCAGTCTTCCGGACTCACTTGAGTTTCCCAGCTGGCCTGGGCTTCACACTCTCTGTGTATGCAGCCCCTGTGTGAGGAGAGGAAGGAGCCGGCTCTCGGTGCGCACGGGAGGAGCAGTGCACCACCAGACCCAACACCCCGCCCTGCCTGCAGCAGGTGCTTAGCAGAGTTTGCCTGAATGAGAACCAAGGGCTGGGATGATGCGTCTGTTAAAGCAAGAGATACACTGCGGGGGACTCGGCCCAGCCAGACCGGCTTAGACACGTGAAGAGGAAGGGAAGGGCATGCCAGGTGGGGGAACAGCATGAGAAGGAGGCTGAAGGGAGGAGCGAGTCAGGCAGAAGGGACCTGGCCGAGGGGCCTGGCCGTGGGATGGGGACCGATGCGAGATGGAGCTGAGCAGAGTGTTTTAAAGCCAGTCCTGTGTTTTAAAATTTTCTGGCAGTTGGGGTCATGTCTGCTTACCCAAGGGAGTGTATTAGCACAACCCAGCTCTACCTGCTGTGTCGCCTGCTTGCTCAGAGCCCTGAGTGGCGGGGGGTGGGGGGGGCCCTCTGCCCTTAAGGCTCAGGCCAAGGCTCCGCCTCTCTGCGGGCTTCCCTCCCTAAACTGCTCTCCTCCCAGGTGGAGATGCTCACCTGAAGGGAGGAAGACCTTCCCCAGGGCTCACCACCTGGGAGACCTCAAGCACACCTGCCCCAGTGCCTATCGAACTTTCCCTGGGCCTCTGCTGTTTGACTCTGGCTGGGCTCCTTGAGGCTGGGGAGGGATAGGGCTCTCTTGGCTCTGTGCTCCTCACGCTCCCTTGCACCCAGCAGGGCCTCAGTGGATGTTTATAGAACGAACACGTGAGCAAACAGATGACCAGCCCTGTGTCCTTGGGTCCATCACTGCCCTTCTGGGGCCTCCTTCTTGCTCATCCGTAACAGGTGCGGGAACATCAGCTCATCTCCTGCATCTAGCTCTGCCCCCTACAGGCTGTGTCCTCACAGTCCATGGCCCCTGGCTCCAGGCATTTTTCTCCATAAGCAAAGGCTCTCCGAGGAGCGCTGGAAAAGAAGACATCTCTCAAGACCTAAAGGCGTGAATGTCAAATGATGACACTTCAGAGTTTGGTCTTTTGGTTCAGGGATTATTGGGGCCAATTGCATGGGGACAGAGCCTAGAGCATGCAAATCTTCTCACCCCTAATCAGATGAAATGTGGTTGAAATTAGCCAAGGAGCTGGGGAGCTGGAAGCAGGAGGGGTCCTACCACTGGATTTAGCTTGGTGTATGTGAGAGTGAGGTACTTTGTAGCATCTTCTTCGGGGGAGACCTCTGGGCCCCCCTCCCCCCGGCTGCTTCCGGGAGTCACAGCACAGGCCCAGTATGCCCTGGCCATTGGCCACACATTCTCCAAGGATGTGGAGGGGGAAGTGGGCCCTACCTCGCAGCCGGTCCTCACCATTCTAGCTTAGCAGCCAGGCCGCCAAAAACTTGAGACCCATCACGTCTCCTGCTCCCTTGTTCTGCTGCCCATCACTCCACCGTAGGTGGAGATTAAGTGGACCTGGCACGGGCACCCCCTCCCAAGCCACGAGGCCTACCACGCGCCAGCTGGGTCTCCTGGACAGCGCTTGGAGATTGGCAAGGTGTTGGCATCGATGTGACTGCTCGGTGATTGCCAGGTCAATCTTCGTACTGCTGTGAAGATGAACCCCGAGCTTGCCTGGCCCGCCTTGGGGACTTAGCCTGTCCACTCTGATTTCTCTGCCACTCTGGCCTTTGGCAGGGTGCTGACACCTCTTGATTTTGTGAGTCCCCTGGGTTGGGTGTCATTGGGTCACTTTTCCTGCTCTCTCCAATTCGTCTCTGATGTGCTTCCCCTGACCTATCACAGCAGGGATGTGCACTGATCTGGGTTTGCCTCTAAGCTTGACGGGGATGACAGGAAGAAGAAGATATTAGATGCCAAGCCCTTCTTGCCCTGAATTTGCATCCCTTGCCTCCTGGACAGGAAGCAGCATTTTCTTTCACTGGTCTTCTTTGTGGAACGTGTTTGAAGATTTCTTTGGGGTTTAAAAAAACTTCCCTTTGTTGGTTGCAGCCCCTTTGTGGCTTTGACCTTCTGAACCCTGTCCTCTGGATGCCGCGGTAGAGTGGAGTGGGTAAGAGCCCAGATGCTGGCTCTGTCACCATGAGCTGTACCACATCGAGCAGTCCCTTATGGTCTCTGGGCCTCAGTTTCCACCTTGTGAAAGGAGGATATTAATAGTAGCCTCCCCTCACCGCCTTTTAGGTTGCTGTGAGCAGTAAGTGAGTTAATGTGTATAAAGTGCTTAGGATAGTCTGGGCCCTGTACACTTGATCTTAGCCAAAAGGCCGAGAAGCGATAGTCTGGGCCCTGTAAAAACACCAGGCTGCCAAAGGTGTCAGTTGTCACCATTACTAATCAGAGTGGGGGAGCTGGGCCCACTTCTAGTTCTGCTTCAGTCTCTGGGTGGCTGTGTAACGCTGGGCTGTTCACTTTCTCTGAGTGTCAGCTTGATGACCAAGATGAAGGCGATGGGTTAGGGGACTTCGGAGGTCCCCCAACATGCATCTTTGCATGCTCACCCACTGCTCTTGGCTTTTCTGTCTGTCCTCACCACATGGAAGTCCAGGTACCATAGGGTTGGCTCCAGCTTCCGGTATGTCTGTCGTTCTTGGGCCCAGACTTAAGCCCACAGAGTAGCCATGCACAGAGCAACCTGATCCTTCTGATTTTTTCCCCTTTGTTAAAGAGCAATTGGAGAAAGCCAGTGACCTTCCCCTGCTCAGGTTTGGGACCTCCAGGAACCCTCTACACCTGTTTGCTGACTATTGGACTTCAGCCTGTTTTCCTATCTGAGATAGGGTCGTCAGTACCCCCACTCTGAGCTCCTTGGAGATGTAGCTAGCTAAAGCAAGCCCCATACTGCCTTTTCTCTGAAGCTCTGGAAAGATCCTGTGAGCTCACCATTTTCTTTCCTCTCCACTCTGAGGCTTCCTGCTTCAGGCCTGTATGGGGCTGCTGAACGTCCTGGGTGGGGTCTTAGCCTCATCCTCTACTCCTGTGTGACCTTAGGCAAGTCACTTCCCCCCCCCCCCTCCCCTGAGCCTCCAGTTCTTCATCAGTAAGACCAGCAAGGGGCTGGGTACCTTCTCTGATGGGCTCATGCATGTGGACACAACTGAGGGCTGCTCGTAGCCATTTTTGCCTTGTTATTCTGTGTCCACCAGCCTTCTTCCCAGTGTTTTTGAGCCCCAACAGGCCTTGTCTAAAAGGCCCCAGAGTGGGGTGCCTGGGTGGCTCAGTCACTTAAGCAACTGACTTTGGCTCAGGTCATGATCTCACAGTTCGTGAGTTTGAGCCCTGCATCAGGCTCTGTGCTGACAGTTCAGAGCCTGGAGCCTGCTTTGGATTCTGTGTCTCCCTCTCTCTCTGCCCCTCCCCCACTCATGCTCTGTCTCTCTGTCTCTCAAAAATAAATACACATTAAAAAAAATTAAAAAAAAAAAGGCCCCAGAGGTAGGGAGGGTCATATTCCTTGGTGGTCACTTCTTCAGTGCTTGCTCCCTTCATGCTCCTGGGGCTTTCAGGGACTCAGAAAGATGGAGTCCAGGCCTCTAAGTCACATAGAGCCTGCTCCATAGGATGCAGCTGGTGAGGAGGAGAGTGGGGCATTTCTTTTCCTCTTTAGCCTCTCATCCATCGCCTCTGCATGGTAAGTCATTCATTTGCTGAATAAATATTTATTGAGCACCTACTGTGTGCCAGGCATTGAACCAGGACACTAGGGACATGGCAATGGACCAAACAGATGAAGATCCTTGGCCTTGTGAACTCACATTTGGGGAGAGGGCCAGAGGCAGCTTACAGTAAACAAGTAAATGCATCACTATATAATACAATTTCAGGTATCTCCCTCCTACAATTTCAGGGAGGAGCTGATGGCATGCTATGGAGAAGAATAAAGCATCTGGCAGAGAGGGCCAAGTAGGGGAGACAATCTCATATAAGGTGGTCAGAGAAGGCCTTTCTGCAGAGGTGGCATTTGGGCAGGGCCCCAAATGCAGTAAGGGAGTGAGGTTTGTGATCTCTGGGAAGAGTGCCCCAGGCAGAGGAACGAGCAAGTGCAAAGGCCCTGAGGTGGGAGCCTGCCTGGCATTTCTTGGAGAATAGCCAAGAGGAGGCAGGAGCAGAGTGAGTCAGGTGGAAGGATGTAGAAGAGGATGGGCTGATCACGTGGGGGCTTAGTTGGCCACTGGGAAGACTTTAGCTTCTAAATGAGATGGGAACTATTGGAGTGTTGTGAGCAGAGAAGGGACGTTAACAGACTTGGGTTTAATAGGATCTTTCTGGCTGTCGTGTAGGGAACAGACTGTGAAGGCTGAGGTGACTGAGGCAGGAATGCCACTGAGGAGGCCACTGCCATCATCCAGGTGAAAAGCGATGATGGCTTAGACTGGGAGTGGGGATGATGAGAACGGACTGATTTAGGGTCTTAAATTTTTTTGTTAAATTTTAGACAGAACAGGAGCAGGGAGAGGGGCAGAAGGGGAGAGAGAGAATCTTAAGTGTGGGTCCTGACGCAGGGCTTGATCCCACGGCCCTGGAATCATGATGTGAGCCGAAATCAAGAGTCAGATGCTCAACTGACTGAGCCACTCAGGCGTCCTGAGGGTGTATTTTGAAGCTCAAGCCCACAGGACTTGCTCCTAGATCGCATGTGGACTGGAGGTCGCTCAGGCAACTCCTGGGTTCAGCACCACGGATAGCGGCAACCACCCCAAGGCCAGACCTTTGGGGAATCCCTGGTTGGCTTTGGTCCCAACAAACTGCCAGTTCTCTGCCAGTCTTTGGCTGCTGAGCAAAGCCTCATCTTTAAAGTGCAGGTCTCTTCCCTTCAATTCTGTCATTAATTTTTTTTTTTTTTTAGCCAAACATATTTATTTCTGGGCACTGCTGCGAATTCTTTTTGGGATGAGGCAGGTGTAAATGCAATTACAGTTGATCTTTGAACAGTCCCGGGGGTGGGGGTGCCAACCTCTATGCAGTTGAAAATCTACATATAAGTTTTGACTCTCTCAGAACTTAACTATGAATAGTCAGGTTGACTAGAAACTTCACTGATAACATAAATAGTTGATTAACACTTATTTTGTATGTTACATGTATTATATAGTGTTATAAAAAAGGAAGCTAAGAAAAAGGAAATGTTATTCATAAAATCACAAGGAAGAGAAAATACATTTACAGGACTGTACTGTATCAAGAAAAATCCACATATAAGTGGATCTGCACAGTTCAAACCAGTGTTGTTCAAGGGTCAACTGTATATAACTGAGAGAAGAGGTCTGGAAGCATTTGTCTCCAAAAATCCCTGCATCTGGCTAAACAGTTGTTTGGGGAGGGGGAACCTCCTTGAGGAGGGGTGATGGGAGGGGAGCCTTAAAGAGTGGGTGGGCCTGTCCCAGAAGAGCAGAAGGGTATTCTGGGTAGAAGAACTGCCTGACTCATGCAGTACTTGGTGACGTCTTCCTTCTGAGAGTGAGGAGGGACAGCATTCCTGGGAGAACAGCAGGCCTATGTGGGTTTGGGGGAGTCTGGCCCATGGCAGAGGCCACTGTCCCCCCCCCCCCCAGGAATGCCACAGACTTGCTGTGTGTCTTTGGATAGGCCACCATTCCTCTTTGGCTCTCAGTTTCTCCATCTGTAAAATGGGGATAATCGCAATCCCTACTTTGCTGGTTATTGTAAGAATGACAAAAACAGGTGAATTAGCCATCGGAAAGGCCAAGAGAGGGCTGAAGGGCTTGAGGGGGGGCTGTCTTTGAGGTCTGAGCCGCCAGTGGTGAGCACTTGGTCTCTTCCTGGTGGGGTTTCTCCCCCTTGCATTGTGACTGTCCTCCCCTTTCTCCCCAACTTACATTATATCCATGCCTTATATCCGTGTCCCATTTTCCTGTAGACAGAATGATCATATGGATATTCTATGCAAATTCTCATTTTTAATGAGCCAGAAGGAAAGCTAACGACCATTTGGTAGACATCTTGGGACCCAAGGGAGGCTTTGGGATGGGGGGAGGAAGCAGGACAAAGTGACAAGCGAGAGGAGAGGGGAGGGAGGGAGAAGAACAAAGATGGATAGGGACACAGTTGGGGCTGCCGTGGGGGGAATGGGAGGGGTGCCTTGCCTGCCCCATTTTACAGATAGGGAAATGGGCTTAGAGAGAGGAGGCAACTTGCCAGTCACCCCAGAAGGTGGGAGAGAGAGGTAGAAAGGCAGAAGAGAGGGGGAAGATCAGCTGGAGAAAGGAAAGGGGGAGGCAGCCAGACCGAAGCTCTGGCTCATGGGACTTGGTTTCTTTATCCGTAAAATGGTCACCTAAGCCATGGGTTGATTGGGAGGAATTAATGAGAGAATGTGTGAGCACTGCATGAACTTGAGGGCTGTGGAATGGAGGAGTGTGTGTATGTGCAGGAGAGAGAAGGAGAGAGAGAGAGGGAGGGAGGGAGAGCCCGATTCGGGGCTGGTTCTCACCAACCGTGACATCTGGGCCAAAATCAAGAGTCAGACGCTTAACCGAATGAACCACGCAGGCGCCCCTAGGCCAACTCTTCATTAATTAGTTCATTCTTTCATTCCTCAGCATCTGTTATCTACTTCGTAGATAGCTATCAGCTCCGTGAGGGCAGGACTCTGGTTTGTCCTATGAATAGCTGTACCCACAGTGTCAAGGACAGTGCCTGGTACTGGGGGGGGGGGGGGTGGGGTGTGTGGGTAGGTGCTTCATAAGTTGTTGCTGAATCAGTGAATGCTCGAGTCTGGCAGTGGCCATCTCTCATAATTTTCATTCACTGTGCTAAGCGCAGTGATTGAGATGTTGGGATCGTTAAGGGCGCCCAAGGGAGAAGGAGCCTGGGGATACCCACGAAGGCTTTCTGGAGGAGTGGGCCATGTGCTGAACCCTTAAGAGTGGACAGGTGCTGACTTGAAGGAGGAGTCTGGGGAGGGGAGTTGGGCACAAAGGCAGAGGAACAGTCTGAGCAAAAGCAGGAAGAGAGGGACACTTTGGTGTGTGTTGGCAACTGTAGGTGCTGTTGGAGGTAGGGAGAGGTGGATGATGAGGGTGCAGGGCCTCAGGACTTGGACTTGGCCCTGAGAGAGGTGAGAGCCACTGAGGGAAGGGAGTGGTGGAGTGGGATTGGAGTTTTGGTGGAGAGTTAGGGGGCCGGGCCGGGCTGTGTAGGTGTGGGACTCTGGTCTGGTAAGACGGTGTTGATGGGAGTCGGGGTGCACAGTGGGTTAGAGCTGAGGGGTCAGCTGGCTGCTTCCGGGTGAAGCCAGACCTGCCCCAGGAGCGCTGAGCCAGCCTGGAGAGGGGCCGGGGCAGCATGTGTGTGAGTAGCACATGCTGGGCTGCCTTGGGCCGATCACGGCCCTTCTCTGGGCCCTGGTTTCAGTCAGAAAGGAGTGCTGCCTCCCCCAGTTCTGGTGTGCAGGATGAGGGTCAGCTGAGTATCCGTTTCCAGCTCCCTTGCTCCAGGATGCCCTCCGGAGACCCACTCAAGGCTGTTCCCAGGGTTTAGGCCTGGAGCCCCTGTCCGGGTCTCTGTCTCTGTGCTCCTAGCTGTGGCCCAACAGTGTTGGGAGAGCCTGGGGAAGCTTGTTGGGGTTAGGTGAGCACCGGGCAGCTCAGGGCCCACATCTGGACCTCAGCCCCAGACCTTTGTCCATCATTTCCTACTCACCTGAGTCCTGGGCAGCCCATTACCTCCAGAAAGCCTCTCATGGCGTGCTGGGTCAGGCTGGTGTCCGCCGCTGTCCTCACTGCTGTCCTTGCCACCGTCCTCTGCCAATGCCAGTTAATGAAGCACGCGCACATTCACCGTCTGGGTCCTCCCTCCCTGGCATGGGTCAACAGCCCCATTTTCTGGCCGAGGTAGCTGAGGCCCAGTGGGGTGAGGGGATTGCCTGCATAGATGGGTGCCGGGGCTGGGCCCCCCGTTTGCTGCGTGCTCTGCTCTTGTGCCACCTCTCCCCCTGGCCTGGCCTGAAGAGGAGGGGGCGAGGACTGGCGCGAGAAAGGGTCCGGGAGGACTTCATTACCCAGTGCCTGCTTGTGGGGGGGGGGGGGGGGGGGGGCGGGTGCTGAGCCCGCCGCCGGCGGGGAGACATGCTTGGCCTGCCTGGGTAATTACATCTCAACATTTCATTTTGCTTGTCAGTTTCCACTTCCTGGGGATGTGGGCTCCTAAATATTTCATCCCGGCCTGCAGCTGCCTGTTCCTCCCTGGCCAAACCACAGGCCCAGCGGCCGGCCCCCAACCCCGGCCCCTCCCTGCCCAACTGAGCTTTGTCAGTTCCTGCTATGGGGTAGAGCTGGCCAGAGGTCAGATTCTTCACGCCCCTGCCCCATGCAGGGTCCCCGCCACCAGCCCATCACTGGCCCCTCTCCTCAAGGGGTCAGGGGTGTAGAGGCCAGGCAGACCACACTGCTGGCAGTTAGGCTCAGTTCAGCCGATGTTGATTAGCACCTACTGTGTGCCTGGCACTCCGCTGGAAACTGGGGAGTTAGAAACGAGAAAGACACGGTCTTCGCATAAATGGGCTTATGGACTGATGGAGGAAGCCGACAATCACATTATAATAGCAAACGCTTACTGAGTGCTTCTGTGCCAGGCCGTGCGCAGAGCGCCTTACATGTATTAGGCCCAGAGAGGGAAGTAACGTGTCCAAAGTCACCCAGCTAAGAAGTGGCTGGGAGCCCTCACGCCTCAAAGCACGAGAGCTACAAAATGGGTCACAGCACAGGCAAAGGATGGCACGTGCCTATGGAGAGGGTGTAACGAGAGCCCAAGTAGACAGTGGTGAGTTCCGGCTGGGGCAGAGATCTGGGAGGTTTCCAAGGGGAAGAGGAGGAGAAAATGAGCCCCTGTGGGGTGTTGGGCGGATAAAGAGCAGGAAGGGTATTTCTGGCAAAGGGACCAGCAGACGCTGAGGGTGGGAAAGGCTGAGTTGCGTTGGAGAAAGAGGTCCTCTTGTGGTAAAGTGTGGAGTTTGAGGCTGAGGAAGCGGGTGTCAAGGGACCCGGGGGTCCTGTTGTGTGAGGGGCCCCTCGGCAGAGGACTCTGAGCTCACACTCGGTGATCCTGTGTCCGGCTGCCCCCTGACTTGCTGTGTGAGCCTTGGGCAGACTCTTCCCTACTCTGAGCCAAATCTGAGAAATGGGTGGGGATTCCCTCAATCAAAGGATGCCGGCATGGCCACTGAGAGTGGGGGGGAAGGCGGGGCCTGGGGACTGGGTTAGGGCAGGGGTCTCCTGCGGCGGCGGGGGGGGGGGGACAGTGGGCAGGGACAGGTAGGAACCAGCCATCTCTCTGTGCCTTGCACCCCGTCGCCACCACCTGCCTCCAAACCTCTTTGCTTCCTTTTTTATTTATTTTTTTCTGCCTTTCTCGCTTCAAAGGTGTTTTGCCTAAATGGGTTTGTGTTAAGATATTAGGTCGATCACTCAGCAAATTTCCCTCTGCTCAGAGCTGAGCACCATGAATAATGCAGCTCTGAACAACGCTGCCACTGCCCAGCAGCCTCTGGGGAGGGGACAGCCACGCTCGGCTCAGAGGCACTGAGCCCCACAGCTGCCTTGATTAGTCCCCCCCGGACCTGCCCCTCCCCTCCCCCACCTGTCCCCTCTGAGGCCCGGCCTGTCCACAGGTGATCCCGGCAATCTTCACAATGACCCTGCGTGTCTGGGGTGGGGGTAATGCCATCCTGTTTTACAGATGCAGAAATGGATGTTCAGAGAGGTTGGGCAAAGTAGCTTTTATCACGAAGCAAGTAGCTGGTTGAAATGGGACATGGGCCCTGCTGTGCCCAGACTCAGCCTCCTGTGTCACACCAGGCCAGCTCTCTGATGCCCGTGTCCCCTGCACCCCCAGAGCCAGCCCGGTTCTCCACACGGGCAGGGCTGGATGAGAGTGGAGGCAGAGGGAGAGGGTTTCAGAAGAAACATAGGATTTGCCTCACTGGAGGGGCCACCGAAGCTGCTTGGTGAGTTGCCATGAGTGCATGTGTGTGTGTAGGGGGGTGGCTGGGAGTGGTGGCAGGGGCTGAGATTGTTCAGGAAAGGAAGCATGTATGTTCTGCCCTGGACAGTCCCTGGGCTTCTAAGCTTTGGTCGTGGGTTCTTCCCAGCACCCTGTGTCCGGGGACAGTTCTTGCTTTATCACGGTGCCCCTGGTCCCCAGGGCTTCTCTCACTAGCCCTGGGTCCTGGCCCAAGCTGGGTAATGAGGTCTCTGCCTTCCCTGCTCCTGCCCTCCTCCTGGGGCAGCCCCTACCCCCACTGGCCTCACCGACTCCCCGGAGGCATTGGCTCCAGTAGGAAGACGCAGGCCTTCACAAACTCCATTGCATTTGAGCCTCCCTCCTACTCCACCAGGTACAGTTTCTTTAAGTCCTTTCCCATTTTGCAGATGGAAAGTCTGATGCTCAGAGAGGCTGAGTAACTTGTCCAAAGTCACACAGTGAGTAAGCCGTGGAGCCTGCATCCTTTGCCTCGAGCTGGAGGCGCGGAGGAAGCTGAATGCAGGTGCAGTGTTCATCCTTTGCACAAACCTTGGGGGTACATTAAGGAGGCACCTCCAGGCGGGATACTGGATGACTGTCTTATCCTCATTGTCCCTTGGTACCTGGTCCCTTTCTGGCTCCAGCCAAATATCTCACAGTGGGGCCACTACCTCCCTAGGGCTGGAGTCATCCTGGCCACAGTGGGGAGGGTAGATACTCTATTTCATGCCCTTCTCTACTGGCCCTGCTGTCTTCCAGAATCGGAGGACCTGCCAGTTTGCATGGCTATCTTATACTTTTCTTCCCTCCTTCTCCTCCTCCTCCTCCTTCTTCTTCTAATGTCAACTCTACCCCCAGTGTGGGACTTGAACTCACGACCCCAAGATCAAGAGTCTCATGCTCTACCAACTGAGCCAGCCAGGTGCCCCTTTGCTTGTTCTTTTTTTGCCTGTGTGTTTCCTAAGCACCCATAGCGAGGAATTTGCATTTAGGTGGAGAAATAAAATCTCAAGACAAGGCAGGACTGAGAGAGATGTCCAGGTGTGTGTGAGGTGTGTGCATGGAGCTCACGAGTGAATCTTACAAGGGCAGATGCTGTGCACAGCTTGTCTTTGTAGCCTGGCATGAAGTAGGTTCCAGGCACAGAGCGGGTGCCCAGTGCCTGTGCGCACAGATGTCCGGGCGCTCGGCCTGACCAGGTGGTGGCTCAGAGGGGAGGTCACAGTGGGCTGCAGGGGTCAGGAGCTCCCAGAGGAGCTAGAAGGGTTTGTGCAGGTACAGGTGCTCACCTTGGACTCCTGCAGAGCCTCTGCCCCTACACCCGTGTTGATGGCTCCTGCCCCCCTGTCCCTTCCGTCCCCGTCAGTCCGGCACTCAGTGGCTCGTTCATCCGGCAAGCGTGAATCAGTGCCTGTCTCCCGAGCAGGTGCAGCATGACCGCGGGACCCCTTGGGGCTCTGACTAGAGATGCAGGTAACCAAGGCCCAGTGAGGGAAGGGCTGCAAGGGTGGGAGCCCCCTGGCTGAGGGAGCAGAGGCCTGTGGGGGCAGCAGTTGTGGTCGGATGGCAGATTCTGGTAGGGACCTGAGTAAGGCTGGATGTTGCAGATCTGAGGAGGAGGTGAGACCTCAAGTCTCTGTCTCTGTCTCTGTCTCTCTCTCTCTCTCTCTCACACACACACACACACCCACACACGCATGCATGGAGCCACTGAGGGTTGTAGGGAAGGAGCCATGTGTCAGACGGAGGCTAGAGTGGAGGCTAGAGGGTGGGGAGTAGGTCTGGGAACAGGAGCAGAAAGAGACAGTGGCCGTGAACCCGGCCTGAGCTGCCACCCCCCCACCCCCCCACCCCCAGAGGCCTCAAGCCCCCTGTGGAGCCCCAGGCCCAGCTGAAGCCAGAGCTGGTCAGACTGGGCCCAGTGCGGGCCCACCCCTCACCGTCTCCCACAGCCCTACTCACCCTGGAACAGCCACGGGCCAGGGGCCTTCTCCCAGGGCCTGGGCATCTTCCTGACCTCAAAACACCCTCCAGTCCCGGCTCTGCTGCCTGAAAACAAAAGTAGCTCTGGATTCATCACTGACCCTCTGAGTACCTTCCTTTCCTGAAAGCGCATTTGGGGAGAGGGCCTGGCTCTTGGAGTGGGAGGAAGGAGAGCAGGGCCACGCGCGCGTGCGTGTGGGTGTCCGTATGGTTCGGGGTGACTCCCAGCCTCCCTCATGCCTTCCCCCACCTCCCTCTCTGCTAGGAACCTCCAGGAACCTGGGGGCCCCCCTCGGGTTGTGCAACTCCCCCCACCTTTCTCTCCATGTTGCAATTTGCTGCCTTCACATTTTGCCATAATGTAGATTTTTCCACTTGATTTCCCAGGATTTGTCTTTTCATTGTTTTTCTCTCTTTTTAAATTTAAAAGGGGGGGAAAAAGCAAGGAAAAGAGAAAGGGAAAGAGAAAGAGGAGAGGAGCTCATGTCTGTGCTGGCCTCCTGCAGTGGCCAGCTTGTACCGTGAGGGGAAGGGTGGGTTCAGCCGTGGGGAAATTTCTCCTCCCTAGTCTGGAGCCCAGCCCCCCAGTGCTGTTTAGGCCAAGTGGACATCCTGGGTTGCAGAGTGTGATCCCAGGGCTCTGGGCGCTGGAGAAAGACAGAGTGGATGTGGAGTCCTCCCAGGACAGGGAGTGCTATGGATTGGGGTGCCCCATCCTGGCCACTCTGCCCACCCCTCTGCCTGTGTGCTGGCCGCTTAGCTCCTTTCTCAGGGCCTGGTGAGGGAGGGAATGAGATTTGGAGGACGAAACAGATGCCCAAGCCTGGAGGATGTGGCTGAGGCCTCTGGGGAGGAACCAGGGAGCCTAGGTCCCCTGACTGCCCCACCTCGTGGGCTTGGGGGAAAGCAGGCTGCCTTGGTGGGAGGGCCTTCGCTCTCTGCCTGCCCTGGCTTCCAGGGTGGGCCCAGCCCGTAAGTGGGGGTGCTGCGGAGGGAGGAGATCTGGGGGTTGCTTGGGGGGTGGCAGGATCGCGGGGATGCTTATTCAGACAGGTTGAGTGGGGAGAGCCATGTGGCAGGGGACAGGGAGGTGTGGGGAGGAGGAAAAAGTGGGCACAGGTGCAGTGTGTGTGAACCTAAGTCCACGGGGGCATTAGGGAGACCCCTCCAGGCAGGAAATCCGGCTGGCTGACTCCCCCTGAGCATCCCTTAGTGCCCGTGGCTTTCCACGTCCCCAGCCTCAAACAAGCGCGTACAACCCCAGGCAGTGGAGGACAGAGAAATGAGGTCATTTCAACAGCGAGCTCTCACTTGAGGATGGGATCTACAAGTCCAAAGTGTTTTGAGTTCCTGGCTGTCAGGCAAGGCAGCAGCTCCTAGGGAAAAGTCAAAGCAGAGTCCAAATCTGTGCCTCTTAAGCTGCACGGCCTGGCCTGAACTTCCCCGTCCTCTAGGTCAAAACCGGGCGGAATGAGGGGATGCGGCCCCCACTTCCCGCCCTCACATCACCCTACTTACTCATCTCTTCCTCTGCCCTGCCTCTGAGATGTTTTCTGCCACTGTGAGTGGGCTGTATGAGGGTGGGGGGCTCTGTCCTCCTCACGGCTGTATCCTAGCCTCGAAAACCTCCCCGGTACCTAACAAGCTCGGTAAACATCTGTAGACTCAGTGAAGGGAAAATCGTGGTAGCATGTGGGCACAGTGTGTTGTTGAATGCAGTGTGAAGCGTGGACGAGCCGGCAGCGGGCCTGGCACCGGTGGGCCTTCTGCCATGTGCTCCTGCTGGCCAGGAGGGCCGGTCCTTTTGCATTTTCCCTCGGGCTCATTGCTGTCTTTGCTGGTCTTGCTTTCTTTCCCAGCTAGACTGTGAGCTCCAAAGTAGGGAGTTTACTTGTTATCACTTCTCAACATCTGATTGTGCCAGGAACGGAGCGGGGCAATTCTCGAGTGAATGCATGCATGCATGAATGAATGCGGATGGATGGATGAGTGAATGAACAAACGAACAAATGCACAGGCCCGGCCTCGCCCTTGGGGAGTGTAGTTGGAGGCAGACACCGACACAGATACCTTGGCTGGGCCTGGAGAACACCGGGAAAGGTCACCAGGCCGCAAATGGAAAGGGCTCAGAGACCACAAAATACAACAGGCAACTGATATCAAGTTTTGCTAGTGGAGTCTCTATGTCACATTCAAGTCGGGGCAGGTGCCTGGAGCCCGGGGGAGTCACAGGGGACAGCTGGCCAGCTCATGGCCTGTTCTCAGGGGAAGAGCGGATTTCGGGAGCCAGAAGGCTGGCAGGAGAAGGGCGGTCCCAGACAGGCACCCCCCACCCCTCCCCTCCGGTGCACTGTGGATGCCACTGGGCTGCGAGTGCTGAGCAGCTCCATTTCACAGATGAAATAGGGAGGCTGGGGTGTGCCCTGGCATGTTCTCCATCAGGCTGCACACGTGAGGACTGGAACGCCCTCACTGCCACTTGTGCCTGGAAGGTTTGTCTTGCTTGGGTCCTGGGGTCCACGTTTACCAAGCACGCGACGAATCTAGCAGACAGAAGCTCCTGCCTTCACACAGCTTTTGTTCAGAGGTACGTGCGTCTCCATACAGACCGCATCTTGTTTTATTATATGCGGTCTTTAAATCCCTCACAAATGGGACAGATCAGGTTGCGATTTGCCTTTTCGAGCGACTTTGTGTCCTCCCAGGATTTTGTTGGGCCGACACACGAGAGCTGTTTTCTTTCCATTGGGCAAACACCCATTTCTCCGATCTTCTGTTGTAAAATATTTAGGTCATTTCCGTTTGTTTGCTATTGCGAACGGCGCTGTGGTACATGTCTGGCCGGCTCCCCGTCCCCATGTGTGCGTTTCTGGGGAGGAACGCAGAAGGGGGCGGGCTGGCTTGTAGGCAATCCGCACACTTCACTTTACCGGATGTCGCCCTGTGGTCTCCAAAGTGTTCCTTGGACACTCCCTCGTGGAACTGTCCAGCTTTCTCAGACTAGAGGCAGGGCCTGGAGGGACGGGACCAAGGACAAGTCCGTTTTGGCAGGTGGGACGGCATAGGACGAGGGGAAGGTGTGGAGATAGGGCAGGCTCTGTGCTACCTTAGCTGGGGGTGTGCTGGGCACTCACTGCAGGAGGGAGCTTGGAGGGGTGAGGGGGCTGGCGGGGGCCCAGGGAGGTGAGGGGATGCCTCAGCCTTCACTGTGGGTTTAGTCTGGGCTGTTACGCTGTGACAAAGCAGGCGGGAAGCAGTGAGAGGGCTGGCCTGGGTTTTAACCCCCTTGGTGCAGTGGTGAGAGCCTCATCGGGAGGTGGGGTCTGCCCCAGCTGCTGTGTGCCCCCGGGCAAAGCGCTGCTCCTCTCTGGCCTCATCCTCCTCGCTCCCTGTCCAGCTTGGGCCAGGAGGTCTCTGAGGTCCCCACGCCCGCATGTGCTCAGATGTTCTTGGCAAGTGCTTGTGGCTTCCTGCCCCTGGCCCTGTGAGCGGAGGCACTGACTTGGCGGGCATCAGAGCCTGTAGCTGGCAGCTGGGGTGCTTGCCGGGGGCTGGGAGGTTGCGGTGTGGAGTGAGGGGCTTGCCAAGGGGGGCTTAAGGGGCCATACCCAGATTCCTGCGTGTCCCCTTCCTTCTTATGATCCTGCGCCTGGAGTCTGGGAGAGGTAGGAGGCTCCAGCCTCTGATCAGAGAGTGTTTTTTGCCACTTAGGTTTAATTCAATTATATGTGCTCTCCGTATGGACCCTTGGATTATTACTTTATCCATTGAGAGAGGCCATGGGGAGAGGAGCAGGGGGTGCAGACAAGTGCACTGTCCCTGATAGAGAGGTTTGAAGAGGGCATCCCAGGGAGCGTTGGCCATGGTCCCCATGGTGATGGTGATGGAGCTGCAGCTTCGGGGACAGCACAGGGGACAGAGGGGACAGAGGGCTGGCAGGCTTGGTGTCTGACTTGGAGTCTTTCTGGGGCCGGGGAGGGGTGGCAGGAGGTAGGGGTCAACAGAGACCCAGTGACCCAGGCCTTTTCTTTCTCAGCCTAAGAGAGGGTTTGGACACAGACCCAGATTGCAGTCCCACTTACTGGCCGTGTCAGCTCCATCAGCTACCTAGCACCTCCGAGCCTCAGTCCTCCTCTGTAAGATGGGGCTATGAGCACCCGCCCCAGGGTGTGTGAGGACTCGTTGCGCGCCAGGCCTGCAGTGCGTGTTTCAGTAAATGCTGGTCCCTCTGAGGCTACTCTGGTCCTCAGTGCCACTCACTACTGACAGCTTGCCTCATGTCAGCAGAGCCCCTGGTGAGCCAGCCACTTAATCCCCCATTCGGGGGTCCCTGGAGCAGCCGTGCTGACAATTGGGCAGCCACGCAAAGGGACCCTGTGGGTACTTGGTTTCTCACCCTGGGACAGTGACACCAGAGGGCGCTTACTCCAGAGCAGGCAGTGTGCTCAGACATGCCCATGTCTGTGGCCCGCAGGATGTACCCTTGACCTTGTACCCCAACCCATTGTCCACGTGGCCCAAGCCATGACACGTTGGACTGGCAGAAGGGGTGGTTGCCGGAGACAGATGGCTTGCGTTTCAACCCCTACCTCGCCACTGACTGTCTGTGTGACCTCGGGAAGCCACTTAACCTCTCTGTGCTTCAGTTTCTTCATCTAGAAATTGGCGATGTGCCGACGACACCCCAGATGAATGAATCCTTGTAAAATTTGCCGAATAATATTCACCGTGCGTCAGACGCTTCATAAATGTTCACGATTGTTGTTGAGCTCTGCGTAACCCCCCAAACTTCCCCTCCAATCCCCTCCCTCCCTTGGGGTTGTAAGAGTATCCTGCTCAGACCATACTCCCATCTCAGGCACCTTGTGGCTCACGTTCTAGCTGACGGAGCTGTGGTCACTTAATTCTTCTCTCACCAGCAAAATGAAGCGTGCAAGATACGCCCTGGGGTGTCAGGTAGGACCATCCCATGGATCCTCCTGGGGGAGGGGGGGCATGGCCCAGAAAGACCACCTAATCTGTGAGTTCCTCCCTGTTTGAGAACAATTCGCTCCCATTCCCTGCTTCCCTCCCTTCTGCCCTGACCCTCCTCCTCCCTCCTGGAGCCAGGTGGCTCTTTCTTACCCCCCCGTCCAGCCGCCTCCCCTTGTCCATCTGTCTCTCCAGATGGGGGGGAAATGTCACAATTGGCCCACTTTCTAACTGGAAAGGAACCATATGGAGGGTTTAGCTGGGAGCAGAGGGTCTACCCAGCCGCCATTAGTGCGGGGCCAGCGCTGTGGGCAGCAGATTGGCTCCCTTTGGCTCTCTCTGCAGGACCCGGGACTGGAGGGACCAGTCCTACCCAGGCACCCTCCCTCCTTCTCTCCTCCTCTCTCTTTCCCATGAGCTCTGATGACCATGGTCTTCTGTAGCGCTTGGGATTTCTTTGGTGCCTAAGGAGAGACCTCAGGAGCTCCGCCGGCCCCAAAGAGGCAGAAAGTAAGGGAGGGGGGTTCTGGTCAGTGGGTAGGGGCAGAGGGCTGCTTTGCCTGCTGCGGAGAACCAGGGGGTCTACTTCCTGGGGACAGGGATGTGAGAGTGCCCGTGTGTCGTGTGGCCCCAGGCCTGGCAGGTGCCTGGCGCAGAGCAACCCCTCTTGTAGCGAGGGTACCTTGTTTCTCCCCAGAGTGTCCCACATCTGACTGCTTACGCCTCCTCCCTCAGACTCAGCTCAGGGTCACTGCCTTTGGGCAGCCCTTCCTGCTTGCCACCTCCCTCCCTGCCCAAGGGTAGAAGCCCTTCCTGGGTGGTGGGGCTTGGGTTTTGATACTTTTCCTGGTGGGGTAGGGTGTGTGTCCCAGGACTGTGGGCCCCTCGCAGCGCAGGCCCCCACACAGAGGTGCGTGGAACCTGTGCAGAAGCATCAGGTGGCCTTGGCATGGGCAGAGAGGCCATTTGGAAGCCCAGGGGTAGCAGCAGCCGGGTGCCCAACCAAGGTAGATGGTTTGAGGCATTGCTGGGTCCCCAAGGGATCCTGTTTGGGGTGGAGCTGGGCTGAGACCCTTGAGCAGAACCCAGAGGAGGCCGACAGTCTTCGATAAAGGATCTGCTTCATTAAGAATAACCCTCCACACTTTTCTATCCGCTGAGCCCTGACTCTGCCACCCGGGGCCCTGGGGTTCTTAATCCCTGGGGGCTCCCCTGCTCCGTATCCCAGCAGGGGCAGGGAACCGTGTGGCCCTGGGCAAGCTACTTCTTTTCTCTGAGCCTTAGGTTCCTCGTCTGTCAGGTGCCGTTGATACCAGAAACAGTGGTCCACAAGTGCTTTTGTGCCAGCTCAGGTGGGATTTGGATGCATGAATGACACCTGTCTCCCGCCAGCCCTGGAGAGACATGTCTAAGGCTGGGGACTGGCTGGGGAAATCTAAAGTGCTCCCAGGGTTTCTGTGAGCCTCACAGATTCTGTGAACCTGGCCCTCAGATTGACGCTGCCTCCCGGATGCTCCCGCAGGCATGGGGCTGGGCTTCTTGTAGGGGAATGAGCTCAGGAGATAGGCAGGCCCTGGCGTCTTGTCTCCCCCACGCCCCCCGCACCCCCACCCAGGACCCAGGCAGGCAGGCAGTGGGCCAGGGAAGAAGGAGAGACAGGGGGGCTCCCAAAGACTCCCTGACCCCTTCCGAGCTCCTCCTGAAGCACTCTGTTGGAATGGCTCTTGAACTCCCAGCTGGGAATTTGCTCACGAATAAGATGGGGAGAGGCACCCTGCAGGGCCAAGGAGTGGAGTGGGAGCTGGGGAGCCTACCTACGGAGGAGTCTGTGAGTGCCCGGAGAGGAGCTTGGGAAGACCTGGATGGCCGGCCGGCCCGGGATGTGCCCGGGATGTACCCGGTTTTCCCGGCTCGTACATACGCAGGATGTACGGGTACGAGCCAGCAGCCACACGGTGCTCTTGCCGAGGGGGCCTGTTGATAATATGTGCACTAACTCACTTAGCTTTGTAACAACCCTGTAAAGTAAGTAGTAGGAATGTCTTCACTTTGTAGATGATGTATTTGAGGCACAGAGAGGTTCAGTAACCACCCTGACGTCACACAGTAAGTAGTAAGCAGCAGAGCTGAGGTTGACACCTAGGCGGCCCAGCTCCTCAACACTGCTGTATCGTCTCTTGCTAGCAGCCTGTTTATATATGGGGGAACTGAGGCACAGAGAACTTAAGTGACATGTCCAGGGTCATCCAGCTGGTGAGTGGTGGAACCGAACTTTGTAGTGTGGCCGTTGTAAAAAAATTTTTTAACACTGTATTTATTTTTTGAAAGAGCACTAGTGGGGGAGGGGCAGACACACACACACACACACACACACACACACACACACAGAATCTGAAGCAGGCTCTAGGCTCCGAGCTGTCAGCACAGAGCCGGCTGCAGGGCTCGAACCTGTGAACCGGGAGATGATGACCTGAGCCACAGTCGGACGCTTAACCAACTGAACCACCCAGGTCCCCTGTACTGTGGCTGTTCTAACCACACAGCCTGTGCCTAGAAATCAGGACTTTGGAGTTAGGGGTCCAGCTGGGGGACCAAGGGCAGCCCCTGGCCTCTGTCTCCTGGAGTGAGTGTGTGTCCGAGGGGGTGGGGTGAAGAAGGGACAGACCTATGCTGCCTTGCCCCCCCTCCCCCACCCAGGCTGACTGGTGCCCTTCCCACAGGGGGCGTGTGCATTGCTCAGTCGGTGAAGATACCACGGGAGCCCAAGCCTGGGGAATTTGACAAGATCATCCGGCGCCTCCTGGAGACCTCAAATGCCAGGGCGGTTGTCATCTTTGCCAATGAGGATGACATCAGGTGAGGGCAGGTGGCCGCGGGGTGGGGGTCGGGAGCCAGTCATGGGGAGAGCGGCAGGTCCTGCTAGAGACCTTGCTAGACAAGCCTGACCCCACCTAGGATCCGGAGAGGTGGGGTGGGTAAGTGTGTGAGCTGGGAGACCCCTCAGGCTGGGGCGCAGGCTACTGCTAATGGGTACCCCTCCCGCCTCCCCTACTCTGTTTCTTACATCCGTTCTGCCAACTGGGGTAAGCCGGTACTTTAACAGAGGAGTTAAGGTCCTGGGCTTTGAGCCAAAGCACTTAGGTTCTAATCCTGCTCTCCCTTCTCCTAGCAGTGTGACCTGAGGCAAACTTCTCAACCTCTCTGTGCCTCTTTATTGCTTAAAAAAAGGTGGGGGGTTAATGATGCCTGCCTGAGGTTTGAGAACTGAATGCAAGAATGTACATAAAGGGCTTAGAGCAGAGTCCTGCCTAGCAGGTGCCCAGTGTGTGGGGAGCCCCTGCCTCCTTTCCTGGACAAAGCTTGGAGCAGTGGGAAGAGGCCTGGGCTGCGGTTCTAGTCCTGCTTGGGTACACACTCACCCCTGAGCCTCAGTCCCCTCACTGAGCATTTGCAGAGGAAATGGGTGGGCTTTGGGTGTGAGGACCACACAGTATAAATGCTGGGTCAGCTCACCTGTCTGCACGTCTGCCTCTCGTCCTGAGTCAGAATCTCGGGAGCACTTCAAAGATGACCCCTGAGTATCCACCCCTATTAACCCACTTCCCTTCTTCCTGCCTTTCCCCCTGCTACTACCTCTCAGACTGATATCAAGGCCAAGGCGGGGGCCAGACCTCCGCGATTCTCCTGAGGGGGAGAGACACAAGCTCTGAGCTCGGGGAGCCCCAGTCTGGGGAGGGGAGACACAGCCCTGCCCTCAGGGAGCCTCAGCCTGAGGGGGAGACGCAGCTCAGAGTCTGGTGGGGGAGGCATGGCCCTGCATTTGTAGAGGAGGATGAGACGGTAGGAGTGATTCTCCCCAGACCTCCTCCCTCAGATAGCTGGCCTGAGGCGTCATAGCGTGCTGTGCCCTCAGGCCTCCCCTGCCCTCCAGCCCGGCCAAGGCCCCCTGTCCACCCCTGCCCCCATGCGCCTCCTACCCTGTTGCTACCCAGTGTCCATCTGGGTCCTGTTCCCTCCGACACTTTCCCCACTCGGTAAGGACCCCATCCTGGACTCCTGAGTTGCAGCAAAACAGACTTCCCCCAGGAGTCACTGCCAGGTCCCTGCAAGGAAGGAGGGGGAAGTTCTGGAAGATCATCAAGGCCTCAAAAGCCAAAAGACCAGCTCTAAGGGGGAGGTATCTCAGGCAGTGAAAGGCTGGGAAGGGGGAGTCAGGCTGCTGAGCCCGGAAGTTGCTCCTGCCCCCCTCAAGGCTTGAAAGCCTTGAAAGGCTTGAAAGCCCCTTAAATTCTGCCCCAGGACATTCCTGTTACCCACAGGTCTGCCAGCTCCTGGGGCAGGAGGGCCCCTTCAGAGGTCCTTTGCCTCACTTAAATCACTGGTCCCTGCATTCCTGTCCCCGCCCCCACCCCAAAGCCTGGCGCTCAGATCCCATACCCCACCCAGGGGTGCACCCCGCTCTAGACCCCCTGCTTAGCTCAGATGGACCCATGTGCTGGGAGGGAGAGATGAAGGCACTGGGCCATGTATCCCACAGAGGGGAGGGCTGACTCCAGAAGGACCGGTAGCAGGAAGTGTGGGGTGGGGGGTGCAGAGGCATTTCTGGAAATCCACATGTATTTTCAGAAGCAAACAGAAGTAAAAATAAACCCAGGTGACTTTGCAGGGATGGAGGCCTGGGAGCTCTGGTCATCTCTGGCTGGCCAAATGCAAGTGGGTATTAATAGGGCTGTGGGTGTGGCTTCTGAGCAGCCCCCACCCCCCGCTAGATTAATGTGCCCTGGCGGGTGGGGGGCTGCAGCAAATTTGGGGGACCGGGAATATCGAGAGTTGGGAGATGCTGAAGGAGGGAAGGTATGGGCTCTGTGGCCTGGAAACATGTTTGTCCCTGGCAGCCCCAGGCTGTCCCACCCCAGCTGGCTGCCTCCTGCACAGGCCCAGCAGCCACTCTCAAGCCCTGGTGGCTGTGTCCCCGTTTCCAGCATCATAGCCTCTTACTTGCTGTGCAATCCCGAGCAAGTTGCTTGCCTCCTCTGTTCTCCAGTCTCCCCGTCCCCCCCCCCCCCCCCCCCCCGCCCCCCATGGGAAGCACTGGGTTGGGGGAATTCTTCCCAGTCCTTCTTGGTTTTCTCATCCCTGAGCATCTCCTGTGGGCTGTGCCCTGTGCTGGGCTCTAGGGTCCCTGATTTGATTACGACCAATGTCACAGTAGGACTGTGACACCCTCCATCCAGGAGGGTGTGGAAAGCAGCTCTTTGGAGGCCCTGGGCTTTTGGCACTGGAAGAGGTGGGATGGAGAGGGCTCTGCTGGCAGGGAAGCCCCAAGTGCAGAGGAGTAAGGGTGTAAAGTGTGTGTGTGTGTGTGTGTGTGTGTATGTGTGTGTCCGCATGTGCACACATATACATGTGAAAAGGATCCAAGAGATGTGGTCGTGGGATTAGGGCCAGGTGACACGAACCCGAGAAGATCCAGGCTGGGTAGATGTAGTTCCAGGGGCCTGAGTCAGATACGGGGCACGTACGGTGCAGGGACAGACGTGGCCCTGGGGGCAGGAGTGGGTCTGGGGGAGCATGCTAGGCCTGTGGGCAGGGGTGGGCCCAAGGGACAGGCAGGGGCTACAGGAACAGGTATGGATTGAGAGGGGGGCGGCCATGGGCCTGTAGGCAGGTGTGGGGCAGGGGGAACGATGGGCCTGGGGGGACAGGTGTGTGTCTGGGCAGGGTAAGCCAAGGGCCCCCAAGCAGGTGTGGCCAGGGTGGGGCAGTTGCACGGGCAGACACGGCTGGGCTGGGCTGGCGTGTGTTCCCACAGGCATGTGCTGGAGGCAGCACGGAAGGCTAATCAGACAGGCCACTTCTTCTGGATGGGCTCGGACAGCTGGGGCTCCAAGAGCGCACCTGTGCTGCACCTGGAGGAGGTGGCGGAGGGCGCTGTCACCATCCTCCCCAAGAGGATGTCTGTGCGAGGTAGGCCCGGCAGCCGCGGGGGCCGCGTGCCGCCGCTCTTGCCTGCCACCACTGTCGGGGTCATCCTCAGCTGTTCCTCCTTCCGTCCCCCTCCTCCATTCCTCGCCCAATCCTCATCTTCCCGCTTCCCGCCTCTTTCCTCCACCTTGGCCCACACCTTCTTTGTGCTGATGTTCTAGGCTGCGCGGCCTTTCTGGCTACACTCAGCCCCGCTGGGATTCAAATCCAGATTCAGGACCTTTCTTCTCCCTTCTCAGATATTTTTGGGTGTGGGGAACATGGGGCACGTGTGGCACATACAGGAAGCTTATTTATCAAGGACTTTCCTTCATCCCCAAACACTTCTCTCATCTGGGACGAAGAGGCAAGGCCCTCGCCCTGCCTGGGGCAAGTCCTCTGTCAGAAGGGGCTGGGAGCTCCCAGCAGGTGACAAGAAGAGGGTGCTGTGCTGGGGGGGGGGGCAGGGTTCTCCCTGCAGGGCTGCCTGGGTCTGGCAAGCCCTGGGTGGTGTTGGGGTTGGGCCTGTCCTGCCCGGCATCCCTTCTTCTTGGGGCAGAACCCACAATTACCCTGGGCAGGGATGGGCTGCCCTGGCCAGAACCTCGCTGTGAGTGAGGCGTGAAGTTCCCATTAATGGCTCAATTTGGCAGGGATCTCACTGTCCTCACCACAGGGGAGGCAGACTCCCAGAGCCTTCTCCCCTGCTCTTGCTTCGTTAAATAGAATGCAGCACTGATGGAGCTGGGAAGGCCTGCAGACATCTGTCTCTACCGAACTTTCCAAGACACCAAGGCCGGAGCATGGGAGGCACTTGCTCAAGGTCACACAGCAGTGTTCTCTCTTTGCCCTGAGGCAGAGGGAGTACAGGCCACAGAAGTTTCCACATTACCCTTCTCAGCCTCGAACCATAGTAAATACAAAATAACAGTAACTCTGGCTATTGGTAGACATCTCATTTAGTCTTCTCAGCAACCCCACAGGACACTTTTATCCACATTTAGTAAATGAATGCATTAAGGCTCAGAGAGATTAAGTGACATATAGTGGCTATTAAGTCGCATAGCTGGGATTAGAACCCCAGAACTTGCTTGACAAAGTCCCTTTCCTCTCTGGGATATTAGAGAAGACTTTGAGCAGTGGTTCTCACCTGGGGGTGATTTGACCCCCAAACGCCCTTTGGCAATGTCTGGAGACATTTTTGGTTGTCACAACTGGGGCGGGGGGAGGCGGTGATGCTACGGGCATCGAGTGGGTGGAGTCTAGGGATGCTGTTCACATCCTGCACTGCACAGGACAGTCCCCCACAACAGAGAATGATGGGGCCCCAAGTGTCCAGAGCACCAAGGCTGGGAGGCCCTATCCTAGCCCAGTCCCTCACCGATGTCAGCTTTTCTCCAGCAGCTGGCTCCTACAGCCACTGAGCCTCCACTTGAACCCGGCCCTAGACAGGAAGCTCACCACATGGTGTGGACCCTACTGAACTTCTGGAACTTTTGGCCCACCCCAAAGAGCTCAGTCAACTGGGCACATTACCTGGAACAGTCATCAATACAGAAGGGGCACTGGGAGGAGAGCCGAGGCATTCTTCACCCGCCAGCCTGCCCACCCCGGGGGGGGGGGGGGTGGGGGCTGGTTCTGGGCTTAGAGCTGTGTTGGTGAGTCCTCTTTGGAACATCTGAAGGAGGAAGCCGTGTCTGTCAATGATGGGGCAGTTCTGGACTTGAAGGCAGAAGATCTAGGCCCTGGTCTTGCTGTGTGACCTGGGTCATCCCCTCCCCTCTCTTGTCTGGTCTTTTCAGAACCAGAGAGCTTAGGTGCCCCCAGCTTTGGTCAGCCCCCACCAGACTCTCTGTTCTGATCGCAGGACGCCCAGGTGGCTCCTTCTCACAGAGGCCCGATATTAGCATTCTGGTGGTTAAAAGGCAAAGCACCTCACCGGGCACTTCTCTTCCATAAAGGCAGCAGTTGTAAGATTACACGTGCTCCCCCTGGGACTTAATACAGCTCTTTTCATCTTGAATGAAATGAAAAGCTCCACATTTTGTTTTTTTCCCCGGCCGGGCCCTGGATCAGAGGCTATGCTCTTCCCTTCCTCCCTCCCTCTGCTTGGGGCATCCCTAAATCTCTGGGTAGTGGAGGCGGCAAGGGCTGGGGGCAGGTGGGGAAGGGGGGCGCGAGGCCCTGACGTCTTGGTTGGTTCCCTGCCAGGCTTCGACCGCTACTTCTCCAGCCGCACGCTGGACAACAACCGGCGCAACATCTGGTTTGCCGAGTTCTGGGAGGACAACTTCCATTGCAAGCTCAGCCGCCACGCGCTCAAGAAGGGCAGCCACGTCAAGAAGTGCACCAGTGAGCACGCGCGGGGCGGGGCCAGGCTGGGCCTGGGGGGTGGGGGGTGGGCCTACCGCAGGAGTGGGGCGGGCCGTGGGGGGGGTGGAGCCTGGGGGCGGGGTTTGAGGGGGCGGTTCGGGGCCATTCTGGATGGAGGGCTTGGGTGTGGGAGGGCTCAGAATCCGAGAAACACGAAAATGCTCTCATGCATACTTGATGCTGCTGGGGATGGTGGGGGGAAGGGGCTCCTGGATCTCGGCAGAGTTTCCCTCCGGCCTGTGGCCACCTCGGGGTCCATCTGGATGTCCCTAGGACGAGCCCTCGGGGTCCATCTGGATGTCCCTAGGACGAGCCCACAGAATTGACCCCAGCTGCCCTGTGTGGGAGTCCAGAAGCTCACCGGTGTGAGCATTGTGCAGAAACCTCTCGGTTCCCTCAGCCATTCAACGAACGCCAGTTTGATTCTCAGGGTGTGCCTGGCCCTGTTCTAAGCGCTGTGGATATAGCACCGAATGAAAGAGTCAAAAATCTCTTGGAATTTTTATCCTAATAGGAAAACGTTTAATCGAGATAAATAAATCAACTATAGAATATGTCAGAAAGAAAATGTGCAGTAGAAACAAAACAAAACAAACCAAAAAAAGAGAGATGGCCTTCCTGTAAAGGTAGCATTCGGGCATAGTCCTGAAAAGGATAGGGAATGAGCCCCAGGAGGATGGGACAATGGGTCCGTTTTACAGATTGGAAAAGAGGCTTAGAGAAGGTAAGTAAAGGGACCTGAGTTCTCATAGATGGAGGGTGGTTGAGCAGGATTTGAACTCAGGTCTGAGCTCTAGGCCCTAAGTCCCCTAGGGTAGCCATCATGGTGTGTTCACATTTGTATACATTCAGGTGTGGGTCCTTGTGTGCTCTTGGTCTGGGCAGTCCTGTAGCAGGATCCTGCCTCAGTGACTTTGAGGGGGCTCCGGGTGTCTTCAACATGAGTGGTACCTATGTGAGGATGGTGAAGTCCCTCTTGTACCCTTCTGGGCTATTCTGTGTAGCTTGGGAGGAGGGCCAGATGAGCACAGGGCCACCTGACTGGGTGCAGGGACATGCTGCATGGAATGTTAGGCAGTGGGGAGATCGCCAGGGCTGGGGGAGGAGGAAGCGTGATTAGGTTGGTGGGCAGGTGAGGTGGATGCTGCCCTCTGGTGGCCAGGGCCCTCTGGGAATCAGGAATATTGGCCACTTAGGACCATGGGTATCCCCTGGGGCCCAGCAGGCAAGCTCATGTGCGGGTGTATGTGGCAGTGTGTGTGTGCACACACGGGTGTGTGTGATTGTGTATGTGCATGAGTTGGTATGTCTAAGGGAGAAGGGGTATGTGTGTATTTGTCTTATGTGGGGGCTTATGTTCCTGGATGAGCTAATAACCATAAATACCACTGTGTGTTAAGTATCTGTTGTGTTCCAGATACTTTACAGACATTATCTCATTTCACTCTTAAAACAGCTCTAGGGACTTTTGTGATCCCCGTATTATACAGGATACTATGGGGAGTCAGAGAGGCCAAGCAACTTGCCAAAGGCTGCACAGCAAATGCCTTCATCAGGCAGCAATCACGGAGGAGGTTTAAGAAGTACAAACATGCCTGAGCACAGGAGACTGAACCTTCATGGGTAGGGTGACCGAGCTTCTTGTTCACTCCTTTTCTCCTGGTATAATGTTTGAACACATCCCTTTTACTCTTAAAAGCGCCTAAGTGGCGTTGGAAAATGGTGAGTTCACCCTGATTATAGGTCACCAGGCCTGACTCGAGGATGGGAATAGGTGAGACTGGAGCTGGGGGCAAGATGGGTATCTGGGGCCTCCCGTGTCTAGCCTGCCAAAGGCGAGGGGCTTTCTGGAGTCACCTCTTGGTCTGGGAGGGGCGGGAGGGAGAGGGCCTTGGTCAGCCCCCGTAGGCTCTACCCAGACGCCCAGGTCTCGGGTCAGGATTCGCAAACGTCTCCCGCCGCCGCGCTGGTGAACTGGGGAGAGGGGTACATCTCCGCAGCCCCGAGGGAGATGTTTGGGCTGTAGGAGCAGGTGGAGGAAGGAGGCCTAGAGCAGAATCCAGAAGAGTGTAGAGCTTCCCTGCGAGCCTGAGGCACGCTCTGTGACCTCTCTGGGCCTTTGCTTTCTTATCTGAGAAATGGGATTGATGGTGAACCGGGTCAGAGAGTATCTCGGGGTGGAAGTGACAAAGTATTAATGGAAGAACTTGATGAATTGGGAAATGGTGGCTCTCAGGCCCGACTGTGCATCAGAATCACCTGGGAGCTTTTAAAACTATACCAGCACCACCCCAGACCCATTACATCAGAACCTGAGGGGTGGGGCCTGGCCTACGGGTTTTGGGAGAGCTCCCCCAGGTGATTTTATGTGTACCTAGGGTTGGGAACCGGGGTGGGGACAGCCTTGTTCACGGTGAATTTCCGTGGGAGCTTTTAAAGCTACCGATGCCTGACTCCCACCCCCAGACATTCTGAGGGAATTGGTTCTGGGTGCAACCTGGGCATCGGGATTTTTTTAAAAAGTCCCCCGGGGGCGCCTGGGTGGCGCAGTCGGTTAAGCGTCCGACTTCGGCCGGGTCACGATCTCGCGGTCCGTGAGTTCGAGCCCCGCGTCAGGCTCTGGGCTGATGGCTCGGAGCCTGGAGCCTGTTTCCGATTCTGTGTCTCCCTCTCTCTCTGCCCCTCCCCCGTTCATGCTCTGTCTCTCTCTGTCCCAAAAATAAATAAAAAACGTTGAAAAAAAAAATTAAAAAAAAAAAAAAAGTCCCCCAGTGGTTCTACTGTGCAGTAAAATGTGGCAGCCCCTGGCTCAGAGGGAGAGGTGGTGATGGGAGGGAGGACGGCTTGCACCCCAGACCTGCAGATTGGGGGAAGGCATGAACAAAAGAGCTGAGGCTGGCATGAACACAGGTGGTGAGGAGAAGGACAGCATGATACAGCTGACCCTGAGCCCTCCTGCTGTAGCTGAAGCCCCGGGAGAGGCTGGCAAGAGTCCCGGCGTGGCCCCAGGTCAGGCACGGTGAGCCTGTCTATCTCGGGCTACGTGAGGAGCAGGGCTACAGCCAGGAATGTTGGTTCGTGGGGCCTGAGACCCACCCTGGGTGAGGGGGAGGCGGCTCTGGCTTCCCATGGCCCCACCCAGGTTTGAGCTGAGCCGCTCCCTTAGGAGAATATCTTAGGCCCGGGGGCCCGGGTGACACCCACGGAGTACTGCTCTGCCCCGGGACAGCTGGTGGTGGGGGCGGGGAGGGCAGGGGAAGGACTCATCCCCGGGTCTGGATCTGAACTCTGTGTCCTCCCTGCTGTGAGACCTTGGACAGGTCATTTCACCTCTCCGATTGTCAGAGAAGGCAGGGGAGTCACTGCCCATCTCTGTGGGCTGTGGTGAGGATGGGGGCAGGGGGATACCGTGCACGAAGAGGCTAGCTGCAAAGTGATGTGTATGATCAGTGTTGGTACCATGGTTGTTGATATGGAGGGTGAGTGGGAGAGGGGGATTTCCAAGTCTGTTGGTACCAATTCCGTCAGCTGTAGGATCCCGGATGCAAGAGGACAGTTGGTAAAGGCACAGGTGCAGCACCCATTTTAGGGAAGAGGCTACTGAGGCCATTTGAGAACATCATAGCACTAGAAAATTGGCAGAACTGGATTTATACCCAGGCAGCCCGGCCCTAGGGCTGGTGCTGCTGTCTCTCCTGTGTCCTTCCTTCCCACTTCTCCAGGCCCCCTCAGTCTTGCCGCTCCCCCCCACCCCCGCCCCCGCCAGCCCAGGCAGGCTCTCTGTTCTCTACGTACCCCCAGTCTGTCTCCAGAGTCTGGCTTCCCACTTACTTCTTCCAGGACGCCTGGCCCTCAGCACTTGGTGGCCTCCTATTGGCCCACTCTGGTCCCCTTGATGCGAACAGATTCCGCAGTTGGCCTCTGCCTGTTTCAGTCCCACATGCCGCTCCTGGAGGGCGCCACTTCCCCAGCACCTCCAGCCTGCGTGCCGAATGGCTGGGGAGAGAACGGCTGTGACCGGACATAGTCTCAAAAGAGCAGCAGATATTGGCATTTGGAGATCGGGCTGGTATGTCTCCAAATGGTAAGGGTGAGAGCAGACCTGGGTGTGAGGCCTGGTGCGGCCGCTTCCTAGCTGTGGGACCTTGGCAGGGCGTTTTACCTCTTGAGGCCTCGGTTTCCTCACCTGTAAAACGGGAATCACGGTACCCATGGCCATCCCCGTCCCAGCAGAGCTGTCTCGCTCCCCTTTTCCCAGGGAAGGGATGGAAGTGATCTGTGGGGAGCGCTTGCAAATTGCCCAGGGACCACCCTGCACCTGAGCCAGGTAGGGGTCCCTGAGTGGCGAGTCTTTGCAGCTGTCAAGGCCCAGGGGAGCCCTCCCCATCTCCCGGGCCCCTCCCTGGGAGCACGCAGAGAGGGTTCGGGAATTAAAGCCGTAAACAAGGCAGATGTAGCATCTATCTTTTTGACAGCCTGCCAGCCAGGTGATGGCTGAGCAGAGGAAGGCCCGGTTTATGAGGAAACAGGAGAAATTTACTGCCTGCTGTTCCCAGGGGCTGGGAACTCCGAGAGGGAGGGTGGCCTCATGGCAGCTGGGATGTGTGGGGAGACTCCTGTCACGCAGACCGCGCTAACAGCCACAACACCACCACCAATGGTAACAACAGCTAGTCGTTAGATAGCATTTGTTACTTGTCAAGCTCTGTTCTAGTGGTTTGCTTTTAATCTTCCTGGCAACCTCTTTTACAGATGAGGAAACTGAGGCACAGAGAGGCTAAAGACTTGCCCAAAGTCACAAGATCATGAGTAGCAGAGGCTGGGATTTGAACCTGGCCAGTCTAGCTCCACAAATATCCCGCCTCAGAGCAGCTGATGTCCTAGCCCCGGGGCCTTCCTGGCTATTCCAAGCCTGGCTTTGAAGGATCTTCCTATTCGCACGTTCCCAAAGGAACCCAAGAAAGCCTCCTTCCTGGGGGAAGGAGGGAAGACCAACATTTGGGATTACCCATTATCTCCAGTGGGTGCCAGCCCATGCCACCCATTAGAGCAATTCATCTTTACTCAAGCCATCAGCCACTTGGTGGCCGGAGGGCTCCCTGCCACCCCCCGGCCCCCAGTGCTGCTTCTCACTGGTTCCAGCGGCTTTCACGGAGGCTGATTGCATGCCACCCCCGTGCTGGGCTCTGTAAGGGGCACTGGCCTGCCCGGGGAGCTCCCACTGCAGCTGGGAGACAATACAGCTTTTCAGACAAGGTGACGGTGGGTAGGATAGCCTCAGCAGTCAGTGCCACGGGTCTCCAGGGAGGGCCGAACCGTGAGCCTGGAGAGAGCAGACTCAGGAAGTCACTTGGAAGGAAATGGAAAGTTCTGGGGGATCAGGGAGGTTGCACTTTTAAATCATGAGGTCAGACGTTCTTGCAGAGAAGGTGATGCTTGAGCCAAGACCCAAAGGTAGTGAGAGAGCCAGCCGTGTGGAGACCCGGGAACGAGCTTGCCAGGCGGAGGGCACAGTGCGTGCAAAGGTCTGGAGGCAGGCTCACACCTGGCAGGCCTGGGGAGCAGTGAGGAGGGCCCAGTGGTTGAAGCGGAGAGTATTAACAGGAAGGAGGTGAGGTTAGAGACGCGGGGCTGGCTGGCCCATCCCAGTGGGCCTTGTAGGCAGTTTGTCGGGATTTAGTCTTTTATGCAGAATGAGACAAAGCCATTGCGGGGTTTGAAAAGAGGATTGATGTGATCCGATTCCTGTTCTCACAAGCTCACTCTGCGGCCTGGAGAGGAGGTGGGGTGAGGGTAGAGTGGGAGACCAGTTCAGAGGCCAGTGCTGTAGCCTGGGCAGGAGGTAATGGGGCCTGGAGCAGGTGGTGGCCCTGGAGGTGGGAAGGGGTCAGATTTCTTTGTCCGTTTGGCAGAGTGGCCATGGAGTTCACTGGAGGATTTGAGGTGAGAGAAAGAGGACAGGAAATCAAGGGTGGCTGCATGGTTCTTGGGCGTGCACGAGATGGGTGGAGGAAGGTTGGGCTGGGGGGGGGGAGCCAGGAGCCCAGTTTAGGCCTGAGATGCCTGTTGGATGTGGGTGTAGAAGCCTGGCTGGCCTTGGGATTTGGGGAGTTGTCAGCACATGGATGGGGCTGGCTGGGGACACCAAGGGAGGGAGTGTCGTTGGGGTCCCTGCACTGAGCCCTGGACACTGAGATGTCAAGGGGTGGGGAGAGGAGCCGGCACAGGAGTGGAGACCAGAGCTCGGTCCCCATCATGCACTGTCACGCTGCAGGTGAGATGGGACGGAGAACGGGTGAGGGGATTTGGCAGCGTGGGGAGACTCCTTGGAGAGATGGGTGCCAGACCAGGATTGGAGTTGATCAGGAAGACAAGGGAGAGAAATTGACGATGGTGGGTAGGAACAATGCTTTGGAGAAGTTCCATTGTACACAGAGAAAGAGGGATGCTAGCTGGGGGCGGGGTGTGTGGGTCAAGAGAGGGTTTTTGTTTGTTTAAATGGGGGGAATGACAGCATATCTCCACGCCGATGGGAAAGATCCACTGGAGGGAAAGCCAGGTTCTGCCGGAAGAGGAAGGAACATGACTGGGTGATGGGGGAAAGGAGGCGACCGTGTGGGGCTACTGTGTTTCCTGTCCCTGGAGCTGCCTCCCCTTTGCCCCCGGTCCCGTCCTACCCTGTCCAAGAGAGTTAAGCCCAGGCTCTCCTCCTGGGCAGAGGTGCACAGGCCTTAGAATCGGCAAGGGGCAGAGAACGGCCTTGCTTGCTCTTCTCCAGGTATTACTCTTGTCTAGTGGTCCTGGGTGCCGGGTGCCTTTCACAGACCAGGGGACCAGAACTCAGAGATGCTAAGCAACTCACCAGGACTGCAAGAGGCCGAACGGGGGAGGGGAGGTTCAGGCTGCTCCCATCTGGCCCCGACACACATATCCTGTTTCTCGAACTGGGGATCTGTGAACATCTGGAGACATGTGCTTGAAGTCAGACTCTCAGGGACCTAGGAGTTCCAGGACGAGACTTGAACTTTGCTTTTTCATGCAGCGGCCATCCAGAAGGTATGTTTACCAATTTCAGAGACAGAGCTTCTCCACTGCTGTGGTCATCTGCAATTGGAAGTCTCTGTCACAGCTGGGACCACCAACTTCCAATGTCAATATTTTCATCCTGGGGTCATATTCTTGCGGGTCCGCAAGAATCGTTTACCTTCGAAAGGGGCCTGCAGCTGGGCTGTACCACCACAGAGCCAGAGAGAACACCTGGGAGACAGGAGTCCTCCTCGACTGGCCAGGTCACCTTATCTCGTGCCACTGAGGTGGTGATCCCCATCTGCCCCAACCGGTAATCCCGGAGACACCTGAGGTGGTTCCCTGGGACAGAGAGGGGAGAGTGGATGCTGGGTTTGGGGAAACAGGCTGAGGGACAGAGGGGACCAGGCTGAGTTAGAGATACCTCAGACTGGAAAGCAGGTGTCTTGATGGAGGGCAGGGCTCAGCAGGAACCAGGGTATGAGGCTGAAGAATAGGAATGGGACCCTGGACAAGGGACAGTCTGTCATGTGATTTTGGGGCACGGCGGGCAGGACTGGGGAGCGTGGAGCCCAGCCTCAGGAGCAGGACTCAGGGGACCCTCAGAGAAACCTGTGTGTTTCAGGGAAGTGACAGGGAGAATGCCTCAACCACAGGCGGTCAGGAAAGAGGGGGATGGCCAGAAAGCACAGTGTGGCAGCTTTGTCTCCCCATCTGCGTATCAGCGGGCGGGCTGACCTGGGCCCCTGTCTTCCTGGGGTGGGCACCCCACGCTTATCTCAACTGGAGGGAAGGAAAGCCAGCCTGTGCCAGGCTGTAGGCAGGACAGAAGGGGTGCCCGGGCTTGGGGAGAGGCCCCTGGCTGTGGGATGCTGCCCGGGGGAGGAGGGCCCAGGAGGACAGGAAACAGGTTTACAAAGCCCTTCTGTATATAAGGTATGATGCTGTGTGTTATGTCTGTGCCCCCTTCATCCTCCCGCTGGCCCCTCAAGGTCAGTATGAGTACCTCGAATTTATATTTGAGGAATGGAGATCTTACTTGACCTAGGTCATAGAGCTGGTCCATGGCGGAGCCAGGAGACAGGCCCCGCTGGGCGGATCCTGGGACCCTCTTACGCTTCTCCCTGGAAGTCTGCCCAAGGGATGAACACTGGTGTGTATGTTTGCATATTTGTATGTAAATTCAGGCTTCTACGTGTAGATGTGTGTGTTGTGCCCACGCACCTTGCTGGATTACACGTGGCTGTGACTGTGGACGTGCCAGCCCCTCCCCCCCCAGTCCCCTCGGTGCTCCCCCACCCTGTCTCTGCCAGTGGAGTTAATTAATGCCCCTGGGAGCAGCCCTTGGACCAAGATTGGCAGGAGCTAGAGTGTCTCCTCAGATGGGCAACACTGTGTCTGTGACGCAGTGTCCTGGCGGTCCCCAGCGGGGTTGAGCCCACCCGGTATCAGCTGCCTCCCTTCCCCATTTCTGGTTCCTACCCCCTGCTGGTGCTTCTGGGTGTCACCTCCCAAAGAAAACACTTGCGGGCTTCTTGGCCCAACAGTGGGTGAATCCGTTGGTGACTCTGGATGAGTGCCACGCGATATATATGTTACCTGTGCTTATATGTGTTTGAACACGGGTGTGTGTATAGACCTTGTGTATCAATGCATGCAGGTGCATGCATAGACGTGTACATGCACGAGTATACACGTAATTGATTTTGCATTCCTTTACGTGAGGGAGCTGCTTCAAGAATGCGTGGCACGCGAGTGAGGGAGGAACTCAGGAGGGTTGCAGTTAGGTGGGGTGAGTTGTGGGGAGGTGATGGGGGAGATGAGGAGGAACTCTGATTATTTCAACCTTGAAAACTCATTTCAATTACAATTTACAACCTGCAGACAAAGGCTGCAGTCACCGTAGTAACCATCGCTGCAGGGTTTTGACGGAGAAAATCCTCTCCCGATGCTTTCCCGGCTGGCTGTCACCCGTGGCAGAGCCAAACGCATCTCTGGCTCACTGTACCCGGGGACACAATTAGGACATCTTCAAACTGTTGCTGCTGTCATTGCCACCATGTGTCTGGGATTTGTCTCTTCCGATAGCTCTCAGAAATGTGTGTCATGCTTCCTTCTGGAACTGCCTGGGCCTGGGGGTCCCGCCTATCCGTGAGGGGATTTCCTGACTCCCCCTTCTCTCCATGGCCACTACCTCCTCTAGCCCTGGAGACAGGGATCCTTGACCTCTGGGCCCCTCCCCATAGGGAAGGAAGGAGGCAGACCAGGGACTGGATGGAGGGAGAAGAAGGGGAGGCACTGTTCAGGGTGGAGGAAACCCCTATGGAGCTAGAGAGATCCAGGTTCAAATCCTAGCTCTGCCGCTTACCAGCCAGGCCAGTCCCCAGGTGTGTATGCCCATGTGCTAGTTGCCAGGATTCCTGTAAGATTCTGGATACATCGCTTGACCACTTGCAAGCCTCAGTTACGTCCTCTGTGAGGGGGCCAGTTCCGCCTGCCTCCCTCGGGGAAGAGAAAATGCCAGGCGTGTGAAGGCTCTCGGTGAGCACCAGCCATGCCGTAGGGTTATTTGCTGAGGAATCAGGAGGTGCGGGGAGCCGTGCTGGTTACGGGCACAGTGTCAAACATTCAGGACAGAGCACTTGTCCTTGTTTAACTTGTATGTATGATTCCTGTCCACCCCCCGCCCCCAGCACTGTGAACCACTTAGGCTCTGTCATTGTTGCTTCCTGAGGAGCTCAGGAGAAGGGCCCTTGGGGTTCGAGAGGTGTCGTAGAGGATGCGCTCAAGGCCTGGTGTACCCTTGTGAATAAAGGTCCTTGCCGGACCTGTTTTCTCATCTGTAATTGGGGCTGGATTTGAGATAAAAGTCAAGGATGTGACGGAAGTGTGTGGAGAAGTCTCTGGAAGTGCATGGCTGGCCCTTTGACAACTCTGGGGTGGAGATTCTGGAGGGGCAGCACTGATGGGCTCCTGAGAGCCCACAGGACCCCAGACCCCTTCCCGCAGAAGCTTCCCCAGGCAGAGGCGGACTCTCCTGGGGAGGGTCTTCCCCAGTCTGGTGTCCGTGCAGGTGGCTCGTGATCCCAGCGAGAGCACTTGGTCCTGGACCCAAGAGGCCCAGGAATGGATACTTCATTCCTCCCCCTCCCAGTGAGGAGGGGCCCCTGGAGGAGGAGAGAGGAGAGGCTGAGGGTAGCTCAGGTGGGGAGGTGCAGCCGGGGTCCCTCGGCCCAGTGTGTCCTTGACTTTGGGAGAGAGCTGCCTGCTCTCTGCAGCAGCCACAGCCTCCCCTCCATCGTGGTTAATAATTCAGTCTCTCACCCATAAGAAATGAGGGTGTGATGGGAGCGCGGGTTTGTTGAGTGGTGTTTTATGTTTTCCATTCCTCAGGCCGAGGGGAGCAGGACCTGGGGCTGGGTGGGGTCCAGGGCTGGGGCTTTCCATGCAACCCTGCCCCAGCCCCCTCCCTCTATTGCCCTTTCGGGACAGGATTGTCCCTTCTGCGTCTCTCCTGGTCTTCAGAACTTTGTGATCAGACGCTCGGACAAGAGGGCAGGCTGGTGAAGCTGGAGAATTTGTCTTTCGTGTTTATTCCCGTCTGTTTGTGCCTTGGCCTAGAAATAATGTCGTCTATTAGCAAAACTCTGCTGGCCCAGGAGCTCCGAGGCAGGGACGGACTTACACCTCTTTGTGTCCTCCGGTGTTTGGCAAACCTCTGTAGCACTTGGCAAAACACCAGGCCTCTCTTTAGGTCTTGTGAGTATTAGCCTGCTAATTCTCATAGGGACCCTATCCTGACCCTCTGAGGTAAATACCATCATTATCCTCATTTTGCAGATGAGGGAACTGAAGTCTGAGAGCTAAGGTTCTAGCCCAGATGGTCTGGACTTCGAGTCCAGTCTCCTGCAAATGCAGGGCAGTGACAGCGGACAGTGAGGGCCTTAGCTGACCAGGAGAGAGCCAGGGAGGCAGCTTCGAGGTACACCCTGCCCCCAGTCTCGAGGCCACACTGTAGGAGCTGTGGGCCTGTCAGGACTGAACAGTGTCCCCAGAGTCAACTGGGCATCTGCCCTCAAACTGTCCAGTCTGAGTACTGGTGACTCTTGATCTCTGACCCTGTGGTTGGGGTAACTGGAATCAGGTTCTGCCCTTGGTCACAGGGTCTTGGTGGCCGAGGCAGGGATATGAAATGTGCCACCAGCTCTGTGGGAGCCCTGGGCAGGTAGGGCACAGTGACCGTCTACTGGCTAAAAATGCAGGAACCCAAGGGGTTAGCTGGGGACTCCTGAGGCCTCAGGTCGAATGCAGTCTGGAATGGAGGGAGCGGGGGAGAGGGGCTGTAGCTGGGGACACTCATCTTATCATCACGAGGCCTGGCCCACTGGCCATGTGACCTGGGCCTTTCCTCTCAAGGCCTCAGTTTTCCCATCTGTAAAATGACAGAATTGGAGCAGACGACCCCTTTGGTCCTGCCATTCCTAGCATTGGGATCCCATGATTTCTGTCATCCACTCAGCAGGTGGGGAATATCAGCCCTGAGCTAGGCTGAGGATGGGGTGGGGTCCCAGCCACCTGGTCCGGCCAATTGAGGGGGCACAGAAGCACAGCCCGGTCATCCCCACATCCTGGTGGGGCAGCGACTGTCCTCTGGGTGGGAGGGGATTAGATGGTGGAGAGCCCACGGGGACAGCAGTGGGTTTCTCTGTACCCTGTGTCTGTCTCTGAGGTGTCTAAGGCGGAGGGATGGACGTGGGGACCCCTGGAGTTCCCAGGGGAGCAGGGCCTGGCGCTGCCCCAGCCCTACCTGGCCCCCCGCACAATAGACATGGGAGGCCCAAGCTGTGGCCCGTGGGGCTAGGCTGGGGTGCAGCCACTTCTGCCACTGGGGAATCACCTCTGCAAGTGATGCCCATGGGAGGCCCGCTAGCAGGGAGGCAGGGGTGTATGTGGCAGGGGATGGGGGGCGTGGCTTGCAAGGGTTAATGTCTCTGTCCTGGTCTCCAGGGAGGAAGTCGCAGGCCGTGATGCGGGCAGGGGCTGTGGCCTCAGGAGCGGAAGCCAACCTTCTCTAGCATTCTGCCCATCCTCTCCCTGCCTCCACTCTGCATCCTCCAGCCCCCTCCTCTCCCCTCCCTGCTTTCCTGTCCCCCTGATGCCGCTCTTAACAATCTGTCAGGCCGAGAGTGGTGCGCAGGCTTGGAGCTAGAGTAACTGAGTTCAGGTTCAGCACTTTGTGGTTCTGGGATGTTGCTGGGCTTTCCTGTGGGGAACCATGGGGATAATTACTCACCTCATAGCCCCCTTGTGAGAATTTGGTGAGTTATTATGCATAAAGAGCTTAGAACAATGCCTAGCACAGAGCAGATGCTCACTAGAAGTGATTAGGATCGTCTGATTGTGACCCTGGCCCAGGCTAGGAAGCGCCTCCTCCTCCAGAAAGCCTTCTTGGCCTGCTCTGGCCTAAGGTCCTCTGTTGCCCACCTCAGAACCACCCCCCCCCGCCCCCCATTCTGACAATTTAGCACAATGATAATGTGGATTAGTCACCTACTCAGTGCCAAGTGTTTTCCGTGCCTCATCTCATATAAGCTTCTGTGGGGCAGGATTATGATCCCCTTTGTACTGAAAGGACACTGAAGCCTCAGGCAGCCAAGGAGCTTGCACAGGGCCCAGGGCCTAGGGGGTGAGGATGGGAGACTGGAGCCCTACGGCCACGGTGCCCTGGGGAGGGATGATGGTGACTTTTGGTGTCTGGGGCCACTGGAAGCCATTGAGGGGGCACCAGGTGGCCTGGGTCCCGAACCCTGAGGGATCTGTAGCCAGGCTCTCATGTTTTCTGGGCTTCAGTTTTCCCATCTGTATCCTGTGCCAGGGGCAGCGTCCCCTGGCTGGAGTGGCTGTCCATGGGTGAGCTGCCCTCACTGTCATAGCTTTTGTTCTGGCGATTCCCAGCTTGGGCGAGGGCCAGCTGCTGGCGTGATTAGTCTAGGCCAGGCTGGGGGATGTCAGGCAGGCTCCGCAGCCACAGGGAGACCCCCTGGCTGACTGCTTTCTGAGGGCGATCAGGACGTGCGGGCCTGTCCTGGCTGTCCTGGGGCGTCAGGGCGCACGGTCTGGCAGTACGGTGGTGAGGGCAGTGGACCCTCCCCTTCACTTTTTGGGATCGTCCCCCAGGTGCTTCCATAAGACCATCTCTTGGGTGACAGAGCAAGCGCTGGGCTAGGAGCCAGGAGGCCTAGGTGTGCAGGGAAGGGCTGCGTCACCTCTGTTGGCCCCGGGGAGCCGCTCTGGTTCCCACCACATGGTCTGTGAGGATGGTGGGCCTCACGGACGCCCCCACTCTGGCTGTCCCGTTGCAGACCGAGAGCGCATTGGGCAGGACTCGGCATATGAGCAGGAGGGGAAGGTGCAGTTTGTAATTGATGCTGTGTATGCCATGGGCCACGCGCTGCACGCCATGCACCGTGACCTGTGTCCGGGCCGCGTGGGGCTCTGCCCACGCATGGATCCCGTGGACGGCACCCAGCTGCTCAAGTACATCCGCAACGTCAACTTCTCAGGTGGGTGTCCTGGGCCATGCAGCCAGGGGAAGGGCTCCCAGGGTTCTGTGGGGGTAGGAGAGTGGGGGGGGGTGTCTCCTCAGATGTTTCCAGGGGGTGTAACCTCTCAAGATGTTCCACACAGGGGCCTCCCCAGAGGTGTCTCTGCCCTAGGCTCGTGATCCTCCCTGCTTCTTAGTAAAAGCTCAGCCAAGACACTGAGTGCGTAACACTCCCTGGCCCCTACAGGCATCGCCGGGAACCCCGTGACCTTCAATGAGAATGGAGATGCCCCCGGGCGCTACGACATTTACCAGTACCAGTTGCACAATGGCTCAGCTGAGTACAAGGTCATCGGCTCCTGGACCGACCACCTACACCTCAGAGTAAGCGCCTGGCAAGGGCAGGGAGGGGCCCCAGGAGAGAAGAGCAGGGGGAGGCAGCCACTGTGGAGCCCCGACCAGTCCTGACCCCAGGGTTTGCTGCTGCCAAGTGGGGGCTTCCTTCTGTGCCCCTTTCCAGGCCTCAGAGAGCCCTGAGTGCCACCCCAGCCTGAAGTTGGAGGAACAGGACAGCTGGACTTCTGGTGGCTGGACCCCTGTCCTTTCCCTTGGCCTCGGGCCATCCTGCCTTCCACCTGCTGGCAGAGAAAGACCCCGGAGTGAAATGGCTCAAGGGCTGGGCTGCTGTGGGGAAGGGAGATGAGGAGGGGGAGGGCTGCGTTGGGACAAAGGAGGACAGTGGCATAAGGCAGAGGGCGCAGTCAGATGGGGTTTCTGGTGGTGGGTAGAAAGCTGTTTGAGAGCATTTCCTACGGCTATCATACTGCACTAGAAGGTCGTCATTTTTCTGGGTGTTATGGGCGGCTGGGGGTGGGGGTCTTCTGGGTCCTCCTAAATACATTTTCCCGGCTCGTGATTGTCCCAGGGATTTGGTGGCTTTCCCCCTCTGGCCTTCAGTGTACCTGGCTGAGAATGGAGCCATGTTTTTGGAGAGAGAGGACTTGTGGTTCATCCCCCAAGGAAATGCCTGTAGACTTGGCCCCTCCCTTGCAGGGTGAAGGGGTGAGACGTGCTCAGGGTGGGCACGGTGTGACAGTCAGATGGACCAGAGAGGCGCAGGAAGCCCATGTCTGGCCTCAGCTATCTTTGTACCAGACCCTGGGCAAGTTGCATCGTGCCCCTGCTGTCCCCTCGTGTAAGAATCTTCCAGCGATGAGCCCCTTGAGCTCCTCAAAGCACTTTCTGCCTGTGATTCCATTTAGCTCTGACAATCTTCTAAGCCAGAGAAAATATCTCTGGAAACCCAGCCTGAGGGATGTTCCAAAGGCCACACAGCAGGGCGGGGGGCAGAGCCCATTCCTACAGCAATGCTCCTTGGGTTGGTGAATGGAGACAGACAGAACAGGGCAGGTGGGGGCACTTGGCAAAGTGGGACAATACCCCAAATGGGGGCGTGTCTCATTTGGGTGCAGTGGGAGGAGCAGTGGGGGCCAGTGATTCAGTTCAGCAGCAGCAGCGACAGCAGCTAATCCTTGCTGAGCACCTGCTGTGTACAGCTCCTGTTGTAAACCCGCGACCTGGCTGTTGGGATGGCAGCCCCGTGAGGCGGGTACTATTTTTATCCTATTCCACAGACGTGGTAAGTGAAGGCAGGGCCGCGGTGTGGGGGGTCCGTGGACTCGTCCCGGATGATACAGGGCCCCTCCACCAGCATGGAGTTGGGGCCAGGGTTGGGGGGGGGGAACGTTAGGGGGAAGGGGACCTCAACCGTCTCATCTTCCCCACTTTGTCCAGTGCTCAGTTTGGTCTGTGCTGTGGGGAAAGGAAAAGGAGGAAAAGACTTCACCCTGCCTGCCACTGTCTTCCCCCCCAGGGTCTGAAAGTGAGGCGGCCTCTCGTGGCCAGTGCCCGGACCTCACTTCTTCTGTGACAGAGTCCGCAGAGATTCCCTGGGCGCCCCCTGTGTGCCAGCTCCGTGCTGGGGGCTGGCTGTGCCGCAGGGAACAGACGCAAAGCCCATGGCACTGATGTTCTGGGGAGATTTAAGAATTTCATTATGACTCCCAGATGGAAGCCACAATAAGTAACAAAGGGCAAAGTGGCCTTATATTTGCTATCATTGGATCAGGTGGGGAAACAAAGGCTCCGAGAGGTTGAGGTGTTTGCTGCCGGGCTCATGACTGGCTAGCAATACACCTGTGGTCCCAGGATTCACCCACGTTCGTTGCTCTTTCCACCGGAGCCAGAGTTTTTTGGCACAGCCAGTGTTGCCCTGTGTCCCCCTGAGGTCTCACAGCTCCAGTGCACAGGGGTTGTCCTGCCTCATTGTTCCTGCGGGACGGTGGCACCGGGTTGTTGCTGTGCTCTTGGGCTTTTAGGACCACGTGGCCCTGTCATGCCCAGAGCCACAGGACAAGCTGCTCCCCTGAGGTTTCCTTCTTGCCTCCCATGAGGCCATCTTTTGACACCCCCCCCCGACCTTTTCCTCAACTCTGAAACCCTCCCTTCGCCCGACCAACCAGTTAATCTTTCCCTGGGAGCGAGTACCCAGCCCAAAGGAGCACCTATCTGGCCAGGCGTGCTGCTCTCCAAGTGTGAACTCTTCCTAAGGGCCACTTTATTTGGAATAGAGGCTTTGTTGTTGTTGTTTTTTTATTTTTTAGAGAAAAAGAGAGAGTGCAAGTGGGCGAGAGGGACAGAGGGAGAGAGAGAGAGACAGATAATCTTAAGCAGGCTCCACACTCAGCACGGAGCCCGACGCGGGGCACGATCCCACAACCCTGGGATCTCCTTGATCCCACAACCCTGGGAGCTCTTCCATCATGACCTGAGCTGAAATCAAGTATTGGATGCTCAACTGTCTTAGCCACCCAGGCACCCCTGGAACAGATGCTTTGAATATGGCTCCCAAGTGTAGTCAGACTCCCTCTGCTCAGGGCCTAGAGTTCTTCTGGGCCTCTCCCCTACTTTCCAGACTTTTGTAACCCTGAGTTCAGTAGGGTGTGCCAACACGCCTGTGGCTCCTTTGCTCACAGCAATTGTGTCTTCGGGGACATATGACAGTGACTTGCACGAATTTAGAGCAAGATGTAAAGAAACGCTAACCCCTGGGCACATATTACATATCCTCTGGGAAAACTTCTGTTCATTGCTCTCTGCTGAACTCAGCTTCCTGAGCCGCCCAGAGGAGGCCCCTTGGGCTAAGCCATGAGGCAGCGCATCTCTCAGCATGCACATAAGTCACCTGAGGGGTCTGGTTAAAACTCAGATCCTAAGACAGTAGGTCTGGGGTGGGCCAAAATGTCGCATTTCTAGCAAGCTCCTGGGTGATGCTGCTGCTGCTGGTCTGGGGACCAGCAAGGGCATAAGGGGCTGGGGGTCAGAACTCTTGAGCTCTCTCTGCTTCCCTGGGTGACTCTAGGTTGTCACTTCTGTTCTCTGGGCTCCGTGTCTCCATACGGTCCTTGAGAGTTTAGGATTCCCCACAGGTCAGCTATGTCTGAATCACGCGGTGGGGCTTATTTAAACCGAGCTGTTGGATCCGGCGGGTCCTGGTGGGGCTGGGCGGCTGCATTTTCCCCATTTAACTGGGTGATCGAGGCGTGGGGCCAGTGGGGTGGCCCGGGGCACCGGGCGGCATATCCTGAGGCCGGCTCCCCTGTGCTGTCGTTGGCAGATAGAGCGGATGCAGTGGCCGGGGAGTGGGCAGCAGCTGCCCCGCTCCATCTGCAGCCTGCCCTGCCAGCCGGGCGAGCGGAAGAAGACCGTGAAGGGCATGCCCTGCTGCTGGCACTGTGAGCCCTGCACGGGGTACCAGTACCAGGTGGATCGCTACACCTGTAAGACCTGTCCGTATGACATGCGGCCCACAGAGAACCGCACGGGCTGCCGACCCATCCCCATCATCAAGCTCGAGTGGGACTCGCCCTGGGCCGTGCTGCCCCTTTTCCTGGCCGTGGTGGGCATCGCTGCCACGCTCTTTGTGGTGGTCACCTTTGTGCGCTACAACGACACGCCCATCGTCAAGGCCTCGGGCCGCGAGCTGAGCTACGTGCTGCTGGCTGGCATCTTCCTGTGCTACGCCACCACCTTCCTCATGATTGCCGAGCCTGACCTGGGGACCTGCTCTCTGCGCCGAATCTTCCTGGGGCTGGGCATGAGCATCAGCTACGCGGCCCTGCTCACCAAGACCAACCGCATCTACCGCATCTTCGAGCAGGGCAAGCGGTCGGTCAGCGCCCCGCGCTTTATCAGCCCGGCCTCGCAGCTGGCCATCACCTTCAGCCTCATCTCGCTGCAGCTGCTTGGCATCTGCGTGTGGTTTGTGGTGGACCCCTCCCACTCGGTGGTGGACTTCCAGGACCAGCGGACGCTCGACCCCCGCTTCGCCAGGGGCGTGCTCAAGTGCGACATCTCGGACCTGTCGCTCATCTGCCTGCTGGGCTACAGCATGCTGCTCATGGTCACGTGCACCGTGTACGCCATCAAGACACGCGGTGTCCCGGAGACCTTCAACGAGGCCAAGCCCATTGGCTTCACCATGTACACCACCTGCATCGTCTGGCTCGCCTTCATCCCCATCTTCTTCGGCACCTCGCAGTCGGCAGACAAGGTGAGTGGCGGAGCCCCCCGGGGGTGGGAGGGTGCGGGTGGGTGAGAGGCCGTGAGCCCGGGGGCAGCCTCCGGGGGCTCCCCGGCCTCTCACCCTGCTCTGGAGATGCCTTCTTCCACTCCCCGCTGCCTTCTCTGTCTCCAGTCTGTTCTCCAGCCTCCAGGTTGTCTCTCCTGTCTCCCACCCTTTCTCTTCTCCTGCATCTCCTTCCCTCCTATCTCCTCTCCCTCCTGTCTTCCTCAGCTCTTTCCCTCTTTGCTCTCTTCCTCCCATCGCCTCCCTCTCTCCTCTCTGTCAGCCCTGGACGCTGACCCTCTGTCAACCTTCATTCTCTTCTAGACTCTCCCTCACCTCTGTCCCTACCCAGCCCCATCTTCCCTGCCTTCCACTCCTCTCTTCCTTCTCCTCTGTCTGCCCCTCTTTCTGCCTTCACGGGATCCCCACAGATCCCTAGGTGAGGGAGGGAGGGATCAGGCACTCACTCCTTCTTTCCTGGTCCCCAAGCCTCCAATGCCCCGGGAGCCGGGGATGTCATCCCCTCCAACATCCAGAGCTGCAGAGAGGTTGTGTCCTGCTGGCTCTGTCATGCCATCCTGTGGGCCTGGACTCACCCTAGGACCCTGTGTACTTTGCCCACAACCCGGCCCCAGCACTGCCTGGCTTCTGTGGGGTTTTATCTTAAAGGATTGGGAGTCACTGAAGCCAGAGGCCAGAGACAGGGGGGATTGTGGGGACCGAGGACCCCAGCTCCTGGTCTGAGCTCCATGTCTGGGATCCTGGGCAAGCCAGCTGGCCTCTCTGCCTCAGTTTCTTCATCAGTAGATTGGGGCCATGATCCTTCTCTTGCGGTCCTTAAGGTGTTGTAAGTCACATGGCATGATGGGTGTGAAGGCAGTTTACCCACTGTGCGGGGGGGGAGGCTGGGGCTGAGGAACCCGGAGGAGGGTGATGGGGACAGGGTCAGAAAGATGACAGGGCAGATGGCGGAGGACCTGGAGGCTGTGGGAAGGATGCTGGCTTCTACCGTCAGCGAGAAGGGAGCCACAGTGGGGTTCTGAGCGGTGAGGAATGGAACATAGTTCAGATTTAGAAGGATCCCTCCTGCTGCTGGGCAGAGCCCTGAGGAAGTGAGCCAGGAACGGGGCCAACGTGGGGGTAACTGCAGTGATCTCAACAAGGGGCTGCTGGCAGCAGGGGTGATGGGAAGCGGGGGCTCCCGCAGGTGGAGCTGGCTGGATTTTGGATGGACTGCATGTGGGGCAAGAAGTGCAGAGGAAAATCAAGGATGGCTCTGTAGTTTTCGGTGTGCGGATCATCGGAAGGAAGGGATGTCCAGCCCTAAGGTGGGGAATCTGACGGCAGAGGAGCCTGCTTGGGGGCAGAGATCGGGCAGTCCTTTGGATGTGCTAAGTTTGGGATGCCTGTTAGAGGGCCAAGTGCCTCCGTTGAGCCAAAAGTTGAATATGCTACAAGTCCGGGGTTCGGGGCTGAGGGCTGGGCTGGAGATGTAGCCGGGGGAGTCGTCAGCCCATGGATGGCGTTTGAAGCCATGAGCCCGCCCAGGTGTGAACTCCTAGGGATGCTTGGCTTTCGGTGAGGCTGCTGTGAAAGCTGCCATGGATGGGGTGCTTGTCATGTGCCAAACACTCTGCCTAATGGCCAGCAGGCTCCACAGAAGCAGGCTAGGGTAGATGTCACCATCCCAATTTACAGATGAGGACGCAGAGGCACAGAGACGTGAAGTGATTTGTCTGAGATCACACAGCCAGTAAGTGGCATGGCTGAACTTGACCCTGCTCCGCCTAACTCAGGAGCCCAGTCCATGCTGCCCCCTGCAGCCCCGGGACACCTCCCTGCCCTGGGGCTACTTTGGCACGTACCACTTCTCCAACGGTTCCTCGAGGGCAGGAGCTGTGCCCTCCATTCTGAAACCCATGGCCTGGCCCAGGGAGGCCTGTGGCCTGTCTTCCTATGGCGGCTGTGGGCTGAGGGGTCCTGAGAAGCAGACGTCAGTGCCCTGAGGTCAGAGCCCTCCGGTTTGGCTCCAGGTCACCCTGCACTCTGACCTGAGTCAAAGCGGCCACTGGGCCCGGCTCACGCTGTGAGTCAGGTATCCAGCCCCCCCACTGGCCTGCGGGATGCAGGTGCAGACAGAAGCCCCTTGCCCTGCAGTGCCCAAGGGGACTCCAGAGCCAGCAGGGGAAGCCACGCCCCACTCCAGGAAGCTGGCGGCTTGAGAAATGACCTTCGGCATTACCAGGAGGCTCCTTCCCTTGCCTCCTCAGGGAGTAACGGTACAGGGCTGGAAGGCAGACAACTCGGTGGGTGAGCCCCTTATTCTGACTTCCCGTAGGTTCCTCTGGCTGCTTGCCAGCACAGTGCTCCCCCGTAGGGTCCACACCCTCCCGGGGTGTCAGACCCTCCAGCGGCCAAGGCCCAGCCCCCTCTCTCAGCTCCCACATCTCTCTAGGCCACCCTGCCTGCCTCTCTTTTTTCCCTTTTTAGGAGGCTCCCCTCAGTATTGATTATGAAAAGGAGCCTCTGAAATGATCTTTTCTGAGGCCCAGAGAGGGGCAGGGACTTACTTGCCTGGGGTCACACAGCAGGCTGGCCTCACACCAACTTGTGGCCTAAGACCCTGCTCTGCACCTGAGGGGTGGGACAGGGGACACGACCCTCCCCTCTGGGCTTCTGAATGAGGAAGGGGAGGGGAGCTCTGAAGTCCCTGCGGGTTCAGACCACCAGACCTCCTAGAGGCATAGGCAGTCCTGGGGCTGTATCTGTGCTGTGTTTTGTCAGCACTACAAGGTGCCCCAGTGGAAGCTGTAGGCTTGGCTGCTGTGTGTGTGTGTGTGTGTGTGTGTGTACGCGCCCAGGCAGGGGTCTGAGTCAGGCATGAGTGTACAGGGGTGAGTTCAGGTGTGTGTGCATGTGAATGCAGAGATGCGTGTGTGTATGGGTGTGTACGTTTGCGGGCACGGGTGTGTGCCCAGGTGCGTGTGCACACACGCCTGCAGGTGCCCAGCAGGTGCCCGTTTTCCCCCACGTGCAGGTGCGGGCGCAGAGTGAAGCTGTCAGTGCTGCTCCGATGAGCAGGCGGACGGATTTCCCAGCATTAGCCCGGATTTCCAGGGGTTATCACTGCAGCTGTGTGGCATGACTGAGCCGTCTGGAGTGTGCTTTCTCTACCGCGTGGGGTTACTGCTCAGTCAGCCTTGGGCGGGACCTGGCCCCAGGGGCTGGCCAGGTTGTGGGGAAGTTCATCGATCTGGCCTGAACAGATCCTGGGGATCTCAGTAGCCACTAGGGTCGGCTTGGGCAGAAGCACGGAGCAGGCAGAACTCCTCAGTGCCCCCAGCAGAGCCCCCTGTACCATATGCCCCCCAGGCCTAGCACAGAAACAGGAAAACACATCGTCAACCTCCAGGCAGCTCCTTTCTGTGTCCTTTGCCCCACCCCCAGGGTGACCTCTGTCGACACCCATCAAACCCAGCCTGCACTCTGGGGAGCGGTCACTTGTGAGGCTAAGGCAGGACTTCTTGCAGAGGACAGAGTGTGGCAAGGGCCCGACCGGAGAGGGGAGCAGGAGTTCAGGTACCTCTGTCTGGGAGATGGGCGAGTGGGAGAAGAAAGCACATCCCGGAGGTTGCCTCTCACCCCATCTGCCTTTGAGAGCTGCATCTGTGCCTGGGCCCCTGCCCTCTGGGGGTGCCTGCTGGGTTCTAGAGGTTCTAGAGGACCACTGCTTCTTTGAGAGAATCAGCATGCTACGTGCACCTTCACACAGGAGGCCCCAGAATGGTGCCTGATCTGGGGGTGGGGTGGGCATTCCAGACGCTGGGGCAAGGAAAGGGACTGGGGGCGTGCAGCCCCACTTCTGCTTACACAGAGGGGGCCACTCCCAGCCTGCATGGCCAGAAGAGCCCCCAGGGCCCAGGCTGGGAGGGTGGGCCCCCAGCAGATGGGAGCAGCTTTGCTTAGCTTTGATCTGTTTACACTGTATCTTGTATTTTGTTTGCAGAAAGGCTCCTAGGCTGAAGAGCAAAATAGAAAATAGAACACCAAGGATTGTGCTCTTCCCCCCCCACAACCCCCCCCCCCCCGCCTGCTCAGGGCTGGCTCCATGGTTTTCAGGGCTCTGTGAAAAAAGAAGGGGAAAGCCCCTTGTTCAAAAATGATTCAGCATTCAAGATGGTGGCAGTAGGGCATGAAACCAAGTGTGTATACCCATGGAGCTGACTCTGCCTGGGATACTGGAGGGGCCTAGCATCCCATAGTGGGTCAGGGCAGAGTGGAGTCTGGCCCCCAGGCCTCTGGTCCCCAGCACAGGGCTGTGTCCACTGCAGGGCTCAGAGAGGGGCTTCTGTCCCTGGTCCCACCAGCTCCACATGGGCCCAACTGCACCCTCCTAACCCCACCCAATCAACAAGGTGGAGCAGAGGGTGTATCTGACTTGGAAACATGACCCTTATGTCCAAGAACCCCCAGTGTGAGAGGCAAGACTTCCCTTGCCCTCAGGGAGCCCCCAATCTAATGAGGGAGACATACCCTCATCCAGTCCAATGGTGAAGATATTGATTAGCCCAGACCTTCATTGCTGTCTCCAGTGGTGTGAAGCCTGTCCCCTTCCCCCCCCCCCGCCCCAGCCACCAGGCCACCTCAGCAGATAGAAGAGGTAGCCAGCACCCTCCCACTGGCTAGTCATGCTTGGAGGTAACGCTGTCACCGGAGGGTGGGAGTGTAAGGGCAGGGGTAGGGTAGAGTGGGGATGACTGTGTCCAGAGAGGTGTGTGCTCCCTGGGGACTAGGCTGTTATTCCCCTGGGCCTGTGAATTTCCTGAACGGTGACAATGAAACAGCTTCTCCACACTCCCATCCTCCTTCCCCACGCTTCTGTGCAAGATCACACAGCTTCGGTCTGTGTTTGGGTGGCCCTGTGGGTTGGGAGAGGTAGATGCTCTCATCCCATGGCACTGATGAGAAAACTGAGGGCCAGAGAGGGGTTGAGACTTCCTCAGGGTCACACCCCTCCCTCCTTTCAGACCCTAGAGCTTCTCCAGCCTCTCTCCCTAGGGGAGCTGGAACAATAGCCTTTAGACCCAGGTCATGAGGCATTTCTGGAGAAGGGCAGGAGATGGGGTGGGATATGAGAATGGGTGTCATGGGGGGGGGGGGGGTCGGATAAAGCCAGGGGTCAGGGAGAGCTTCCTAGAGGAGGTGGCACATCAGCCAGGCCCTAGGGGAGGGGACCCAGGCCTAGAAACAGCAGATTTAGGGGGCAGAACATTTCCTGCCTTCCCTATGTCCAGACCTGGGGGCCACAACCTCGGCCTCCTCTGGCCCCACCCAGGCTGAGGGGGCGGCTAGAAGGACACCTGAGGCTTGGAGGACTGGGAAGGAAGGAGGAGGCAGGGAGGGGACCCCAGGCGTAGGTGGTGGGAATTGTCAGGCCCTGCCTGGAAGGCCCCACTATTGAAGAATGGATTAGCCGACACCCAGATTAATGGACTTTCATTTTGCTAAACATCTGTCACCGTTAGTGCTGGCGAGTAAGCGTGAAATGAGCTTTGACCAATGCTGCCATCGCCATATCTTGCCAGGCGCTGTGGCTCCCGTGCCAGTGCTCTGCACAGGGTGGCGTGTGTGTGTGTGTGGGGGGGCGTCACTGAATGGACGCTTGGTCAAGGGGCTGTGGCACACCCACTGGGAGTTACTGCACCAACAGATGTTCCTCTCCTTCCTGGCCCCGCGCAGGGGACTGCTCCTGGGAGGCTCAGCTGTGGTCCCCTGAGGGCCCTACCTCCCTATAGCACGTAGGAGTGGGGAACCCTTCCGTGCACGTAGCATTCACCGTTCTACGTCCATTCACTGTTTGTCAAGTCATTTCACCCTTACAGCCACCCTATGAAGTAAGTGCTATCATATCATGCCAGTGTTATACGTGAGGAAACTGAGGCACAAGGTGGGACTTGTCCAAGGTCACATAGCTAGAAGTGGTAAAGCCAGGATTTGGTCTGGTCTAAAGTCCCGGCTCTATACCTTGACTCCCTTTTGCCCAATGTCAGTGGGACACAGGGCTCCTGGGGTCTGTCCTCCGTGTGTCTGTCTCTGGGGTCAGGGCCCCTGAGGCGCCAGGCGGAGCCTTCTCTGACGCCGTCCCCCTGGCCCCCCTCCAGCTGTACATCCAGACAACGACGCTGACCGTCTCGGTGAGTCTGAGCGCCTCGGTGTCCCTGGGGATGCTCTACATGCCCAAGGTCTACATCATCCTCTTCCACCCGGAGCAGAATGTGCCCAAGCGCAAGCGCAGCCTCAAAGCCGTCGTCACCGCCGCCACCATGTCCAACAAGTTCACGCAGAAGGGCAGCTTCCGGCCCAATGGTGAGGCCAAGTCTGAGCTCTGCGAGAACCTGGAGACCCCAGGTGAGTGCCCAGCCCCGCTCCTTTCCCTCTGAGCCCGCCCAGGCCAGTCTCCTCCTTCAACAAGGCCCGTCCCCCCCCCCCCCCCCCCCCCCCCGGGACCCAGGCCACGCCCCTCCCTGAGCTGGGTCCTCAGTGGGTACTGGGAGAGCCCCGAAGCCACAGGTGAGTGGGAACTTGGGGAGAACCCTGACGCACCAGGTTAGTGCCCCCCTGCCCCACCCCATCCTAGTAACCAGGAGAGAACCTCAAGGTCCCCCCCACCACCTAGCCCTGGCTACACCCTTCCAGGGATATCTGCCCACCTGTGGTGAGGCCATGGGGGAATGTGGTTCATGCAGAACGATGGGGGACTCTGGGATTTCTCTGGTCAAGGGGTTGTCTCGAGGGCCCTTGCCTTCTGGCCCTTAAGTAACCTGGGCACAGAGGCTCTGGTGCCAGCCTGGCCACCTTCTACCAGGGCCCTGAGGGTGTGGGACCTCAGGATGTGGGTCCCCAGGAAGGGTAAGGGAAGGAGTGAGTTGGACAGAAGGCCTTCAGAGGCCTCAGTTCTCAGGTAGTAGGGTGTTCCCAAGGGATTGTCCAAGGAGACCTCGGCAGTAGAGGGGGATGGGGAGAGAGAAGGACACAGGGACCTTGGCATCTAAGGGGCAGGCCCAAGGTCTCGGCCTGGGCAGGACTGTACATGGGAGGGAGCAAGGCCACCATCTTTGGCAACTTTTCTGGTCCCCCTGCAGCAGCCCTCTGTGAGAAGAGATTGAGAGGAGAGAGAGGCAGAGCGTGTGAGGGACATGTTAGACCTTGGGGGCACCTGTAATAGTGGTGACCATTTCCTAAACCCTGATTGTGTATCACACCTACCATGTACCAGTTTTCGTCTTCACAGCAGCCTTGAAAGGCAGGTATTTTTATCATCTGTGTAATACTGAAGAGTAAAGGGAGGCTCAGAAAGATTAGGGACTCACCCAAGTCACGCAGCCCGCAGGCGCCCGGCCTGGACTTGACCTCCACGGTAGTATCACTGCTCCCTTCTCAGAAGGACGGAGGCCTCTGCCCTGGGAGGTGAGCCGTGGGGTCTCCCACCTGTGGGGTGAGAGATAGAGGGGTTGCTATGGTCACCCTGCCCCCCTGAGATGCTGGCTCCCTCCCCGGACATCCTGCAAGTGCCCAAATAGTTTAAATGGTAGCATCTCCTGCCTCCCCTGCTCTCTGAGAGTCCTGGGGGGCTCCCTTTGGTGGGGAAGGAGGAGCAGAGCCCCCCCCCCCCGCCCGCCCAGGAGACTTTCAGTCCCAGAGGGACCTGGGAGTTAACACTCAGCTTCTTGCCTCTAGTCCTGGGGCAGAGGCCCCAAATGGACATCGGCCATGGCAGCAGGAGGGATATGGGCTAGACTCCAGGAGGGTCTGGAGCACAGGCTCCGGAGAGGAGGCCCTTTGTCATCCGCAAGTAGGTCAGGAGAAATAGGAGACCTGGCCTCCCTGGTGTGTTTTGGCCGGGGCAGCGCCTCTCACAGGCTCCCCACCTGTGGCTCCGGGTGAAGCATCCTCCCTTCCTTTCTGGGCACGGCTTCCACCTGTTGAGTGACTGCCACCTGTGGAAAGAAGGAGAGTCCCTTCCTACATGCAAACAGGACTTTTTACTCCCAAAGCCCTCTCCCCTGTTCCGTGATCTCGACAGGAGGCCTGTGAGGCCTGGGTAGCACTAGAGGTTTGATTCGCAGCCGAGGCCCAGAGAGGGTGAGGGATTCTCCTGAGATCACACAGCATGGTGGTGGCTGGCTGGCCCCACACAGTGTCTTTCCCTTGACCCTGACTTCACATGGCCTCCCTATCTCTGGGTCTCCATTCTCCGGGCAGAGCAGTATACCTGGCTTCTGGCACACCCCTTTCACTGACATCCTGATGACTCTGTGTTGCCCCCCCCCCCCCCCCGCCATCTTTTGCCAAATGACCTCTGGTTCTTTTCAATCTTGCTCTTCCTCCCAGAACACCAGCTTCCCTGGGACCTACAGCCCTCCCTTCAGGTGCCACGTGGGCCCTCCACTCTGAGATGGGAAGGGACACTGTCCTCCTAGAACTCCCCCCCTCTGGCCTTTCGTGTCTAGATCTGCAGAAACCCCACGTGCGGCCCCTAGCCAGGCCCTTCTGTCCCGAGCAGGGACCCCTCACTGCTCCCCACCCCCCACTCCTGACTTCTGTTTTCCTCCTTCCCATGGAGATTTACCCTTCCCGGGTTCCATCCCTCATACCTTACTCTGCTGGGGCAGGAGCAGGTCTGTCAAACGAGCTCCGGCCCCCGGGCTCATCAGAGTGGGGCATTAACCCTCCAGGGACCATGGGCGGTTAACTAGAGCTAACACCCCGACTCCAAAGGAGGGAAGCAGAGTGTGGGACCTTCCCTGACAGTTGTGATAGACATTGTTCCTTCTGCCTCTCTTCAGGTTGGTCACATGGGGACAGGGTACAATTACTACCCCTTCCCACCCCACCCCCCACCAGACAAGGAGGGGAGCGGAGGCTTGGCGAGGGGACATACAGTGTTCCCAGCCCCCTGCTTCCTGCAGGGGAAGGGTGAGAGCTGCTGTAGAAGCCAGAGGCCGGGGCCCCTTGCCCCCACTACCCCTTAGCTCGGTGACAGCAGGGGCTGTAGACGTGTTGGGTGGGAGCCAGGTGATTAATTCTGGGGATGCCAGACCGAGGGGGCATGAGCGGGAAAAGTGGGGAGATGTCACTCCTGTGAAACAGGGACATTTTTCACTCTGTCACTGGCAGGCCACGTATCTTTAAACAAACAACAGAATAAATAATTCAGGGGCCTGATTGTGGGCAGATTGGGCACAGAGACATGGGGCAACAAATGGGGGCTGTCAGCTCGTGCTTGCCATTGCCCAGCTAATTGTTATCTGAGGTGGCAGGGACCGAAAACCAGCAGCAACAGCCTGTCATCGGCAAGGGATGGGTTTGGGGACCTTTGTGCACACCCCTCACCCCGTCCCTCCCTTCATGCTGAGGATGCCCCTGGAGTGTCGCTCTCCCCGCCCTGTCCTCATTGCTATAGTTATTTCAGCCCTGTCCCTTTGCAGGGTTTAAAGAGGATTTCCATCCACCCTGTGGCTGAGAGCCAGCCAAGGGTTTATTATTCCATTTTACAGATGAGGGACTTGAGACTCGAGAGGTTCAAGTTGTTGGAAGCGCTCCTTGGCAGGTGCTGAGATCCCCTGTCCTGGGGAGGGCAGGACTGGACCCAAAGTCTCCTGACTCCTGGCCAGAGCGCTTCCCTTTGAGCCTCACAGTTAGCTCCCGGGAGCCCGGGCAGACTCACTGCTCCCATTTTCCAGATGGTGAGACCGAAGCTCCGCTGAAGGACTCTGGGGCCCCTGGCTTGTAGCTGAGGGCCGAATGCGCTTCCAGGTTCTGGAACCCAAGGACTGGATTTTCTATTGGAGACAGCTCTGGTCTTAGAGGGACAGCAGGGCCCAACTGTCCCTCACCTCCCCCACCACCTGCTCCCCTCTCACCCGCCTCGGTGCCCCCACGGCCGCCCTCAGGCGCCCATTTCCCTACGGTTGGTGGTTTTGCTGCTGCTGCTGCTGCTGCTGCAGTTTTCCTTCACCCCTGAGCCATGGCTGCTGACGGGTTTACAGGTTTGGAAACTCAATTTTATCAGTTCACCCAGGGGGTGATGGAGCCCTGGGGAACTGATTCTCATCGGCCTGGCCTGCAGCTCGTGATTAAGCTGCCGGCTCATTTTCTGACAGTGCTGGATAGCGGAGGGTGGAGCCTGGGGCTGGGGGAGCCCCTCAGGACAAGCAGTTGGGGCAAAAGGGCCACCGCTCTTATGTAACAGGTAGGGAAACTGAGGCCTAGCAGGGTGGGGGAAGAGCTTCCGGAAGTCACAGAGGGGGCAATTAGAGGCTCCTGTCCCTAGATCTGTGCACCCTCATACCTCCCTCTCAGCACCTCTGGCCTCATGGCGGGTTCCTTCCCCAAGTATGCCCAGCCAGGCGCCTCACGGGTGCTGTCCATGGTCCTTCTTCTCTCATGGTCAGCCGGCGCCGGTCAGGAGGCATATGGGTGGGTCATTTTAGAAACGAAGGTGGCAAGTCTTGGCACACTGTAAGGTGCTGTGTTCTTACTCTCTTCCTGAAGTCATGGGCCCCGTCACCTGTCCCGGTGGCACCTAAAACTCAAAACTTCCTGGCTACTGCCCAGCCAAGTGATTGTTCATGTTCTGCTTGAATATTTCCACGACCACATAAGGCCATCCTCTCCACTCAGCTCTGGCCGGGAGAAAGTTCTTCCTTTCCTTTCATTCACCTGCCCTCTACCCCGCGTGCCTCCCCACTGGTCCTACGGTGCTGTCCTCTGCTCACCCCACCCCCAACGAGTTTGCTTCTTGCCACACTTGATGGGCCCTCTGAGAGTTGGACCCAGCAATCTGGCCCATGTCAGTGGGCTTCCAGCTACACTGGTGTGGTAGATGGGCAGAAATGGGGACCCGGGTTTCTTCCATCTGGCTCTGTTGGCTCCCAGAGGACTGTGCTGAGGCTAGTTGCCCTCAGTGTCTGTTCTGCCCGTGGAAAGCAGAAGAGAGGAAGTACAGGAGAAACCATCTGTTTTAATCAAATGACACGCAAGTCACACACAGCCCTCACGACCCTCACGTGTCATTCGCAGGAACGCCATTAAGCAGGGAGCTCAGGAAATGTAGTCTTTACTTGGCAGTCATGGGCCCTGGGAAAACGGGGTAGAGAGGATTGGGGGGTACCGTGGGCAGCCCACCGCACTGCTCCCCTCAGTGTCCTCTGCCCCAGGCCAGATGCCTTAGCCATGCACTCCTTTCCCGAGAAGACAGGACCCTGATGGGGTGTCAGGGCAGCTTTGCGAACAAGGGCCCTCTGATTGTCTCCCATCCAGCCTCCTCTGGGCACCAGCATACAACTCCCACCCCAAGCGGCAAGGCTGACCTTGATTACTCTCCATTGAGCTGTCCCAGGCCGTGGAGGGAGACCCTGGATCCGGACAGGACAGAACCAAGGATCTGGCCAGGGTCCTCACCCCAGTGCCTCATTTTTCACATGAGGGTGGCATTTACCTAGCCTCCTCACTAGGCTGCCGTGAGGTCTGAACCCTGGCCGGGCAGAGGCAGGGGGAGGCTCGTGCTGCCCCGAAAAGCTGATGTTGTCACCCAGCTGTGAGTGATGGGGAGGGCCCCAGGAGTGGCTGAGGGAGGGCCAGAGCCATGGGTGCGGATAAGGAGGCCTCGAGGCTGAGGTGAGACAGGGACACCTAGAAATGGGAAGGGTAGCCGGACAAAGGCCCAAGGGGACCTGGAGGCCTTCCACTTCCCTTGGGTGTGGCACGGGGGCCAACTGGTCAGCTTGTCAGTTTCTAGCCTCATGAGCCCCCCCTGCTCCGGTTCCATCATTTATTTCCTCCGTCCCAACTTGCCACTCCCGTCCCCTAGGCTGCCAGGCTATGTCTAATGTCTGTTCTTTGCATGTGTTCTTCTAGAACGTGTGCTGTTGACCTGAAAACTTCTGTTGATAATACTTTAAGGCTATACAATTATATTACAAATAAAAACAATTCTCTTCAAGTGTGGTGGAGTCGGGAGGTGGCAGGGGCTTTGTCGGGGGGGGGGGTTGGGCAGGAGTGTTCTAAGGAGGGGTCTTAACTAAAACAACTGTGTGGGGAGGGCAGGGCACTCCAGGCAAGCAGCCTGGCCCCAGCAAAGATGTGGAGGTGGGAAGGATGTTCAGAGACTGGGCGAGTCCAGTGAGGTGGGGTGGGGGGTGCAGGGTGGTGGAAGGAAAGGGGGGGCAAGCGATGGGATGGGTGGGGTGGGGCCACCATGCGGTTTGGGGGCTGTGAACTGCTTGGTTCAGGGGTCTGGACTTGATGCCGTGGGCAGGGCAATGCCTGAGTGGAAGGGGGGGTTTGAAGAAGCCAGCCCCTGATGCCTGGGTACCCCCGGTCTCTCTCCTTCCAGCACTGGCCACCAAACAGACCTACGTCACCTACACCAACCATGCAATCTAGCTAGGCCGCCAGAGCCGAACAAGAGGAGGATCCAAGACCCTTGTGGCTGATGCGTCGGGCCAGGGCCACTCCCAGGGGCCCAGCTGATGTCTTGCCTGCCCGTGGGCGCCCACGGATGTGGCTTGGTGCTGAGGACAGCAGAGCCCCCGGCGGTCACTGCTGGGCAGCCTGGGCAAGCCGGGCAGGTGACAGGAGGAGGACAAGGGGCTGGGGAAGCTTCAGGCCACCCCAAGAGCCTGCATCTTGGACCACGGCCCCTCCTGGCCCCAAATCACAGGGGCCCAGGCTGTGTGGGCCCCAGTGTTGGTTTTCTCTCTCTCCCTTCGTCTCTGCCTGTCCCACTGGTGACCGTCCGAGTCTGTCTCCATCCCTGTCTTTATTTTATCACTGCCTTTTCTCTCTGTGTCTTCACCTGTGTGCTCTGCTCTTATCTTCTTTCTTTCGGCCTCTGCCTCCTCTCCCTGATGCATTCTCTGTCTCCAGGTCTCTCCAGGTTTTTCTCTTGTGCTCCACCCAGGTCTCGTGCATTTTTCTTCCCTGTCCTCGCCCCCTCCTCACCTTCATCGCATCCCGCCTTTGCTCTCTCCCCGTCACCACCTCCCAACTCACCAAACCGTACATGTCGCAAAAGAGAAAAAGCTCAAAAAAATTCCAAACACAAAAAAGCCAAAACAAAAACGAATCTCGCGTGTGTTGCAAAGTGCCGCGTCCTCCTGGTGGCCTCTGTGTGTGTCCCTGTGGCCCGCAGCCTGCCCGCCTGCCCCCTCCCGTCTGCTGTGTGTCCTGCCCGCCTGCCCGCCTGCCCGTCCTGCTGATGACACGGAGTTCAGTGCCTGGGTGTTTGGTGATGGTTATTGATGACAATGTGTAGCGCATGATTGTTTTTATACCAAGAACATTTCTAATAAAAATAAACACATGGTTTTGCACCCTGGCTCCACATCCACTGAGGGCCCTGCAGGGGGACCCCGGTCTCAACCTGCAGCCAGAGAGCCTGGAATTAGAGGCAAGGAGCAAGTGGGTCATGGACCCTAGGGATTGTGGGCGATGGAGGCTGCCTCCGGGCCTGGCATCGAGTGGGAGCATGGAGAGGCCTTGGGCAGGGAGGGACCAGGACTTTGCAGCAGATTCCAGAAATCAGCCACTGGCGGTCCCCTAAGGGGGATGTTCTATTCCTGTCCCTGGCCCTCCAGCCCCTAAGGAAGGTACCATTTTGGCCCTTCCTCTCCTCTCACAGTCCTTACACCTTGGCCTCCGATCCCCGCCCCATAACGAGCTTCTTCATCTCCTGCATCTAGCCCGGAAACTCTCCTCTTGAGAAATTGGCTTCCAGGGCTCCCAGCACCCACAGCCCTGCCCTCCCGCCTGTCCTGTCTCCAGGTGACAGGTGCTAGGATGATGTGTGTCTCTGTCCTAGAGATTGGAGTGTGGCGTGTGTCCGCGTGGGCCAGGTGTGTGGCACAGGTATGTGCGTGTGGCTCCCCCAGCCCTGTGTGTGTGTCTGTTTTGGCTGCACGTCTGTGTGTGCTCTTGGTACCTCCATATGCATGCTTGTCTGTCTAGTGTGTCTGTTTAGGCCCAAGTGGGGGTAAAACCACATTGCACCCACATTGTGACGATGCTTGTCCCTGGCCAGCGGCAAGTGTGCATGTTCACAGCAGCTGGCTTCGTTGGCAGGTTGGGCGGGAGGGAGCGGGAAGCAGCTTAGGGGCTGGGCCCTGCCTGGGGTAAATTACAGAGCCAGCGACACAATGAGGCCACAGCGGCAGCTGAAGCCCAGGCTTCCTGTGCCGCCCCTTTCTGGCCCGCCCCAGGCCCCACACCCCCTCCTACCTCCTTGGCTGGCTGAAGTGTGGGGCGTGAGGGCCAAGGGCCTGGAAGGACCCCAGTGGGGGCCAGGCAGGGACTGGGTGTGTAAAGGTGAGGCTGGTGCATTAAATGGTGCCCTGGGCAGTGCCCCCTATGTAAGTAAGCCCATCTAACTCCTTCGGGAGGGCTGGTGTCACGCCCATCTCTGCTCAGGCAATCTGTTCCCTTGGAGGGCCTGGGAGAGAGAGAGAGTGTGTGTGTGTGTGTGTGTGTAGAGCACCTACTTTATGCTCAGTATTTGTAAGGAAAGGAAGGGCAAAGAGGGTGTCTGTCACTGATTGTCTTGCTTTCGCAGGATGGTTCCTGCGCCCCAGAATAGATTCTACCCAGTGCTCTAGCCTAATCAGGCAAAACTAGGTGGTCAGACCAAGGGTGTTTGCCAGAAGCTCCCAGGGCGGGGTGTGTGAGCGCGTGCCTGTGGTGGGGGCGGTTTGGATGAAGGGGAGTGCAGCCAGTCCTCCAATGACATCTCCAGCCCGGGCACCTTGTCCCCTCTCTGGTCTGTTTCCCTCCCAAGGCGACTGCGGTGTTGAAGCCCAAGGCTAGGTGCAGGATTTGATGCTCAGCACAGGCCTTTCCCAGGCGCCCTCCCCACATCTGTGGAGCCCCCCATATCTGTGGAGCCCCTCTTCTAGGTTCCACTGGGGAGAATCAACTTCTTTCCAAGTGGGGTGCTGCCCACTCTGCTCCCCTCAGCGCCCAGAGCCAGGGGTGGGCTCTTGGTGGGCCTTAGACCCGTCAGGCATTCCTGAGACGGCCTAGTCCAGCCTGCCTAGGACTCTGTGAAGGGGCAGGTGGAAAGGAGGCACCCAGGCCCCGGCCTCAGGGGGGTGCCAGATGGAGGAGACATAGCCCCACCTTCAGGGACTGCCCTGTCTGAGGGGCGAAACACAGCCTCTCCCTCAGGGAGCTTCCCGTCTGATGGGGAAGATCTAGGCCTCAGCATTTCTACAGCCTAGAAATGCCGAATATCCCAAAGGAACATAGTTATAGGAATAGGGTGGGGTAGGTAGGGGAAGCCTTGGGTGGGGTGTGAATTCCAAGGAGCCGTGTCCGGGAAATGGAGAAGTGTGTGGCTCCATGGGTCAGGGGTGGAGAGGAGGGACTAGTCTCCCCAGCACTTCCGGGAGGCAGACCCGGCGCAGGGGTGTGGGAGGGTGGGTGCCATGCATCACCTGGAAGGCACAGCCGGTGAAGCCGGGCCTGGGATCCCACAGGTGGGCCCCACTGGGATGTGCTCTGATGCATGGGTGGAAAAGCCCGGTGGCTGCTCACCTTTGCTCCCTCTGCCATGCTGTTAATTCCCCGGGCTCATGTGGGACACCCAAGAGAGGCAGAGAGATGAGCAGTGCCTTTGGAATTTTACACTTCAAAAAGATGGGGGTTGGCTTTGCAGTGTCCCTGGTTCCCTGGAGAGAGGGATGGTGGCCCCCAGAGACCTTTGCTCGGTAAGCAGGGTGATGGGGTGTCCACAAGCTCCCAGGGGGAGGCCCAGAGGCCCCAGGGCTGCAGCCTCCTCCTTTGTGGGTGGGGTTGGTGACAATACATTTTACAATCTCCCCAGGTGTCTGCTATGCAGCCCAGTGGGCCAGGGAACTCGGTGGTTTTCAAGCTGTTCCAATGGCAGAACCTTTCCTTTAAATCAGCAGCAGCATCCCCGGGAACTTGTTAGAAAAGCAAATAATGGGCCCCACCCAGACCTGGTTCTTTACGCATCCAATCCACAGGTACTAAGTACCTACTACGGGCCAGGCTGCGGGTGTGCAGTAATGAATGAGGTGGATGTGGCACTGGACCTTGGGGTTCTGCAGACAAGAGGGAACAACGCCCACTTGAGAGCTCGTGGAGGCCCAAAGCCAAGGCTAGGCAACTACTGGCCCTGGGCAGAAGCCCACCAAGCTACCAAGCCAGCGGGGCACACAGGACACCTTTGTGGAACTCCTAGGTCCCTGGGGACTCAGCTTCAGAGGCAGTATACAAGCTTGTGTCCCTTCCAGCGCAGATGCGAAGTTCCAGTGTCTCCTAGTCTGTTTCTCCTGTCCTGCCTTCTCAGGCCCTGGTGGCAGAGGCAAAAAGGACCAGGAAGTGGCCTGTGAACACCATGCCAGGTGCCCCCACACCATCTCAGCTTCCAGGCCCAGGGAGGGGTCCTTGGGAGCCCACAGAAAGATGCTGACCTTTCAGGAGGCCATGTGGCTCCTCTCTGGCCAGAGGACAGGCCACAGGCCCTTTGTTTTAGAGGCTCTTACTAAGGCCTGCAGCTTCCTCCTCCCAGCCTGGGGTTTCCATCTGCCCACTCAACAGCGAGAGGAGACTGAGGCACTCTCCCTGACATCTGAGCTTCTCTCTGCCCCCACCGCCTGCCCTGCACTGCCCTGGGTGCCCAGCAGAGCTTGGCCCTGGCACTCGGAGCCTCCCAGGGCTTGGACCTCCCTGAAGACAGCCTGGCACTGAATGGCACATGGTGCCCAAATCTCACTTCAGTTGGCAAAAGCAGCAATTAGCATTTAATGAGGCTTCTTGCTTTATTTTTAGGTAACCTCCAAGGCCCTGCCTGTGTAATTCAGCCCGCCATTGCTCGGCAGATAATTAAAGCATGTCACCATAATTTGCCTTTTTTTTTTTTTTTTATAAAGCCCATAATTATGTTTTTATTGCAAGGGAGGGGGGAAGAGAGAGGAGGGAAAGAAAACAAAGAGGTGAAATTGGGGCAGGAAATGGGGCTTGGCTCCCTTAGCCAGGCTCCTCTACCCCATCAGCTGGCCCAGGAGCCCCCATCCTGGCTGTGGCTCCCCAGGGCTCCCTCAGCTTCAGGGTCTGCCCTGGGCACTCCCTGCCCAAGAATGCCTCTTTGTTGGCTTGCCTTGTTGGAACTTCTGGAGAGCCCTCCTCTTCCAGGTTGGGGTGGGAGGGACTTCCTGCTCTTCCCTTTCCTTATAAAACCAGTCTCAGTTTGCTGTTCCAGTGGGCAGGAAGGGGGTCGGGTGAAAACCCGAGTAGCCTCGAGTTGCTGTTTCTTGAGCTGCACACAGGCACCTGGGAGTTTCTTTATACTACTCTCCACTTACATGTTTGAAGATTTCCACGGGAAGTGGAATAAAACCCCCCTCCCAGGGAGGGGTCTGCTAACAGAGCCTGGCATCTGGAGTCCGCTTCCAGGGGCACTTGTGACTTGCTGTTCTTTCTCACTATGAGGTGAAGGGCCGTCTTTCTGCAGGAACTATACTGCAGTCTAGTATTTTGATGCTGGAGCGTGGTGGTAGGTGATCTTTGCTGGGCCTCTGATAGCAGATTTTTTTGAGCCTGCAGGCCATGCTAGGAACAGGAAGGGCAGCTGCCCGCAGCGTTTCAGGGAGCCCGCTGCCCCCAAACATCTTCCCAGCTGCCACCTGTGCTACTTAAAATTCTACCGGTAAAGCCTCAGTCTCCTGGGCCAAGGTGCGTTCGCCCAAAACACATCAATTGCTTGGCAATCATATCGGAGTCTGGTATGAAGATACCAGCTGCCCTGGGGTGTGGGACAGGGGACAGGTAAGCTGTGAAAGAACACGCAGATTACCTTAACTCGAGTAGCAAGTGTCCCTCTACCCCTTTCTGAACACCACCTCACCCCAACATCATATTACGTCCACGTGGTTTGCACATCATCTTCCTGCTCCCACAAGGATGTCAGCCCCGTAGGGCAGGGGGTTTTGTCACTTTGATCACAGCTGAACCCCGGGGGCCTAGAACAGCACCTGACACACAGCAGGCATATAATAAATATTTGTGGAATGAGTGAGTTGTGGGGGAGGGTCTGGGCTGGAGACCCAGAGGGGCCTATTTAGCTGTATCCGCACCTCCACAATGCCCCGTGCTTGGCTCTGACCCTGAGTCTCTGCCCAAAGCCCAGTGGTCACTTCTTCATTGTAGCTGCCCAAGGTCTTCCCTAGAGGCCCAAGGTGAGCCTGAATGTAGCAAGCTGGTGATTAGAAAGGGAGCTGATCCCCCCCCCCCCCCCCCCCCCCCCCAGGGTGAGAGACACCCTGGAGTTGGTATCAGGGGACCCGGATTCTAGGTAAGGACCTGCTGCTGACTCGCGGTGTGCCCTTGGGCAAGTTGCTTTCCCTCTCTGGGCCTCAGTTTCTTCATCCATAAAATGAGGGATTGAGTTCTGAGCCCTCGCAGCCTGGGTAGGGAGCCAGCATTCCAAGCAGCACAGGAAGGGGAGGTGACTGGGAAGAAGAGTCTTTGGGGGCATGTTGCTATGGCAACTGTGCACACATCAAGGGGTGGGGGAGGAGCTTGCCTATGCAAATGAGGCCCTTGCTTTGGCATCCCCAGTCCCGGTTGTCTGTCTGTGATCTGTGACGGGAGGAGGTTTTGTTAATACTGTGGGGCAGGGGGAGAAGACGGAGAAGGGGTGTGGGTTGTTTGGGGCAGGACCAGTCCAGGTGGGCCGGCCAGCCCTGCACTCTTACCACAGTGTGGTGCTCGGGGTGCAGGTCAACGGAGGTGGTGGAGGAACCTGAGGTCCGGGGGGGCCGAGAAGCTGGTGAGGATTTGAGAGGCCCCAGAAAGACCCTCCCCACCACCATCCCGATCAACCTAGAAAATCAGAGAAGCACGGTTTTCAGAGGATCCCAGTAAGAGCTCTCCCTGGTAAGCACTGTCCCTTCCGAGGGTGCACTTGGGAAAGCAGGGAGCAGAGCTTGGGGGGAAGAACCCTGGCTTTGGTCTCTGCCAGGTCACTGTGACTCAGGCACCTGAGTCACTCAGCCCTCGGAACCTCGCTTTCTGCATCTGTGAAACAGAGATAATACTATCTCCTGAAGACGATGTCAAGACTCCAAAGGACACACGGGCAGGTCAGGATAGGTCTTGCACCTGCCCTGGAGCCCTACCCTCCAGGACAGTGTGTGTGTGCCCTTCTCTTCTTCCTCCACCCGGCTCGCCCTCCTCTGTGGTTTAGGACTTTTCTTCCCCCCCACTCCTCAAAGGCTAGAGCTCCCTCTGGGGCTCCTGGCCCATGCCCTTTAGTTCTTTTCTTCTACCTCAAAAGTTCCGGGGGCTCTCTCCCACCTAAACTCACGGCCTCAGCGCTTTCCCAAAGTTCCGCGTCCTCCCCCTTCGTTTCCCAGCCTCCCTTGCAGGCGGCTAGAGGCCACGTGACATTTCTGGCCAATGAGCTGTGGGGAGCGACCACGCCCATCACTTCTCGCCGGGGCCTATGGTGTTCCTCCGCCAGGCCCCTCCTCTCGCGGGTTTAGTTGGCATAAAAGATGGAGGGCTGGTGGGTCCCCGAATCACTGGCCCCAGCACCTCCTCTGCCAACCCGCTGTGAACTTTGTGTGAATAAGAAGCTTTTTTGTTAAGATGCTGAGATTTCAGGATTTATTTGTTTCTGAGTTACAGCTTTTCCTATTCTGACTAATCTATCATCAGACAAGTGCCAAATTTATGTATCTCTCCCAGCCTCCAAACCTCCTTCCGTGCACCCTGCTAGTTACTCAGAATCATCCGTGGTGAAAGCCACAGCGTCTCCTAAATGTGTTCCTCTCCCACGTCCCCCGTTTTGGTGATCGGCAGCCACCTGAGCCAGAACCCACAGCTTCCCCTACACTGCGCTTCGCACCCCAGGGCGGTGGCTAAGTCTCCGCCGCTCTCTCTGCCATCCCTGGGTTTCATGCCGTCACCACCTGTCGCCCTGGACGGTGGGCTCTGGCCCCCCCCCTCTGCCCCCCCCCCGCCCCCCGCCCTTCCCCCAAGCTTCCAGTCTTCATCTGGGTTCCTTAAACATGCTGCTCCCTGCCTTCTGGCTTGTGTCTTTCCCGCGAGAAATCTGTCGTCATCCTGATCTTTGTCCTAATGTATATAACCTCCCTTTTCTCTGGCTGCTTTTAAGGTTTTCTCTTTATCGCCGGTTTTAAGCAATTTGATTATGACGTGCCTCAGTGTGACATTTCTTCATGTTTCTTGCACTTGGGTTTTGTGGAGCTTGTGGGATCTGGGGGTTTACTGTTCTCATATTTGGAAAGCTTTTGGCCATTATTTCTTCGAAACTGTTTCTGTCCTCCCCTCTATCTTCTCTCCTTCAGGGACCTCTGCACACATGTATCTGGCCTCAAAGTTGCCCAATAACTCAGTGATGCTCTACTCTTTCATTTTGGGTCTGTTTCCTCTTTGTGTTTCATTTTGTGTACGTTTTATTACTATGTTTTGAGGTTCCCTAACCTTTTTTCCCCCTCTGTGGTTTCCAACTGCTGTTAATTGTTTCCAGTGCATTTTTCATCTCAGCACTGTAACTTTCATCTCTAGAGGCTCAAGTGGGTCTTTCTCATACCTTCCATGGCTCTAGTTAAGCGTTTGTTTTCCTCCAGCTTCTTGAACGTGTGGAATACAGTTACAATAACTGTTTGAATACCCTCGCTCACTCATGCCATGTCATTTCCCGGCTGGTTTCAATTGATTGATTGATCTTCTCATTATGAGCTGCATATCCTTCCTCTGCGTGACCTGATCATTTCTTATTGGATGCCTGATATTGTGAATTCCACTGCACAGGGTGCTGGTTATTTTTGTATACATATAAAGGTTCTTGAGCTTTGTCTGGAATGTGGTTAAGTTACTTGGAAACGGTTCAATCCTTTCAGGTCTTGCTTTCAAGCTTTGTTAGGTGGGGCCAGAGCAGCATTTAGTGAGGGCTCATTTCGCCCCACTGGCAAAGCGAAACCTCTAGGCTTTCTCCTCTGGTTGGTGGGTCATGTGTAATCCTGGTGATCCGTGCCCTCTAAGCAGCTTCCGCTTGCTTCCTGCTGGAACCTGATTGCTATGCAGCTGGGCTCTCGAGGGAAGATTCCTTGGGATTCTCTCTGCATAGCTGTCTCTTCTCTGGCCTCTGACTGGCAAACTCTACCCGCTTTGGTCTCTCTGGACCCCAGCTCTGTCTGCCCTAGCATGGGAGACTCCAGGCTCTTGGCTGGGTCCCCTCTCTTGTGCCAGAGCCTGGAAGCTGTCTCTGGGCATACGCATGGCAATTGTAGGGCTCCCCTCCTTTGTTTCTCATGTCTCGGGAAGCACTGTCATTTGTTGCTTAATGTCCAGTGTTGGAGAATCCTGGGTTCGTGTATTTCATGCATTTTGTTGTTGTTTCAGACAGGAAGGTAAATCTGGTCCCTGCTACTTCATTTTGGCCGGAAGTGGAGGTGTCTTCCTGTCTTTCCAAGCTGCAACCACGCTCAGGCTGTTTCCTGCTCATTTTTATCAGAGGTTCCCCCGTGAGGTTGGCCTCATAACGAGAAGGGCTAACTCAGCGCCAGGCACCACTCCAAGTTCAACATGTATTGGCTTGTTTCATCTTTACCACAACTGGATGAAGGGAGTACTAGCTTTAGTCTCATTTTACAGACGGAGACACTGAACCCCAGAGAGGTTAAGTAACTTGCTCAGGTGTGCACAGCCAGGAAGCAGTGGAGCTGGGATTTGAACCCAGGCGGTTAGCTCCTGTGCTCGCCCTTAGCCCCCCATCTGCATTGCCTCTCCAAGATGCCCCAACTAGCCCACCATTCATTTCTCCATTCAGTTGCTTCTCAAGCACTGCTATGTGCCCAGGTTCACTGCTGATTACTAAGAGGCAGAGCAACTGAAGAAACAACTGTGAAATAATGGGGAAGTGGAGACTAGGTCCACGGCCTGGAGCTCAGGGGCTCTGAGTCCATTTCCTGAAGAAGTAATACCTGAGCCCCCCACCCCCCCCAGAAGGATGTGAGATCTGCAAGCTGGAAACAGGAAAGGCTATCTCAGGGATGAACAAAGAGACAGAGGTGATAAATAACATGACATTTGGGAGGAGGAGCCAAGGAGGGGCATTGGGAAGATGGAGATGAACACTCCAGGAATTAGAGAGGGATCTGGAGAGGTGGGCAGGGGTGAGGGGAGGAGGGCCTTGTAGGGTCTGCCGAGTGGCCTGGTCAGAACTGCAAATTGGGATGGCCATTTTAGGGGGGATGATTTGGAGGGCCTGGCCTGGAGCCTGGGAGACCTGTTAGGAGGCCACTGCCTTGGGCCTGGCAAGAGATGAGGACCTGGAGAAAGGTGAGGAGCTGGAGAGGAGAGACTTGGTTAGATGCAGAGGGGAAAGAGTTGGGACTGAGGCTGGCTGGGATGACTGGTTGGTGGAGCTGCTGGAAGGGAAGAATGACGACTTGTGTTTCCTAGTTATATCTCTAGAAGGAGTGGACATGCACTCCATTTAATGCTTTCCTCTTCCCTATGGCTGGGAGGCAGATGTGATGGCAGGAGCTGGAGCAGCCACTCTGAACTCAGAGATTGGAGTCAAGTTTAAGGGATGGCAGAACCACATTGTAGCCTAGGGGCACCCAGCTCTGGGCTCTTAGGCACGGGAGAACTCAACTTCTATTTTCAAACCATTATATTTTGCTGTTTCTATAACAGCAGCTTACATATTCTTGAATGAGTGCACCTATATTCTGCTGACTCTCCAGCATGCTGTTTTGACTTTTCTACCCTTGTCTTAACCTTTGCCTAAGTTGGTCCCTATAACCAGGGATGCCATCCCTTCTGCTACCTCTCCCTGCACTTGCTTGGACAATGGGCATGATCAGGTGAAGATTCTAGCTTGTATTTCTTCCTCTGGGACAAGTCCTGCTGTGCCTCCACTCCGCTCCACTTGTATTTTCTTGACCACTTCTGTATCTAAGGCCACAGGTTTCTCAGGGGCTGGCCATGACTCATTCCTCTGCATGTGGCCAACGCCCTCTTCCAGTGGGGACTCAACCAATACGTGATGGTTGAATGATTCTGAGGAGTGGGCGTAGAGAGCACATGGTGGGGCTCTTAGGAGAATTCAGTGATCTCACTGTATTAGTCAGGTGGGCTAGGTTACGCTGTGTAACAAATGACCACAATTTCTCAGGGGCTTAAAACCACAAAGATTTTGTACGTTGCTTGCAGGTCAGGGCAAATGGGCACTGCTCATATCATAGTTACTCGGGGACTGCAGATGATGGAGGTTCTCCATCTTATGATGTCATCACCTCCACACAAGTTTTTCTTGGCAGGGGAAGAGCACGGGCAGAATTACGTAACAGCCCTTAAGTGCTTCCATCTGAAAGTGACACAATCCTTTCCGCTCATATTGCATTGGCCACAGCAGGGTCTATAACCCCTATAACTGGTGCCTGACTGGCTCAGTTGGTAGAGCACGTGACTCCAAATTTTTTTTTTTTAACATTTATTCATTATTGAGAGACAGAGAGACACAGAGCATGAGCAGGGGAGGGGCCAAGAGACGGAGAGACACAGATTCCGAAGCAGGCTCCAGGCTCCGAGCTGTCAGCCCAGAGCCCAACGCAGGGCTCGAACCCACAAACTGTGAGATCATGACCTGAGCCGAAGTCGGATGCTCAACCGACTGAGCCATCCAGGTGCCCCTAGAGCATGTGACTCTAGATCTCATGGTCATGAGTTCAAGACCCATGTTGGGCATGGAGCCTACTTAAAATTTAAGAAAAAGTTGCTATAGGGGCCCCCGGGTGGCTCAGTTGGTCAAGCGACTGACTCTTGGTTTCAGCTCAGGTCATGATCTCATGGTTTCATGGGTTCGAGCCCCACATCCAGCTCTGCACGCTGACCACATGTGGAGCCTGCTTGGGATTCTCTCACTCCTTCTCTCTCTGCCCCTCCCCTGCTTGCACTCTGTCTCTCTCAAAATAAATAAACTAAAAAAAAAATGCTACAAACCCATATGACTCCAAGGGGATGAGGATTTGTAACCCTGTGCCTAGAAGAAGAGAACTGGAAATATTGGTTAGCAGTGGTGACATCTGCCACAGTCAGTGATGTAAAAGGTCTGGTTCAGTATTGAGAATGTAGTCCAATGATCAACCAGTGTTTGTTTTTACTCCTTAGGCATTCATCATTCAACACGTATTTCACTCTATACAGTGGCAAAAGACAGGTAATGTTCCTTGTCTCATGGAGTTATGGGCAAGTGGGGGAAGAGGGACAGACATTTCTCTAATCAACACCCTCATATATATATAATTACAGTTTGTAGTAAGTGCTCTCCCAGCAAAGAATGGGATCCCACGAAAGAGAATAATGGTGTGTGTGTGTGTGTGTGTGTGTGTGTGTCTGTCTGTCTGTCTATATGAGAATGGGGAGTCAGGGAAGTCCTCTCTGAGGGGGCTGACTTTGAGATGAGACCCAAAGAAAGAGGAAGTCAGGGGATGAGGGCAGGGGAAGAACTTCTTAGGCAAAGGGAACGGCATGTGCAAAGACACAGAGGTGGGAAAGGGTCTAGCAGGTTTAAGACACTAAGGAGGCTGAGTCTGGTGCAGTGATTTGTGGGGACTGTGAGGGAGGTGGGGACAGAGAGGCCCAAAGGCGTCATCACCCAGGACCTTGTAGCATGCAGTCAGCAGGCCTCTGGAAAGCTTTAAGCACGATAGGGCCTGACCTGTGCCTTTAATGACTTCTGAAATGTTTGTACGCCCAGTGCTCAGGTGCTCCCTTCCTTCCTCCTTTGCTTCTCCAACTGTTTTCACGCCAGGGGTTCTCATCAGGTCCTGTAGCTTTGACTCCCAGATGTGTATCTTTAGCCCTGTTCTTGCACCAGAACTCAATCCATGTGTCCCCCTGGGTACTCCTCAGCTCTGCCAGTATAGGGGAGAGCAGTTTTCCTTCACCCTCTTAGGATCCCTGGCTGGGTCTGAAAATTAAAACAGAGACGTATTAACAGAAGAAAAGCATACAGGTTGATGTAATGCGAGTTTTACACGATACAGGAGCCTTCATAAGGAAATGGAGACCCAAAGAAACAGAACTGGGTATTTTTATGCTAGGTTTGATGAAGTAGGCAGTCCTGTAGAAATACGGGTTAGAGACTGCCAGGGGAGCCATGGGAACTTAGCTGATCTATTCGTTGGGGTTCTTCTGGTCCCTGCTTTGTCTTCAGAGATAAGGAGGCCCCTTTCCTCCGGGTATGGGAAGGGTGTCTCTCCCACAAGAGTTTCATGACTTGTTTCAGGGGAGAAAGCCGTTTTCTCAAACACATTCAAGTTTAAAATATTCAATACGCCAAGGTGCCATATTTGGGGGTAGCGTGTCCTGAACCCCGTTACTGGGTACCTCCACCTTAGCGTGAGCAGATCCAGACTTTTGCATACTCATCACCCTGTTCCTCTTTCCTCTCCCCTCTCAATAAAAGACCCCCCCCTCCTCACAGTCAGAAACTTTGGGCTCAACCTTGACCCCTAACCCCTACCCTTCACACAACGTGTCAGCAAATCCTGTTGGCTGGCCTTGAGGATGTCTCAGAATCCAACTGCTTCTTCTTGCTGGGTGCAAACCATTATCCTTAGCTTGGGTTATTTAGATGCCCTCCTAAGCGGCCCTCAGCTTCAGCTCCTGCCCTCTTACTCAGTTCCCCAAACCTCAGAGGGCTTTGGGGAAAACGTACATCGGATTCTTTTACACGCCTGCTTAAAACCCTCTGGGTTTCCCCCTCAGATCTCTAGCTAAGTCGGGGGAGATTCGGGGTGGGCCCTCGGTATTTCTCCTGCCTCATTTCCTTCCTTCCTTCCTTCCTTCCTTCCTTCCTTCCTTCCTCCCTCCCTCACTCCCTCCCTCCCTCCTTCTCTCTCACAGTCACCCGGTGGGGCTCCCCGATCTTGCCCATGATTCAGGTACTGCTGTTCCACCATGGAACCTTCTCTCTCCTAATGCTGGTGAGCTTCACTGAACTAAGTTGTCCTCACAGAGAAGTGTTTCTGGATTGCCCCTCAACAGCACACCCATCACTACTCACCACCCCCACTTTATTTCTCCTCATGGACCTCATCATACTCCGGCATCACATAACACATTTAATTGTGTCTCTCCCCAGGAGAACAAAAGCGCTGAGTGGGCAGGGACTTTATTCTGTTGTCTACTAAACTTATTTATTTATTTATTTATTTATGTTTATTTTTGAGAGAGAGAGAGAGAGAGAGAGAGAGAATGAGTGGGGGAGGGGCAGAGAGAGAGAGAGAGAGGGAGACACAGAATCTGAAACAGGCTCCAGGCTCTGAGCTGTCAGCACAGAGCCCGACACGAGGCTTCAACCCACGAACCACGAGCTCATGACCTGAGCCGAAGTCGGATACTTAACCGACTGAGCCACCCAGGTGCCCCTTTTTTTCTGCTAAACATCTGATGCCAAAAACAGTGCCCAGCACATGGAAGACGTTGTAGAAATATTTACTGAGTGAATGGAGTGAATGACCTTGAAATTCCAGGGACTGCTAGGGCAACAGAGACCTCATTTTGTTTTATCCAGGATGAGGCCGGTTGGGGGCAGTTTGGGTTTCGGGAGGTAAAAACTAACAGCTTTGGTCTGCCTTTGCTTTCTCCTCATCCCAGGCTGGGCCCTGTGCTGACAAACAAGCAAGAGCTCACCCATATTTGTTCTCAAAGGAAACAATAATGTCACCACAAATTGGGGTGTGGCTGTTGCAGTTTATGAGGTTAAGTGTGCTAAGTTGTATAAATTGGGAGTGTTTCTAGCCTGGCTGTGCCCTTGAAGCATTAGAGACACCTTTTCCCTAAATGTGTGTTTAGGGAACTAGGCTGAACTATGGTTGTCCCAACACAGTGTCACTTTGAATAGAATAATCCAAACTATGGGAAATCTATGCTCAGTTGCTATGATGGCGTTGGTGGGCCCCAAAACCAGGCCTCATCCATTATTCATTTATTCATTCATTCATTCATCCATCCATTTGAGGAGTCCATACCGAGCATCTCCTGTGGGCCAGACACCAGAGTGGACAAGACCAACACAGACTCCAAGGACAGGATGAATATTCCTTCTGTGGCAATCACTTGGGCCTTGGGCTGGGGGGAAGAAAGGACACTCTCTGAGGCTGTGGGTCAGGGAGGTGAAGAGACCTGGAGATCTGGGGAGGGGGAGGTTGTAGGAATCGGGCCTCGGCCTCACGGAGTCAGGCCACGGGGGTAGGATTTAGGGGTCTGTGAACCCCAATCATCACTGCTGCTGGTGGGCATGTCACGCCTTCTCATGACTCTTTTTTTTTAAAATTTTTTTTTAACGTTTATTTATTTTCGAGACAGAGAGAGACAGAGCATGAACGGGGGAGGGGCAGAGAGAGAGGGAGACACAGAATTGGAAGCAGGCTCCAGGCTCTGAGCCATCAGCCCAGAGCCCGACACGGGGCTTGAACTCACGGACTGCGAGATCGTGACCTGAGCCGAAGTTGGACGCTTAACCGACTGAGCCACCCAGGCGCCCCTTCTCATGACTCTTTTGATTGTCTCCCAAGCCAGGTGCACACAGGAGCAGGGAGAAGGGGTGAAACAGAGGGGCGGCTAACAGACAATGAGAGGTGAGCCAGAGCAGCAGATGTTAGAGAGGTGGATGCAGGCAGGAGTGACAAGTGAATATATGAGACACCCAGAGATGCTCCATAAAATAGACAAACTATTCTTTGAAATGCATGGCCGTGCGTATAGAATGAATGAATAAATGCAAGGAAAATCTTTAGAATGTCAAACATAAAGAGAATGCTGGAAGCCTGGGTGTTAGGGAGCTCCAAAGCTGCAGGGAGACCTCAGGTCATTTGCACACACATCTCCATGACCTAGATCAGTGTTTCTCAATAGCAGTGCTGTTGACATTTTGGGCTGTATTAATTTTTGTTGGGATGGGAGCTGTCCTATAGGATGTAGGATGTCGGGCATCCTGTAGGATGTTTGGCAGCAACCTTGGCCTCTACCCAACAGATACCAATAGCAACTCCCTCTTCCAGTTGTGACAACCAGAAATGTCTCCTGGGAAACAAAGTTGTCCAAGTCCAGAAATAAAGGCTTAGAGGAGGAAGGAAATGGACTGTGACCACTCAAGGTGGGGAGTTGTAATTGAGACCCTCTACAAAAACCAGGGCTTTGAAAGACTGCACTTTTGGTGAAAGGATAGAGGGGAAAAAAATCCATCCTGTGGCAAAGAGAAAGGGTAAGAAATGTTGTCTATTTCAGCATGTGCTCAGGTAGAAAGAAAAGCCTTTAAATTTGTAACCACATGGCTACCCACACAGGGGTTTAGGGTAAACATTTGCATTACCTATGGGTTGCAGGAAACTCCAAGTGGTGAAATTAACTCCAAGTATGTTAGTAGTACCCGGAGCACCTAGCAGAAGCAAAAGCAAAGTCTCCTGGGAGGGACATACCCTCAACTCCTGCTGTACAGGATTCTGATGGATAGAGCTCAACCGAGCTTGGGTTTACAATACAAAATTACAGAGTACACAAGGAAATAATCATGAGTGAGTTAGAAAACAGCAAATGCTAGAGTTAATTAGTCCTCGAGAGTTAAGATATTGGGATGATCAGATCCAGAATATTAAAAAAAAAAATAGCTTGTGTAAAATGTTTAGGGAAATAAAGATGCTACCAGGAAAACCAGGCAAATATGCACGTGAACAAAGACTAAAAAATGAAAATAAAAATGACGAAATTTAAAACTCAATGGATGGGTTAAACAACAGATTAGATATAGTTGAAGAGATGGTTAGTGAACTGGAAAATAGATTTGAAGAAATCACTAGCCATAATGCAGCACACAGAAAACTATTAACAAGAGGGAAAAAGACATGGGAGACAGAATGAGGAATTTAACAAATGTCATCTAGGAATTCCTGAGGAGATAGTTGAGAGAATTGGGGGAGGCGATATTTAACAATATGGTGATAAGGAATTTTCCAGAAATGATAAAGAAAGACACATGCTGGGAAGGAAGCATGAAGAATTCAAGCAGAGTAAGGAGATCCACCTTGAAACATTGTAGTGAAACTGCAGAAATCCAAAGAGAAGTCCTTAACAGCAGCCAGATAGGAGAAGTCAGATCACAGATGGCCCCAGGATGGAACGATGGAACTGTGGCACGTGAACACTTGTCCTTGGGATGCCCAGGGATTACCTAGGAAAGGGTACCTCAGGAGGAATGCCTGAGTGCTGCCCCAGGATCTGGTAGGGGTTAAAATATTAAAAGAAATATAATCTCAATGGCCCCTTAGCCAGGGGTTCATGGTTGCACAGCCCAATGTGTGGGTGTAATGTGGGGGGTGCACTCAGTAAACTCTGGGCAGAAGCTTGGAGGTTACCTCTGCCTTGAGAGGGGAAAGGGCCACTTTTGGAACACTGCTGGGGCAGGTCTGGGGAGGGCAGTGAACAGGAGAGTATGTATGAGTTGGGAGTATCTGGAGGGGCTCTGGGAACTGACTGCCCACCTCTAGGCCTATTTTGGGGCCAGTGTCCTTAAAGGACTCTGGAGGACACTGGGACCATCTTCCCAAACCACAAAGGTTTGGTGAAGGAAGATAGGGGAGGAGTGGGTCTGGGGTGTGTGCAGCCACCCCCCCCCCTCCCCACGGAGCGCAGGAGAGAGGCTGAGAAGGTTGAGGGGAAACCCAGGGACTGACTCTATTCCTGGATAAATGCAATGTCTCCTACCCCTACACACACACACACACACACACACACACACACACACCCTTCTCTATTCTTGCTATGAATTTCTCACCAAACAAGCTTCATTAATCGTCTAATAACCAGATTAATTAAGGACGCTGAAAGTAAACAGCAAGAAGGTAATTTGCTCCTGATTACTGTGTAATTGCAGGAGGATGAACTCATTTACATATGCAAAGAAGGCTGCCTAAACAGCAAATGACAACGGAGAGAAATAATTGTGTACCTGAACTCCCCCCCACCCCAATCTCTCCCTACCGCTTCTGCCTCCTCCAGCCCCATACTTAGTCTTCTCTAGAAAGCTGATCACCTGCCAGCAGGCAGCCCAGCCAATCCGGATCCCTGCCCTGCAAGTCCCCTGGCCCAGGCCGGCTCCTGCAGCTCCTTTCCCTCCCAGAGAGGTACGTCTCACAAAACAAGTCTGGCTTTGGCCCTGCTTGAATGATCTTGGCAACGTGCTTCCCAAACCCAGAGTTCCTTAACTTCAAAATGCTGTCTGCAGTCTTTACTACGACTCCACTAAAAGACAGCGAGGGAGCGCTTTATACATTGCAAAGCGCTGGGTCAAAGCTTGCTGGGCATTATTTTTTACCTGAGCAGGGATATGCTGAATGTGCCTCTTCAAAGGCCCCTTAGAATCCTGCCTCATCCAGGAAGCCTTCCTGGATTGTGCCCTTCCCAGAAACTGGCTTTCCTCCGGGGCCGCAATTTGCTAGTTTCTAGAGAAAAGCTGGCCCCACAGCTCCCGCTAAATCCCCGTGTCACGCTGGGGGCTGGAGAGGAGTAAAGAGCCCAAAGTACCCCCTCCCCCATCGAGGCTACGCTCAGGCTTGGGGGGACCCCATGCTGGGGCGCTCCTGATCCCCCAGGGCCTCGGACGCCAAATTGTTTTCTGATGGCGGCCTCCATCTCTCCTGAACTCAATTTGCGTTTTCAAAGCAGCTAATAGACGCATTAAAAAATCCATTTTCACCGGGGATTGAATCTGACTGGAGCGAGATCAATGCGCAGAGGCCCCCCTCCTCCTCCCCCACTCTGCCCCCGCATCGCCATGGAGACCAGGGAAGCCGCCGCGCCCAGCTAGGCTCCAGCTGGCCTCTCTGCTCCCCTACCTTCCAGCGCCCAGGCCCCACCCCCGTTGTTGTCGTGGCCCTCGTCCACACTCAGCGCTGGTTAGCTCACCTACACCTACCACGCAACCTCGCACGTGTGTGTGTGTGAGGGAGGCGGCTGATTTATAGATTGAACTGCACCTCAAAACTTGATTTCAACCCACCACTACCTGCTCAGCCGGCTGTGATCGTTGCACAGCCTTCGGAACCCCACAGCCTGGCCTCTGAGAGGCTGCATCCTGCGTGGGGTTCAAATTCCGCTTGTCCCCTCTGGCCCTGAGACCTTGGGCAGATCACTTCCCCGTCTGGTCCTCCTTCATTTCCTCCTCTGTAAGGGCAATGCTCATACCTTCCGTGCAAGATTGGGGTGAGGGTGAGGAGGAGGAGGAGGAACCATGCTGGTGATGGCAGAGAAATATATTTTCAACCTTGAGCTGCTTTGGGGAGACATGCTGTGCATGTTTTTATACACATGATGGGAGACAGCCCCCCCCCCCCCGGCATTGGGGAGCCCCCTGTACTGTGATCTATGTAAGGGCAGGAGCTTTGTCTGCTGTATACTGTGGCCTGATGCCCTGCTGACACTGGTGTGCCTTTTAATATTTGTTGACTATTCAACGATGAAAGAGGGACCCACCCACTACCATGCTGGAAATTGGAGAATAGACTGGTTTGGCAACTTGGGTCTGAATCCTGTCTTCTCCACGTAACTACTGTGTGGTCTTGGGAATGTTAGCCAACACCTCTGTGCGTCAGTTAATCTGTTAAATGAAGATAATAATTGTACTGACCTCATAGTGCTGTTGTAGGGGTTAAATGATTCAAATATAGGAAGTTTTAGAACAGGGGTGGCACCCAGTGAGTCTTCAAGAAGTGTCAGCTTTTATTCTTCAAACCTTATGCCACGGTTTTATAGGAGGGGGGGGGCCTGCCCCCAGCCCTGTCTCTCCTTTCCCCTGGGTCCTCTGCCCCAGCCCCTGAGCACCTGGCCTCCTGCAAAAGTCCCTCATGGTTTCTTTCTGTGTTCTAGTCTTTGGGGATTAGGACACCTGGGTGGGCACAGAGGTCACCTCTTGTTACCAAGTCCATGGCTACTTGCCAGCCTCTGGTCTCCCAGACCTTCAGCTGCTGTGTTCCCTCATTTCTTTTTTTTTTTTCTTTTTAAGTTTATTTATTTATTTTGAGAGAGAGAGAGAGAGAGAGAGAGAGCGAGCATACCTGTGGGTGGGGCAGAGAGAGAGGGAAAGAGAGAATCCCAAGCAGCCTCCTCATTGTCAGCATAGAGCCCGATGTGGGGCTCAAACTCATGCACCATGAGATCATGGCCTGAGCCTAACTCAAGAGTTGGACCCTTAACCGACTAAGCCACCCAGATGTCCCCGTTCCCTCATTTCTGCCCTCAAGCTGTCTTGCTGCCTCTGAAGCCTCTTGCTTTGCTTTGGTCTCCAAAGAGAGCCTTAGTGGGTGGGTGAGACTAGGAGGCAGGATCGGGGGGCTGGCCTGGGTTTTGGACAAAACAGAATCTGGAACGGGGGGGATCTGTGGTGCTCAGGTCAGGACCCCTGGTGGCACTGGCTCCTTATTAGCAAGCACCACTGATTTTGTGTGGCTCAGCCTGGCATGGTAACAACCCGGTTTCCTTTCGGGAAGAAAAGTGCCTTTGAAGGGTCAGAAAGCTGTTCAGGTCTCAGGGGCCCCCCAAGCTGGCTAGAGCTCCCTCAGGCCTTTAACTCAGCAAGTGGGCCCTCTGGACCTAGCCTCAACAGGAAGGTCAGCCCCTTTACACACACACACACACACACACACACACACACATACACACAGCCCTTCTCACCAAAATCTGGGTGAGTCCCCCCAGCCCCTGCCCTGGTCACCCCCTTTCCAGCTCTCTTCTTCCCTCTGGTGCCCATCATGGGACCATGCTGTTTGGAGGGACAAAGGTATTGAGGTGGGCAGAGGGGCAGAGGGCTCTCAGTGGTTTCCAGTGGAGGACTGGGGAGTTGCTGGCCTATGTGAAATAGATATTTAAGCACTCAGGGTTCCAATGGAATTTGAGGTCCTGGCTTTGAGTCCTGGGTCCACCCTTGAGTGAGCTGGTTCACTTCTCTGTGTCTCAGTTTTTCTACCAGTAAAGTGGAGATGTGAATAGCACTTTAGTAATAACGATTGCTGCCTTGAAAGGTCATTACAAGGATCAAATAAGACCCAGGGAACTCGCAAACTGGTTAGGTCTTCCCTCCTGGCCTGGGAAGGTAGAACTGGGTATCCCTCCCTTACATGTCTGCAGAGCCCAGCAAACACCAAGTGCTTAATAAATGTGGATGGATTTGAAAAACCAGAGGTTCCGGGGAGCCCAGGCTTGAACTTATGTGGGAGATAGAGAGAAACCAAGGTGTTTCACCAAGAGGAGAGGGTGGTAGAGAGGGAATTGGGGCAAGAGGACATTAAAACATCATGGCTTTCAGGGCCGCCTAGGTGGCTTAGTCAGTTGAGTGTCTGACTTGATTCATCGTTCAGGTCGTGATCCCAGGGCCGTGGGATCCAGGCCTGCATCAGGCTCCACACTGAGCGTAAAGCCTGCTTAAGATTCTCTCTTTCTCTCCCTCTTCCCCTCTCCCCTGCTCGCTCACTCTCTCTCTCTCTCTCTCTCTCTCTCAAACAAAATTTAAAAATAAGTAAGCAAATAAATAAATAAATAAATCACAGCTTTCATATAAATAAAAAATAAACACGTATGAAACATTTAGTAGAAATCAGTAAGATGTTACAAGTGCTTCCAAGGAGGGTCCAAAGAGCAGATCCATATATGGGACACCAGGAAATGAGTTTACAAATAGTTGAGAAACTGGTCAATAGCCATAGATTAGTAATCATTGGTACCCCTACCAGACAAAAGTCACTTGCATTTCTATGGAACAGAATCATTTGCTTTACCATCAGTTTTGTACAACTTACAGAGTTGTACAAACTGCCCCAAGGTGGGTGTAAGTCAGAGGGCCCGGGCTGTGCAGTAGACAGGACACTGAGGGGTCTTCCTCTCATTTCAAAGTTTTCCACCATTTTTTATGGGTCGGGCATGAGAGGTGGCCTGAAGAAGGCCCAGCGGCGGGGCCAAGGACTCAGCTCATCAAAGGCATACGCTTCACCCCCTTTTGGATTTCCTGGGGTCTCTAGCCTTCCTGGGCATTGAGGCCCTGATGGGGAGACAGCCTGAGCCCCAGATAGCCCCAGCATCCTTGGCTTTTCTTTTTATTATTTTTTTTAAATTGCCGTAAAACAAACTTAACAGTCAAGCGCACAAAGATTAAGTCTACAGCCTGATGAATTTTTACACATGTATATGCCCATGTCACCATTATTCAAATCGAGATATAGAACATTTCCAGAACTTCAGAGGGGTCCCTCACGTGCCCTCCTAGCCAATAACTAACCTCTGTTATTCTGTTACCCTAGATTGCTTTTGTTTGGCTTTGAACTTCAAATGAATGGAATCGTACAGTAGATGCACTCTTTTGTGTCTGCGTTATTTCAGCCGTACGATATCTGAGAGCTCCATCCGTGTTGTCATAGACAGCAGGAGTTTGTTCCTTTTCATTGCCAAGTAGTACTCCATCAAATGGTTATACCACAACTGTTTATTCTTCCTCTCTTGGATGCCCATGTAAGTTCTTTCCAGATTTGGGTCGTTCTGGATAAAGCTGCCATGAACATTCTTGCAGGTGTCTTTTGGGAAACATGTTTTTAGTTTTCTGTAGTAAATGCTTCAGAATGGAACTTTTGGGTCTTAGGTTTGATACATGCTTAGGTTTAGGAGATGGGGCCAAATGGTTTTCCAAAGTGGCTGTACTGATTTCCATCCTTCCCAGCGGTGTACTGGGAAGTGTAAGTGTACTGGGTCCAGTTGTTCCGCGGCCTCAACAATGCTTGTATTGTCAGGTGTGTTGGGTTTTTTTTTTTCCCCTTCCTCTTAGCCATTCTGGTGGGTTATGGTGGCATCTCGTTTTGTCTTTGTTTTTATTTTTTTATTTTAGAAAGAGAGAGTGAGAGAGCGTGAGTGGGGGAGAGGGTCAGAGGGAGAGAGAGGGAATCGTAAGCAGGCTCCATACTCAGTGCAGAGCTCTATGCAGGGTTGATCCCATGACCCCAGAATCACGACCTGAGCCAAAATCAAGAGTTGGATACTCAATTGACTGAGCCACGCAGGCTCCCCTTGCGTGTTTTTTAAAAAAAATTTTAATGTTTATTTACTTTGAGAGAGAGAGCTTAAGCAGTGGAGGGGCAGAGAGAGAGAGGAAGACACAGAATCTGAAGCAGGTTCCAGGCTCCAAGGTGTCCGCACAGAGCCCAACGTGGGCTCGAACTTGTGAACCATGAGATCATGACCTGAGCCAAAGTCAGATGCTTAATGGATTGAGCCACCCAGGCACCCCTCGTTTTGGTTTTAATTCACATTTTCCTGGTGATTCATGATGTTGAACATTTTGTTGTAGTTTACTGAATATTTGGGATAGCTTGTTTGTGAAGTATCTAGTAGAGTCTTTTGCCCATTTTTAACTGGGTTGTCTTTTTTTTTTTTGATTTGTAGGAACTCTTTATACATCCTGGGATGTGAGTTCTTTGTCAGATATATGTGTGCATAGGTAGCTTCTTCCACTCTGCAGCTTGCCTTTTCACTCTCCTAATGGTTGTCTTTTGATGAACAGATGTTTCAAATTTCAATGAAACCCATTGTTTCTTTTCTAGTTAGTGTTTTTGTGTTATGTGTAAGAAATCTTTGCCTATCCCAAGGTCATGCAAGTATTCTCATATTTTTGCCTAGAAGCTTTATTGTTTTGCTGTTCACATTTAGATCTATGATCCATTTAGAATTAATTTTTGCTTATAGTATGAGGTAGGAGTCGAACTTCCCCCACAACCCCCTTGATCCAATTGATCCAACTGGTCTACCACTTATTGAAAAGACAGTCCTTTCTCCACTGAATTGCAATGGTGTTATTGGGGAGGAAGAATTTTCTTTCTACCCTTGTAGAGTCTTTAGCTAGTCTAAAGAATTTTTCTTTTTCAACAGAGAGAATGTAAAGAACGGTCAATTAAAAAGGTATTGTGGGTTAATAATGACACAGAGTAGCTACCACGCCCAGGGCTAGAGGAACAAAGGAAGCAGCCTGGTTATGAAAATTTAGAAAGTGAGGGAGACCAGTGCTAGGTTCCAGGCCACTGAGGGGCTGGCCAGCCTAAACCTCACCTCCTGGGAGAGGGGGTCCTGATTCTGGTAACGCCCCTGGAGACCACGCCACCCTTCCCTTCAGGACACTGTCCACAGGTAGTAATGCGGTGTTTATGTGTGCTGGTGTCCATCTGCCCTCGGTCTCTCCCCCGGACCCCCAACAGCAGTGATTAGGCCACGCTGTACATCATTGTGCTAAGTGCCCCTCAGACACCTCGTTGACAGAATCATTTCTCAGGGGCAGTACCTTGGGAGTTTCTGCTCTGGCTGGGCTGGGACTCCGTCACGCATCTAAATTCTACTTGACTTTGAACCTGCTCTTTGCCCAGGACTTTGCTGGGACTAGAGTGACCCAGAGGGGCTCAGATAGACTCCTGGGCACAGGACTGAAGGTGGCGCTCCCTCTTGAGGCTGTGCAGGTGCGGGGTGAACCCCGAGATGAAGCTCCCTCCAAGCTCCTCACTGCTTCACGTTCGAACACGAAATTGACATAGGACAGATTAACAAGAGAAAAAACAAATTAAATCTTGTACGGGCAGGAGGCTTATAAAAATATAAGACCTGAGGACAAGTCGAGCATTTGAGGCTTATATGCCATCCCGAGCTGAGGAATGGGATTGGGGCCTGAGGCTTCAGAGGGAAGGAGGGTAATAAGGGCAATAAGAAAAGCAGGTGTTTGGCAATTAGATGTTTACCCTGCCATGTAGATAGGTCCTTCAGATGAAAGTTATCTCTGGTCATAGCTCTCTGTCTGAGCCAGGCCCCCTATGAAATTCTTTCAGGTAGTTAAGAGAGAGGTGAAAGCTTTTCCTGAGTCTGCGGTGTCTTGATTGCTCCAGCTCATTATCATCTGCATGCCGAAGTGGCATATTTTGGGGTCATGTATTCTACTCCCCTTCGGTGCCCTTGTCATAAATCAGTTGACCATGTATGTATGTGTGGGTCTATTTTTGGATTCTATTAAATTAGTCTATTTGTCTACCCTTAAACCAATATCACAGTGTCTTAATGTTTATTTTTGAGAGAGACAGAGCGTGAGCAGGGGAGGCGCAACGAGAGAGGGAGACACAGATTCTGAAGCAGGCTCCAGGCTCTGCTCTGTCAGCACAGAACCTGACATGGGGCTCGAACTCACAAGCCGTGTGATCATGACCTGAGCCGAAGTTGGACGCTTAAGCGACTGAGCCACCCAGGCGCCCCGGATATCACAGTGTCTTAATCGCCATAGCTTTATAGAAAGTTTTAAAATCAGGTAGCTTAAGCTGTTCATCTTTGTTCTTTCTCCTTCATGACTGTCTTGGTCATTTTAGATCTTTTGCATTGTCATATGCCTTTTGCAGTAGGCTTGTTGATTTCCACAGACACCTGCTGGGCCTTTGACTGGGCTCCTGCTGAATCTACAGATCCTTTTGGGGAGGATCGGCACTACCTGTAATGGAGTCTCCCAGTCCAGGAGCATGGTGTGTCGCTCCATCCATGGATGTCTTCCTTAATTTCTCCTGGCATCCGGGCTTGTTTTTAAAACCCTACTGCATTCTGGCACTTGGTGGGAACTAACTTCCGCTGCAGTAACTGCTGTTGCTGGAAGGGAGTTCCGTATCTGGCTGCAGCCCTTCAGGGGGACACCCGGGAATGGGGCCCTGAGAGAGGGAGAGGGACACGTGGAGAGATCTAAGGAGGGAAGGGGGCGGCCAGGACCCCAGCCACAGTCCTGATCTCCGAGCACCCCTCTGGAGGAAAATCTGCTCTGTGGGAGCTCTCTGAGCTTGGCAATTTTGCAGAGGACTCATTTAAAGTGCTTTCCTGTCTGTGGGATGGAAATGGGATTGTGGCCTCCGTGTGGCATAGCGGTTGTGAGGACTGAAGAACGCACAGTGCAGGGCACTTAGTAGATACTCAATAAATCATATGGGCGCTTGTTTTGGCCTCAAAGGAAGACTGATACCGCCAGTGTGGACCCAAAGCTGGAAAGGACCAGCTCACACCCCCCTCCTCCAGTCATGCTTTTTTTCCTTTCAAGGACACACGGAAAGTGCCTTAGTAATCAAAGAGCTGGAAAAATAACATGACATCTGTCCAGAGAGTTTGAACAGATAACGGAGGCCTGGCCCCGGTGGCGTGTGACTTACTCCTCTTGTCATCACCACACTTTTCAGTCTCTCAACACACGTGTGTTTTATCCCATCACCCAGCTTCCGGGCCCCGGCACCCACAGTCCGCCTCACCTTGGGGCTCCCTGGCTGTTGAGGGTCCGAGGCCTACAGGTGGAGATTCTGGACCACAGGCACCGGGCTCTGCCAACTCAGCTCGGCCCGCTGGCTGCGGCTGGGGTGGCGGCTCACTGCCAGCTGGTGCCCCCACCCAGGGCGTGCTGGCTCTCCCCAGGCCGGCCGCCGCTCCCACCTGTGCGGACCTGAGGGCTTGACTCTAATGTTAAAGGAACTAATTAAACCCTCCGCAACTCTTGCTTTGGTTCCTAATCACCGACTTCGTGCTGACAGAAGCAGTTTCTCCCCAGATTCTAAAGGGGGGCAAACCCTTTTCCTCCTGAACATCTTCAATACAATTACATGGAAGAGGGCGATTTTAAAATACACTCTACTAAGCGTTTTCCTTTTTGCTTAAGAAACACTCTGGTAGCACGTGTCTTGGGCTACGTATGATCTCATTTAGCCCCGCACTAACCCTGTTGTTATCACCCCCAGTTTACAGGAGAGAGGCACCTGTAGCTGCCCAAGGGGGGCAGATAGTGAGGGACAGAGCTGCGGCTCAGGCCCAGGCAGCCTGGCCCCATAACATCATGGTTCATCTCTCGCCCTGGTGGCCTGAGTGGGAAACACCTTCCCCCGGCAGCTGGCCTCAGAGTGGCCTCATTTTAGAACCACCTGGGGCTTCACCCCTGGTAACCCTCCACTGGGCCTATGGTCCCCAGCTCTGAGCCCTCAGCAGGGCTCTCATTAGCTGCTTGCTCCTAGGGGTGGGCTGGGGCATCTACCCGCAAGGTTTCCTTCTTTCGCCCACACCCGGACACTAAAGAGGCTGCCCGAGGGTGGGCAAGAACAGGACTTCTCCCTGTCTGGTTCCTGGCCCATGGCACCCAGGTTGGGGAGAGTTGTTATAGGTAGTCAGGCATTATGACATTTGCAAATAAGGCATGTTTTGGATTCTTGGCACGAAGCAGTTTATGTGGCCACCTGTTATCTAGGGAGCAGCCAGGGCTGCGGTTTGGGGGCACTCAAAGGGAGGAGGCCCGAGGCAGCCTGCCTGACTTGCTCCTCTTGAACCTGGTCTGATATTGTCCTTCTGAGCTGCTGGAGAGTGAGAGCGAGAGAGACCTAGGTCTTGGTCCCAGCGTCAGCATCCAAGATGCATACCGAGTTCTAAGTAGACTCCTACCTCAGGACCTTTGCACCTGCTATCACTGCTGCCTGGACCGCTCTCTCCCCAGATGGCCGCATGGTTCACTCTTTTACTTCCTTCTGGTCTCTGTTCACGTGCCATTCCTCGGAAAGGCACCCCTGACCACGCCCTTCTAAAATAGCACATACTCTCCAGGCCTCTATCTTCTGGTTTTGCTTTTTCTTTCTTCATAAGTGCTATAAAAACATTCTATGTATCTGTTGCTTTTTTATTTATTGCCTGTCTCTTCCCCACCGGACTGTAAGTTCCATGAGGGCAGGGACTTTCAACCCTTGTTCATTACTTAGTAATCTCGGTGCCTAGAACATGTCTGACACAGTACGTGTTCAATAAATACCCACTGAATTATTGATCAGCGAGTGCTGTGAGGCTGAACTGCTGCCCTGTGTCTCTGTGACCACCTCTCCTTGTCTATATAAAGGGGAGATGGAGGCTGATCTCCTATATGACCAGAGGGTGTCTGTAGCTGTCAGGATAGGCCAAGTTATGCTGCAGTAACAAACAAGCCCAGAAGCTCAGTGCTGAGCTCTGACTTCCCTGGGCTTTCCCTCTATCTCATCTTTCACAATGTGCCCTGTGTCTTCGCCTCTCCTATGATAAGGAAGTGTTGAGTAGTACCATGCCATCGGTCTCTTTAGATCAATCATATCTGTAGGCTGTGAGTTCTTGGATTTGCCCCTGATACATCCACTGCCCACCCCCCCAAATCTGGCAAGAAACCGAACTCCAATCACTTGTCCCACCCAAATTTTTACACCCTGCTTGTGACGTCTGTGTCCTCTTTTCAAGGAAGCCTAGAGACAGATCATTTTATCAGCACGGTGTGAACCTGCAGTGATGGCTGAATAGCTATCAGTGATTTAGGGCCTAATAGGAAAGATGGCCACCTCAAAGCTAGAAGATCTGCTGCCCCCAACTTGCCACACACACACACACACACACACATACACACACCAAATCGTTTACAGTGAATGGGGCCTCACCTTAAACTAAGAGCTGCAACACACAGAGATGGGAGGGGCGGGGAGGGGGTCGAGCAAAGCCCACACAGAGCGGCACACAGAGAAGGGCTCTCACTCCCTGGGTGGGGTTCAGGTAGGGCTTCCCGGAGGAGGGGCTCCCCTAAGCTAAGTGCAGAGGCTGGGGCTGTGAGCCTGGTGAGGGCAGGCGGGGGAAGCTGCATTGGGCAGGAGGAGGAGGAGGGGAAGGGAGAGGGAGGCAGGGGGGCTGGCACTTTGGAGCAGAGGCTTCTCTACAAACCTGCTGGGGAAAATCAATACCTGGTTGGGTCTCCAGGCCCCGGGCTTGAGTACCTTGTGCAGAAACTCCATGCACAAAGCAGGCCTCTCAAACCTCACTGGAGCAGCCTGAAGTTGGCACAACCCCACGGAGGGGAATTTCGCAATGCCATTCAAAAGTAAGTGTCTTTTCCTTCCAGCCCTGGAGTTCCACTGCTCCCGGGGGCCTGGGTCCCTGGGTCCCTGGGATGGCTCTGTCCTCTTCAACTTCTTCTTCTTTTCAAGATGATTACTTATTATCGAGAGACAGAGAGGGACAGAGCGTGAGCGGGGAGGGGGCAGAGAGAGAGGGAGACACAGGATCTGAAGCAGCCTCCAGGCTTTGAGCTGTCAGCACAGAGCCAGACGCAGGGCTCGAACTCATGAACCATGAGATCATGACCTGAGCTGAAGCCAGATGCTTAACCGACTGAGCCACGCAGGCACCTCTGTCCTCTTCAACTTCTGATGGGGTAGACGCCCTCTCCCATGAACTGCCTGCATGAACAAGCTCCCATTCCTTTGCATGACCTCAAAGCCCTGGGCTCCCTCCTTCTGGGGCCTCCTGTCCCTCTGTTTCTCTGTCTCCACCCTGCAGGCATCACCACACCAGTGCTGGCCCCATCTCTGTTCCCTGACTGAGCCTGCTCTCCCCCCACTTCTGGCCTTTCCTTGTGCCATCCACTCGGCCTGGAATGCTGTTTCCATTCTCCATCTGTCAAAACCCTGGTCACCTTTCAAGACCTCACCAAGGTGGTACCTTGCTGAGGACCCCCTCAGAGCCCTAGTCAGAGCCTCTCCTTTGTGCGATGGGTCACCAAAATGGCTGACTAGATAGCGGGGCAAGGAAGCCCAGGGGCTGAGAGCCTGAAAGAAGGATTGGGACCAAGAGACCAAGGAGAGCAAAGGAGGGTAACTTCCGGCCCCATTCATCTTGAAGTATGGGGTGGGGGAAGGGTACAAGAGGGGTTACAGAGGTACTGGGAAGGAATCATCTGGATTTCGCAAGGCCCTGAGGTGATGGGAAGGCTCTAAGAAGAGGGAGGTGGTGGTAGCCCAGGAGGGAGCCTGGGGGAGGGAGAGGATTAGGACTCATGGGAGGAGGTGGGGGGCGGGGCAAGGGCTGGTGAGCTCCTGGGAAGCCATGGGGATTTGAGGTGATGAGGGGAAGTCTCTAGAGGGGCCACCCATTTTGATTGCCTGGGCCAGCTCAGGGGACAGTGGCTCCCAGGAGGGTTTTGAATCAGGGGTTTCTTTCCATCAAGATGCAGACAGCACATACACCAGGCTGTGTAGACAGCACAGACTGCTGGGTAGACAGTATGTTTGCATATGTCTAGGCTCGTGAGAGGTAGGAGAAGCTGGTAGAAGGATCTGGTGGCTTGAGGACGGGAGGGGGACAAGGGGGACCTTTTTTTTTTTTTTACAAATATTTTATCATGATAATTTTTAAGCATACAGCAAGGTTGAAAGAGTCGAATAGAGGACACCCGTCTATCCACCACCTAAATTCTATAATCAACATTTCACTAGGTTTACTTTATCCCACATCCCTCCATCCATCTTATTTTTTGAGGCATTTCAAATTGGTTGCAAGCATCAGTATACTTCACCCCTAAACACTGCGGGATGTGCATCATTAACTAGAGTTCAATGTTTGTTTATAGGGTTTTTTTTTTTTTTTATGTTTGTGTGGGGATGTCTGGAGATGATATTTACATAAAGTGAAATGCACAAATCTTAAGTGGAGGAGCATTCCTACAGCTCTGAAAAAGGATTATCCCTGTGTAATCCAACTTCCGCCAAGATACAGAACATGACATCACCCCGGAAAGTTGCCTTATGCCCCCTCCCGGAGGATCTCTGCAAAGACTGTTCATTGTATAACTTTTGTGTGATTGATGTTCACCAACGTCCGTTCTCCCCTTGAGCACGTGGCTGCCCAGAGAGGACTACATTCCCCAGTCTTCCTCATGGCTTGGTGCGGTTATGTGATTAAGTTCTTACCTCTGGAGTATAAGTAGAAGCATCATGTGGCTGCTTCTAAAAGCCATCCTTAAGGGGTGCCTGGGTGGCTAAGTCGGGTAAGCGTCTGACTCTTGGTCATGATCTCATGGTTCATGAGTTCAAGGCCCGTATCGGGCTCTGGGCTGACAGTGTGGAGCCTGCTTGGGATTATCTGTTTCTCCCTCTCTCTCTGCCCTTCCCCTGCTCACGCATGCTCTCTCTCAAAATAAAGAAATAAACTTTAAAAAATAAAAAAATGAAAACCATCCTTAAAAGACAGCTGGTGTATCCTTGGCCCCTTTCTTCGTCTCTCCTGCCTCCTTCCTGTTGCCTGGGACACAGCTCTCATGGCCGCCATGTTGGGCCATGGAAAAGGGGACCCACCTGATTACAGCCACTGTCAAATGACAGCCTCTGTTACAGTCAAACCTATTCTTTTTTTCAATTTTTTAAAAAAATGTTTATTTACTTTTGAGAGAGACAGAGACAGAATGCGAGTGGGTTGGGGCAGGGAGAGAGGGAGACATAGAATCTGAAGCAGGCTCCGGGCTCCGAGCTGCCAGCACAGAGCCCGACACAGGCCTCGAACTCACGAGCTGCAAGATCATGACCTGAGCTGAAGTCGGACGCTCAACGGACTGAGCCACCCAGGAGCTCCTAGTCAAATCTATGCTAATGACAAACTTCTGCGCTTTTTAAATGTTGTATTATGTGCACGTTTTACCTACTGAAAAAATTAAATTATTTTAACATGAGAGTAAACATAAAACAAATATAAAAAGAGCCTCTGCTGTAGAGATTGTTGTCTGCCCATCCCGCCCCAGGAGAGCAGTAGTCAAGCCGTAGCTGGTCTATTAGTTATAACTGTGGATTGGTGTCACACAGCAGAGACCCGAATTAACAGCGGCTTAAACAAGATAGAAATGTGTTTCTCCGCACGTAAAAACTGGAGCCAGCCAATATCACAGATTTGTGACCCAGCTTTTATTCTCCCAACATTTGGTATTAGAAGAAGAACCACAGTTCACAGGGACCTGTTCAGTTTACACAGAAAACAAAGCCTGGACATTGGGCCTCACACTTGAGGTGGCCACAGGATGCTGTGCTTTCCAGGAGCTGTAGGTACCCCCCTGGCCCACACTGTGGTGAACCCTCTGACACCTGCCTGCACCCTGGGTAAGGGCCCCTCCTGCCTGCAGCAAAACCTTCCAAATGCAGGGGGCGCTCCCAGCACCAAACATCTCAGGCCTGGGCCAGCTCCCCACCTTTGCTCGAAGGCTGGCTCCAAATTGCCATACGGGTTCCCAGACAACCTCTCAGCCCCCAGGGCCCTCCTCCCGGGGCCTGGGGATTTGGGGGTGAATTCTCCTTATCGGGCCCTGCAGCAGGTTATCAGCCAGGCTCCTGCCCTCTTGCTGACATCCGGCGATGTTCACACAGCAAATCTTAATCTTCTTAGGCCGTCTTCACTCGCAGCTGTCAGATTCTGTGCCTGTTGCCCTCTCAGCCTTCAGCTCCTGGTCCCAGCCGTCACCGTTCTACACCCTCCTCTCCCCCAACGGGGCATCCTGGGGAGGGAGGTGTCATCCCAGGGAATGTTTATCTGGCACAACTATCCCTTAAAAGTCACCCTTTGGGGCTGCCTGGGTGGCTCCGCCGGTTAAGAATCTGACTCTTGGTATCAGCTCAGGCTGTGATCTCATGGTTTGTGGGTTTGAGCCCTGCATCGGGCTCCATGCTGACAGCTGACAGCACGGAGCCTGCTTGGGATTCTCTCTCTTCCTCGCTCTCTCTGCCCCTCCTCCACTCGTGCACACATTCACACACTCTCTCTCTCAAAATAAATAAACTTGAAAAAAAGTCACTCTTGGGTTCGGGACTTTCATTAGACCAGCAGCAATGATAGACCCCAGCAGTAGCAATGGTAATTAACACTACTGTTTTCTAAATGCCTAGCAGGTGACAGATGTTTTCCTGACGTTTCCTGAGGCAGGAACTTGTTTGCTTCCATTTTGCAGATGAAGAAACTGAGCTTCCGTCTGAGGTGTTAACAGACACTTCCAAGGGTTGGATTTCAGGCCAAAGTGCCCTGAGGCTCGACGGCTATATGCTTTCCAAAGTCGAGGACAAGGCCAGTCAGTCCCTTGCTGGCTGTGTCACCCTGGGCAAGGCCCTTAGCCTCACCCACCTGGTTTCTGAACCTGTAAAGTGGGAAAGTGGGGTGCGTGGGACGCAGAGACATGATACGTGTGACCTCCTGTCTGTCTCCTAGGCTCCCTAGGGCAGGGACCCCTCCCGGCCTGGCCCTCCGTGACCTTACTCAGTGCTGTCATGGTGACCTGAGTTGTCGGAGCTTCTGTTGACTGACACACCTCAGGGGGACCCAAGGGTGGGGAAAGGGGGAGTCACAGGGGCTCCTTAGGGCGGGATGGGATGAGGAGGTAAGAACAGGGAGGGGTGTGGACATGAGGGTGGGAAGGGACAGAGATCTGAAGATGCCAGGATGACAAGGGGCTGGGGGGAGTTTTAGAGCAGGGCAGAGGGACCTGGGCAGCCTTGGGGACGTGACCCTGGGTGGCACACCACGAGAGAAAGATCCAGTGAGCTACGACATCGGGGGGCGGCTCCTGTGTGAGCCACTGCTTGGCGGAGGGTCCTTGGTCCTGGATGGCTGCAGGTTCCATCTGTCTTCTCCACTCTGCACCCCTCAGACCTGCCCACTCCTTCTGAGCTTGGCGATGTCACGATTCTGCCTCTAGCGCTCCAGGGAGCTCCTGCAGCAACCGGCCCCTTCAGGGAGCCCTCCCCGCCGCCCCTCCGCCCCTCCTGCCCCGACAGCATGCGGTGCTGGTGGGGGTGGGCGGTGGGTGACAGGGGAATCCAGGGCAATGAATTACAGAGAAACCTGTCAGCCCTCAGGGCAGCCTTTGGAGGTGGGGGCAGGTGGCAATTTGGAGAGCAAACTCTAGGTTGTTTACCCACTGAAGCGTCTCCGGGTAGGTATTTACTTTTCTGTGATGCTGGTGGGGGGAGAAAATGAGCACGGGGCCTCCGGGGGCCTCAGCAAACAGCAGAGAGGCGTCTGTGTGTTAACTGATTCTGTCAGCCGGCTAGGCACCTCACGGAGGTGATTGGCATGCTGGGTCTGGGCCGCCTCGGTGACAGCTCGAGGGCTCAGCACTGGCCAGCCAGAGGGAAACGCGCGGTCAGTGAGGCTGTACCCCGCCAGGACCCCGCTGTCCAGAGAGGGGAGGTCACAGCCCCACCAGAGCCGGACCTGTCCCACAGGGGAAGCATTTCTGGGAGAGGGACTGGGGCCGTGTGGTCACCGGGCACTCGGGGCCAGGCTGGGCACGGCTGCTGCTAGAACACGGGGCTGTCCTCCAGCCGACCTGATGTCCAGGCAGCTCTGATGTCCAGGAGGACCCTAGCGGGCCTGGGCATGAGACCCGGACACCCTTCAATCCTTTGAGGTCTTTTGAGCGTAGGAACGAGGAGATCTGTTGCTGTCTTGAGGGCTACCTGGGAGGCTCACATGTATCGATGGAGAATGCTGTTTTAAGTTGGCTTATTTATTTTGGAAGAGGGTGTGTGAGCAGGGGAGGAGCAGAGGGGGTGGGGAGAGAGAATCTCAAGCAGACTGTCAGCACAGAGGCTGACTTGGGGCTTGAACACGTGAACCATGAGATCATGACCTGAGTGGAAATCTGGAGTCAGACGTTTAACCGACTGAGCCACCCAGGTGCCCCTGTATTGATGGAACTTTGTAGAATTTGAAGAGCTAAGAATTTGAAGGGCTAAGAAACACAGGGTGTAATCCTTTCCCAGACGCATTTCTGGAGGTTGACTGATTCTCTCTTTTTTTAAAGAAATTTTTTAATGTTTACTTATTTCTGAGAGAGGGAGGGAGACAGCATGAGTAGGGGAGGGGCAGAGAGAGAGGGAGACCCAGAATCCGAAGCAGGCTCCAGGTTCCCAGCTGTCAGCGCAGACCCTGGCGTGGGCCTCGAACTCACAGACTGTGAGATCATGACCTGAGCCGAAGTCAGATACTTAACCAACTGAGCCACCCACGCGCCCCAATTGATTCTGGTTTTAATAGAGAGGAGGTAGAGAGAGGCACTGTTCTGTCCCTTGGTCCCCTCACCTGTGGAATGGGTGTGATAATAAAAATACCCCCCTCAAGGGTGGATGTGAGGGTAATGAATCCGTCCCTTGAAAGTTCCCAGGGAGTGCTCAACAGTGTTGACTCCTACTCTGTGCATGGTTGTTGGGCACTGTCTCTGTGCCAAGGACCCACGGATAAGATCATACACCGCGGTTCTCAAGGTCTGGTCCCAAGACTCTTCCAGGGGTGAGGGGCTCGAGGTCAAAACTATTTTCATTTGAATACTAAGGGGCTATTTGCCTTTTTCATTGTGCTAATATTGGCAACTAATGGTGCCCAAGCTGTGGCGCCTAAAAATGCTGGTGCCTCTACGGGCGCCTGGGCGGCTCCTTGGTTACACATCTGACTCTTGAGTCCAGGTCTGGTCATGATCTCAGGGTCATGGGATCAAGCCCCACCTTGGGCTCTGCACTGAGCGTAGAACCTGCTTAAGATGCTCTCTCTCTCTCTCTCTCTCTCTCTCTCCCCCGCCTTCTGCCCCTCTCCCTCAAAAAAAAAAAAAAAAAGAAAGAAAGAAAGAAAGAGAAGAAGGAAGAAAGAAAATAAAAAATGCTAGTGCCTCAATACAAATCTGGCTGGTGGCACCAAACTGTACCAAGCAAACAGTGACCACGGTTTTCTTTTCTTGCAGGAAGGAGAGGAACACTTTTCCCTTCTTCCCTTCCAGGTGGTTCAGCTGGTCCAAAAATTAAATTGACAGAAGACAGATTAACAGGAGAAAAACAAATTTAATTTCACATATGGGAGCTCATAAAAATATGAGACTCAGAGAAGTGACCGAAGCGGACAGCTTTCATACTTTTAGGCACAGAAACAATACCTTTGTGAAGAATTGATAAGACAAAGAAGTTGGGGGCTTGTGGCAGTAAATTAATGACGAAGTACCAGGTTTTGTTTATCTGGCCTTCTTGGCCCCAAATTCCCTACCGCCGGGGATGAGGATGTTTCTACCTCCTGGTACAGTGAGGGTACCTTTCACATGGGGGACTTATTTCCCGCTTTCAAGGGGGACAAAGTAGGGTCAGAGTATCCTTCTTGCGTGTTTCCCAAGTAACCGTAGTTCAAAATAATCAGTATGTCAAAGTGGTATATTTGGGGGCGGCCTGCCCTGAACTCCATCACCAGCTGCACTGAAAGTCCTTGATTTGCCAATAAAAATCATTAACTTTATTAAATCTGTATCTTTGAGTACACATCCTTTTAATATCCTGTGTGCTAACGTGGGAAGGACAGAGAAGGTGTTTCGGCTGCATCTCGAAGCGCAATCATTGTCTCAAAGAATAGCGCTACGTGATTGTTGGAGTTGGAAGCGGAAGCAGCCATTTTTTCATGGGGCTCTGTTTTTACTTGGAAAAAACAACAACAACAACCTGTAGACAAACTAGTTATTTTTCTCGGGTATTTGACATACATTTTCTTGAAAATGAATGAAGGGAGCATGTTGCTCCAAGGAAAACAACGGCATTTGTTGCCAATGATAACATTTGAGCTTTCAAGCAAAACTTTGAATTTGGGACCAATTTTCTCTGGGACCAGGAGCTTGACAGCTTCCTAATAACTTAAAGACTTTATTTCCGAATGGCCAACACAGGGTGTCACAAAATCTTACACGGGTAAACGAGCATTCAAAGTGTAAGATAGACCAATGGATTTTAATGTAACAGAATACAAAAAGTTTGTTGGTGAGGTTTCAGATTCCAGACTTGAACTCACCCTTACGAATCTACAGCAGATTGGTGCACCTGGCTGGCTCAGTCAGTAGAACATGAAACTCTTGATCTCAGGGTTGTGAGTTCAAGCTCCACATTGGGCATGGAGCCTACTTAATTTAAAAAAAAAGAAAAAAGAGGGGGCATCTGGGTGGCTCAGTTGGTTAAGTATCCAACTTTGGCTCAGGTCATGATCTCTCACGGTTCGTGGGTTCGAGCCCCACGTCGGGCTCTGTGCCGACAGCTTGGAGCCTGGAGCCTGCTTTGGATTCTGTGTCTCCCTCTCTCTCAAAAATAAATAACATTTAAAAAATTAAAAAAAAAAATCTATGACCTCTGTCGAGGTTTGGTGTAATATCAAAGACAAATGTCCACAATAACGGAAGAGGCTACTGGAATTCTCCCTTTCCTGGCTCCCTATCTGAACGAGGCCAGATTTTCTTCATCTACTTCAACCAAAGCATCATATTGAAGGAGATAGAATATGGAAGCACATGTGAGGATCCAGCTGTCTTCTATTAAGCTAGACGTTTAAAGAGATTTGCAAAAATATGAAAAATTCTGCTCTTCTCTCTTTTGTTTCCCCAAATAGTCATCTTTCACAAAAATATATTCCTGTTATTAACATGTACTGAGTTTCTTATTTTCATCTTTAAGTGAGTTAATAAATGAAAACTTAAAATTGTCTCAGCTTTAATTTCAAATGTGGTAAAATATTGATAACCCTACATCAAACCAAAGCTCTCTGGGGTCCTAAATAATTTTTAAGAGTGTAAAGGGGTTCCGACACCAAAAGGTTTGAGAACTAATGATCTAGTACATGTGGGGTGGGAACAAGCAAACCGTTATACCCAGTGGGGCGAAGGCTGATGTGGGAGGAAGATGGACTGACTGCTGTAAGGTAGAGGGGCAAGTTAGGAGGGCTTCTAGGAGGCGGTGACCTTTAAACTCAGCTAAATGTGGCAGACAGGAGATTGTCCAGGTTACAAGAACAGAGGCTGGTGTGAGTGTTATGGATCCTTCTATCAGCTTCTGACTTAGAAAACCTACAGGTGAGCCTGGCTGAGCTGCTGCGGCCAGCGGCTCCCATGCAGGGAATCCCAAAAGGTCTGGACAAATCGAAAAAATAGCTTCTGGCTGGGTGTGCCGACACTGTTGCCGAACAAACTCGGATAAACTCGTTTGTCGCAAGAGAAGCCAGTAACTCAAGAGACAGGGCTGTGGAAGAGAGAAAGGGAGAGATGTATTCTGGGTGCCGGCAGTCAGGGTAGGTGGCAAGCTCAAGCCTTAACATCTGACCTATCTACCTGCAAGATGGACACCTGGAGTTTTATAGGAGAGGTTCAGAGGGGGGTACGTGCAAGAGAGGAGGCGTGTGTGTGTGTGTGTGTGTGTGTGCGTGCGATCATGGATGGGGTCGGTCTGTGCTCAGTGCGCGATCCTGGGCAGGGGAAGGGACGTGTGGGGTGAGGTCTTCTGGGCCTTCGGTTGCTATATGGGCTTTTCCTGGCCTGGCTATTGGAAAGTTCCAGTCATTACAAAACATCTTTATCAATGCCTCAAGAAAGTGGGATACGAAAGAAACACAAAGGGCTTTAGTTAGGGCATGATTTAAGGGCTCTTGTCTATTTCTGGTTTTTAACTGTTGGGATCTATAGTGGACCAAGAGGGCTTGATGACACGAGGAATCTCCAACAAACAGCAGGCAGATCCCCAGAAAACCATGTGAAAGGTTAATTGAGACCAAAACATCTGAACAACGATTTGAGCCGTTTACCCCAGACGAAAACACTCAGGCTTTTGCGTACTCTTCCCTCTGAGGGCACCCTGTCTACACATACCCAGTGTAAACAGATTCCCCCAGCCCCAGGAGAGAGGCCTGTGGACACACGGCCAGAATTGGATCATTCACCAAAACCGTGTCCTGTCCACCCTGGCCCCCAACCTCCAAGCCGGGGTGAGCACAGGGCCTGCCTCCTCCTCTCAAGCCTCCTTCCCAGGGGCTTTATCAGTTTCCAGGGTTTAGCCAGCCTGAGGGAGCAGGGAGGAGGAGAAGCTCTGGCCCAAGGGGAGGAGCCAGGCCTTTTAATCACCCAGAGTCCTCTGGGCTTCGGTCTCCAGCTGGGGCAGGAGGTGGGCAGGCCCGTGCCCTCCAAGTCCCTCCAACCTACAGCCCGTGGCCCTAGCGCCGTAACAGGGCGTCTTGCTTTTTGCAGTGGGGCTGGCCCCTTTACTAGCAAGAGGTCAAAAAGGGCACCCAGGCTGCCCCAGGGTGGGGGCGGCAACAGGAAGAAATTCAGTGAAGCTTCCTGTTAAATATTCACACTCTCTCCCTCTCCAGTCTCCCCCACCCCCTTGCCCTGGGGAGCCAGGACTCCACCCTCCTCCCCTCCTGTGCAGCTGCCTTCAACCCCTCCTCCAGGAGCTCAGAGTCAGGGTGACCACGGACCTCTGGCCCTGGGGACCTTGTCTTGCACAGTCTGTACCCTCCTAGGCCTCTGTGCAGTGCAGTTACTTACTCCGCCTCCCCCGACTTCTCCAGGGGGTGCTCCCCTGGGCCTCTACCCACCTTGCTGGCCCCCCACACCTCCAGTGGCTTTGCTCCCCCCCTCCACCCTCCTGCTGTCTGACGTCCCAGGCACCGCCCTTGACCCCTGAAACTGTCAGGAACACGTGCAGCTGCAGCAGCAAGCAAGGAAGACTTGAACGACCGCGACCTTTTTTATTTTTCTCATACACCGAGAAGCCTGGAGAGGAGAGTCCGCGGCCGGCCCAAGCCGCCCAGGGATGTCACGTGCTCACCACTAGCTGCGAGGGAGGTTGAGAGGGTTTGTTTTACGGGTGTTCTTCCCATTTCTGGCCCAGAGCTCCTGAAACTCTTGGAATTTCCTAAGTGACAAGGCGGCAGAGTGTCTTTTGTTACGCGAAAGAGGCAACTTTTGTAAGCCTGGGGGCTGGTTGCCTGGAGAACCAGCCACGGGGATGAACGGGATGACAGGGATGACGGGGATGACGGGATGATGAGGATTCAGTCCTTCCTGCAGACCTTCAGGGAGGGGGGGCGGGGAGGGTGAATCCGTTGCCAGTGGCCTGTGATTTAATCGTCACATCTGCGTGAGCAGGTCTCCACAAAAGCCCAAAAGGACGGGGGTTCAGGGAGCTTCCAGATTGGTGACCACGTGGCGATTCAAAGAGGGCACGGGTGCTCTGCACCCCTCCCCCTACCTCTCTTCCACCTGCCTGTTGCTGAGTTATGTCCTTTTATAATAAACTGGTGATCTAATAAGGAAATGTTTCTCTGAACTCTGCGAGCAAATTCATCGAACCCAAGGAGGGGGGTTGTGGGAACCTCCGATTTATGACCAATCCATCAGGTGACAGCCTGGGCTCCGGACTGGCGGCTGAAGTGGGGACAGTCGTGTGGGACCCAGCCCCTAATTTGTCAATTGATTGACTTCACAGGACCCCCAGCTGGTGTCACAGAATGCTTGGTATGGGGGAAACCCCCAAACACTGGAATTGGGTCCAGAGTGGACCGTGAGTGGGCAGCCAGCCCTCCGTGGGCACAAATATCTACTCCTGGAGAAAGAACTCTTCTCCCTCGGGCCCCTGCATCCTGACGCCTCCGAAATTGTTTTGAACCACTGACTTCTCTCCTGGGCTCTCTTCTGATCAGCGATTCCAGTTGCCTGGGCTGGTGTCACCTTAAAACCACAGGCCCCCAAATCCAGCCAACCACAACAAGCCCTCTCCCTGGGCCAACAGCCCCGCAGTTCTCTTGGTTGTCCAAACTGGAAACAGCCCCCTTCTCTCTGTCCCTACATCCAATGCGAAGCTTCTGCCTTGGCAATGTCTTCCCAGGGTGGCCAGCTGGTCCCAACTCTCCCACAGCCGCATCCCCATCCCCCATCCCCCATCCCCCATCCCATCGCTGTCTCTAGCTCCCTCCCCACCCCACTGGGTGGCGGCTGTCTAGGACACACGTCTATAGGCTCACAGGACTTCCTGATGCTCTGGGTCCCCATTGTCTGGCCCCAGCTCACTCTTCTGGCCTCTTACCCCATTTGATATTCTAATCCTCTACATCTCTGAACCTGGCAGGGACATTTGTGTGCACATTTGTGTGCAGAAGTATATACGTGTGCCCACACACCGTGCTCTGTTCTCGCACGAGATGATGGGGAGGAGGGATACTCGATGAGTGTCCCCTGTCCTGGCTGGGCACTCCCACCCATGCATGGTGCACTCCTTGTGCCGCCGGCCGGCTCCCTGCTCACCCATTACTCCCAGAATGTGCTGCATCATGGCTTTGATTCCATGCGGCCCCTCATGGCCTCTCCTTGTACTTCCCCACCACTCCTGCACTCATAACTGCCCTGTCTACTGCATTTTGGTCAAGATCCTGAGCAGATTCCAGCACAAGCCACAGGTCAAGGCAGCCTCTGTCACTAGTGATTAGCTGCCCCTAGTCAGGTGCCTGCTCTGTTCCACTCGGGGCAGCCATGAGATTATGTGGTCCGCACCAGGTTGACCTGCCAAGGGGGCTGGAGCCATGGGGGCAGGGGGTGATGACCTCCAGCAATCCTATACCCGTGTCCCCAGGTCCTCTGCTCTGTCAAAGCCCTTCTCAAATATAATCTCCTCCAAGAAGCTGAACTTCCTTGCAGTTTCATTACCTGCTGCCCTGAGGGCTGCTACGTTTGTGAGCCTTGCCAGCCGCGCGGATCCTTTTTTAATATTTATTTTTGAGAGGGAGAAGGACAGAGCATGAGCGAGGGAGGGGCAGAGAGCGAAGGAGACACAGAATCCAAAGCAGGCTCCAGGCTCTGAGCTGTCAGCACAGAGCCCAATGTGGGGCTTGAACTCTCAGACCGAGAGATCATGACCTGAGCCGAAGTTGGCAGCTTAACCGACTGAGCCACCCAGGCGCCCCTGCACCCGATCCTTTTATAGAGGACACTGAGGCTCAGGGACAGGGGAGGCCAGAGATATCAGCCAAGATCACACTGCTGTGCCGGGCCCGGGAGCCCTGACTCCCACAGGGAGCATTCCCAGCCACCTGCTCTCCGTTCCCTCCCACCCCAAGGCTTGCTGGTGGCCGGTTCTTTCTGCCTCAGGAACCAGAAGCTCTGAGCAGACCCCTCTCCCCTCTTCCCAGCGGGGTCGGGACAGAAGCCAGTAAATAACATGCTGCCCATCAATCAGAGGTCACTCAGGCCAGGGCCGATCGATGGCCGCAGACAGCCAGGCAGGCGGGTAATGAAGTGCCAGCTCCTTGGCGGGGGTGCGGCTGGCCCTGGGATTTAATCCCCTTGCCTCCCCCACGAGTTTCCAGCTCAGGTGACAGGAGGGAAGATAGATGAGGCTCTGAGGCCTGCGGGAGGAGGGGACCCGGGCTGGGGCGGAGTTGGTGACGCTCACGGGGTTGTGGGGGGAGGGGCTGGGGGGGGGGCACAGCAGTCCTCTTTGCTGCTGCTGCTGCTGCGGACAGCCTCTCCAGGCAGACCTCCCTTAGGGATGTCCCAGGGGGATGCACACTCCCTGTCCGCCCTGCAAAGCACATTGCACACTGTGTACTTACCCCAGGAGACACAAGGCTGTTTGCCCCTCTAAAATGGAGTGCTCTGGCGGCAGAGGACACAGGAGACTAAGCCTTGTTGCACATTCAGTATGTCAGCTCTGTGTCATCTTATTTGGTCTTCACCGAAGTCCGGCCTGATAAATATTATTATGTCCATCCTACAGATAAGGAAAGAGGCTCAGAGAGGAGGAGAGGTTTAATAAGTAGAGCTGCCCCATAAAGGACCAGACCAGGCAGCTTCATAAAGGGGTGAGTTCTCCATCACTTTGGGCATTCCAGCAGAGGCTGGAGGAATGCTGTTGGGGGGCTATGGAGGAATTCCTGCAGAAGATGGGCTTTATACTACATGGCCCTGGGGTCTTTCCCAGCTCTGAGCCTTTGGAAAACAAGGAATGGGAAACAAGGAATGAAGTGGGCTTGGGGGGCAGGACCCACAGCGCGAGGTAGAGGGATTGCTAAGCTAGATGTGGCGGTAAAGAACCACGTCTTGCAGACCCTTTGGGCACCCCGGAGGCACTGCAGAGGCCCCAAATGTTTGACTCAAGTTCATTTCTGATACCGTTTTTACAATAAAACAGTATGGAAGAACAAAGAGAGTCTGGCAATTACGCTACACAACTTTTAACCCGTTCGAAATCACCAGAAAGTTTGCTTTGAGTGGACCCGGGGCTGGCGATTCTCCTGCATCTGTATTAAAGAGCATCGCAGGAAGAGATAATGTAAGAAACAAAACAGCGTCTTTAAGCTTGCAATTACTTATCTGTACCAATAACTAATCGCGTACAACACAAACAAAATGGGAAACAAGTTGGAGGCGAGGACAGAAACCATCACCCATAAGCCCTTATTTTTATTTTATATTCAACAAAGCAACCTGTTCTCATCTTATCTAATTGTGTTATAATTGTTCTCTCTTATTATAAGAAGAATATGACATACATGTGAGCATATCAGATGCAAAATACGACTTTTATCTGTTTTGCCCATTGTAATGCTACTTCGATTTCATTCAAGGAAAGAGCTCTGCCGGTGAAAATGCTGGGATGTCACCACAGGAGAGTGACCTAGGTTGCCACCCCCAGGCCCTTTCCAAGCAAGCTGGGGTCAGGGGGTTGGGATTTGGATTTACAACCTGCCTCTTATACAGAGGCCACAGCCTCGGTGAGCCCGGACCTCAGCTCCTAGCAGCAGCACCCATGGTGGACACCTGACCAGGACCCCCAGGTCCATGGCCGGCGGCTGGGGAGGAGCTTGCCCTGTGCGCTGTGGGTGCAGAGATAAACAGGGGGCAATGGGAGCATTCTGGCTGGTTCTTCCCTAGGAGGGAGGTCTGGGGGAGGGACAGGGGTGGCGAGGGGGAAGTTCAGTCACCTTCAGAGAAGGCCGACATCTGATGCAGGGGGCCACGTGTACCAGAAATGATGAGGCAGATGAGGACACACGTGGGAGAAAAGTACACAAAGATGATGATGTCTTCTGCTGGGGACAGAGGGACCGGTAGATGGGAGCTGGTCTCTGTCCTTGATCCTGCTCTGTAGTCTGACAAAGAAGCCCAGAGCCCGTGGCTACCCTGGGCCCTGAACTGCCTTCCCTTCTAGAATTCTCTTGTGGTGACTGCCAGGCTTTAAGGCTATTTCTGGGGCCACAAAGATGCCCATTGGCTTCATTTCTATCATGTGTGTCTGCCCTACCGACTCTCTGACCTCTACACAGAAAGTGCTCATCTGCCCTGACCAGCAAGACTCAAGCCCCCCTCTCCAAACAGCCCTGAGAGATGGCCTTGATGGAGTGAAGGTTTGGGATTAAAATGCCAGCCTCATCTCTTATCACTCACTTCTTCCCTCCCTTTCAGCAGCCCTGGTCTTAGGTCTGCCCCTCCAACCCCACCCCCACCCCAGCACACTCCTACCTCAGGACCTTTGCACTTACTATGTCTGCTACCTGGGAGTTCCTTCCTGCAAAGCTTTGCACAGTAGTCTGCTTCTCAGTCTCAGATCTCAGCTCAGGGGTCACCTCCCCAGACAGCCTCCCCCTCCCAACCCCCTCACCCCCGCTACCACCCTTCTATCACTTGGATTCTTTTTTCTTCTTAGTATATGTCATGTTTTCTACAATTGTCTTGTTTACTTACTTGTTTCATTGAGCATTTTGTTTCTCCACAGGATGGGGACCTCATCTGCCATGTCCACTGCTGTGTCCCTTGCCCCTACCTAGCCCCATGCCTGGCACACAGTAGGAACTCAAAATATGTGGAATCAGGCAGCACAAAGCTTGGGATTTGTGCTTGCTTTTCAGAGATGATTTCCTGAGAAACGGGTGACTTCATTTTCTTTTACGTTTTTTTTTTTTTTTAATGTTTTACTTATTTTTGAGAGAGAGAGAGACAGAGATAGAACATGAGCGGGGGAGGGGCAGAGAGAGAGGGAGATACAGAATCCAAAGCAGGCTCCAGGCTCTGAGCTGTCAGCATAGAGCCTGACGCGGGGTTCGAACTCACGAACCATGAGATCATGACCTGAGCCGGAGTCGGACGCTTAACTGACTGAGCCACCCAGGTGCCCCCGGGTGACTTCATTTTTAAGCACAGAAGCTTGGGGCCTTCAATGGGACAATGGACAGAGGGGAAAGAGCAGCTGCGTAGATAGCGGAGCCTTGGTATGGGGGGCGGGTAGCAGGAGTTTCTGGCATGTGGGAAGAGCTAAAACTTGCTCTGGGGGCAAGCCAGCTAGAAGGCAGAAGGTTCTGGGTCTAAATGATGTGAAAGGAAAACACCAGGGCAAGGGGGCACAGAGGGAGGGCCCTGTTTCTGGCCCTCAGTAGACCCTGCCTTCCAGAGGAGGGAGGCCCTGAGCCGGCCACTTACTTAGCAGAGAGAAAGGGGGAAAGAGAAATGCAGGGGGAGAAAAAAAATTTCAGAAAAAGAGCTTTTAAGACATCAGAATATTATCAGAACCATAGGGAACTCCGTCTTGCCCTCCAGGGGTCTCGCCCCACAGACGGTAGGGCCACGGGCTCTTCCTGGAGGTCGAGGGGGGCTTTGGATGATGGGTGGGGAGAGTTTGCTTGGTGCAAGGAGAACAGCACCTTAAGTTAAGGGATTTGAGCAAAGGCTAGGAAGTGGGACTGTGCAGGGAACATTCAGGAAAAGGTGTCTAGACTGGTGTGACTGGCCTGGAGGAGCCCGTGGGGTGGGGAAGGAGGAGCAAGATGGCAGGCCTCAAGGGAGCCAACTCTTGGCCAGGCGATGGGAGGTTTTAAGGGGCTCGGGCCCGGGCGCTCTCCCCTTCTTGTGGTCCGGTACGGGAGGTGTGCGATGCCAGGCTGACAGGAGCTGACAGAAATGTGTCTGCTATGTCCCCCTCACGTCCCGAAACACGGCCATCCTTTTCATCTGGCCTCGCCCTGCTCACCTCCTCATTTCTGATCTCGTTTGATGCAGCAATTAAATTTTAGAGGCCCATCAGCACGGTCCCTCGGATGCCAGGTTCTTCCCAGATAGAATTATTTAATAGACTGAATGGCAACTGTGCAGGCTCTGACTGGGGCTGCAGACCCACCGAGGCAGAAAATTAATAAACACAGCAGCCGCCCCCGCTGCCCTGTCTCCGCATGGCCTGGCCTGCTTCTGCTCACCCTCTCCCGCTCATGGAGGGGCTGATGGGGACATTTTCCCATGGCAGGGGGCACTGGAGTTTTCTGGAAGAAGTACAGGAAAGCCTCGGGGACTTGGCAGACCATCTCAGGATATTGGGGCCAGTCCAGGAGCCCATTTCTGCCACTTATTAGCTGAGCAGTGGGAGACATGTTAGCTTAACCTCTTTGGCCTCAGTCCACTCATCTGTGTAATGGGGTCACAGTGAGGCTCACAGAGGTGATGCATGTAAAATGCGTAGCGGGATAAGCAGCCTATGGCAGGAACGTAACAGACAACAGTTCCTTCCCTCTCCCTCACAAATAATCACGGCCGCTGTGCTGATGTTGGGGCCGCCTGGCTGGGGATAGGGATAAGGAAGGGGTGAGTGGGGAGTGGTAACAATAGTGGTACCCAGGTAGTTCCTGACTTCCAAAGCATAAAAGGGCCGTACGTGGGGGCGGCTGGGTGGCTCAGTCGGTTGGACGTCCAACTTCGGCTCAGGTCATGATCTCGCGGCTTGTGAGTTCCGACCCCGCCTCAGGCTCTGTGCTGACAGCTCGGAGAGCTGAGCCTGCTTCCGATTCTGTGTCTCCCTCTCTCTCTGCCCCTCCCCTGCTCATGCTCTGTCTCTCTCTGTCTCTCAATAATAAATAAACTTTAAAAATAATTAAAAAAAAAAAAAAAAGGGCCGTAGGTAGACAGGAACTTGGGTGTGTGGCCCCAGGAAAAGAGGTCCCCACGTCTGGCCTCATGGGTAGGAATCTCACTCTCTGAACGTTCTTGGGCCAGTCACTCTTGGGGCTCAGTTTCCTCACCTCTAAAATGGGCACAGGGACCAAGTTCTCAGAGTATTGTGACGCTGCTGAGACAACTTTGAGCCCCTGGCATAGCAGTAGGTGCCCTGACAATTCTGGTCTCACCCCCAGTGTGCCAGGCAGCGCCCACATGGGACAGCCCCAGGGGAGAGGAGTGGCTGGGGTGAGGTGGAGCGGGACCAGGAGGGGGTGAAGCACACTGCTGAGGAAATGAGGAGCACGATTCTGGGGGACAGGGGCCTGGCCTGATGCCTGGCTTAAATCCCAGGCTTGTGTCTGGGGACAGTGGCTCATGCTCTGGCTCCCCCCACCCCTTTCACACCGAATGGCCCTCATTGGTGGGGGGTGGGGGTGGGCGGGGCTTGAGGGTGAGGAAGGTTAGAGGGAGACCAGATGTGGGGGGGGGGGGAACCTGAGCTGGGATCCCATATTCTTCTAACAGATACGGTCTGAGCACCTACTATGTGTGGGGACACAACAGTGAGGTCAGCAAAGATCTTGTCCTCACGGAGTTGATGTTAAGCCACGGCTTAGATGAGGGTCAGCGCTGTGGACAGAGAGGGGGTCAGTGGGTGCCCAGTAACAGGAGAGGAGGTGCTGCTTTTCATATGGGGCTGTTAGGGAGGGCCTCTCGGAGAAAATGACATCTGAGCAGAGCCCTGAAGCAAGCAAGGGAGCGTGTGGATATCTGGGAAGAGCGTCAGGGCAGAGGGAACAGCCAGTGCCCAGGACCTGAGGTCGGAAAGAGGTTGGTCTGTTGGGACTGTGAGCAGGAGAGTGACAGGATCTGACAAGGTTTTATCAGGGTTTCTGTGGCTTTGGAGGGGAAAATGAGTGCAGAGGGCAGACGAAGAAGCCAGCAGGGGTCAGTGAGGAAGCTACGTCAGCTATCCAAGTAGGAGGTGATGGGGTCTTGAACCAGGGTAGGGACAACGGAGGTAAGAGAAGGGCTGGGAGTCTGGGTATGTTTTGAGGGTAGAACCAACTGGAAGCATAGACCCAGGATTGAGTCCAGGATGATCTGTCTTCCTCAGGCCTCAGGCAGCTCAAGCCTCCCACCCGGCACATTTTCTGTCCCTCAGTGCCTTGACGCTCTTTGGGATGACTGGCTCCTCTGAGCCTTCCAGGAAGCTTCTGGGGCTTTTGGGAAGCAGCCCATGGTCTGGGGAGAATCTTCCACTGAGGCCTTTCCCTCCCGTTCATTCCCACCCCAGACATCCCTGCACCCTGGCTGTACACCCTGGGGTCTGAAGCCTTGAATGGGGCCTGGAGGAAGGCACGGTTTGCCCATGGACGAGGTGTGTGTGTGTGTGTGTGTGTGTGTGTGTGTGTGATTTCTGCCACAGTGGGAGATCCTGTGGGGGCTGTGAATGGCTCTTTAGCGCTGAAGAGGGGGTGACAGGCAGTCAGAATGGGGAGGTGTCGCCTTGAGGGAAGGTGTCCCTGCGGGCTCTCAGCCCCTTTACCCCAACCTTCAGTCAGGGCGCCCTGCCTCCCGAGAGCCCGCCGCCTGGGCACCATCCAAGCCCACCGTCTCCAGCCTGGCTCCTGGGCGCCCAGATTCGGGCCGGGGGCTCGCGGGGGTGGCGGGGCACCCAGGCCGAGAAGGGCTCAGGAGGCAGGTTGCCTGGTGCGCACAAGCCTGCCGTGTTCCCGAGTATTATGTGGAGAGAAATCAGCCTTGTTTTCCGTTTTCCTCTCAAAGGAATAAAATGAAAAGGTTTCCCGATTGCCTCTAAAGAGGGTGCTCGGCCTTGCACTTCCCACGCAGCCAAGCCACCATCTGGGGAGGAGGGCTGGGCTGGGGGAGTGGGGATGAGCTGGCCTCTGGGGCCCCTAGCCCTGGGGTGGTGACCTGTATCTGCATTGGGCAGCCACCCTCCCAGCTCCCCCATGTTTCTGAGGTGCCCAAATTTGAAGACCACCGGTGAGGGCTGTGTCCTGAGATCTACTTTACTGTCTGCGTCTTTAACTCCTGGTCCTTGGGGACCTTGGCAAGTTCAGGGCAGTTGGAGCAGGGGAAGGGTGAGGGGGTAGGCTGGGGGCCAGCTAGCTGCCCTTGGGCTGGGGAGGGGGCCCACGGAGGGAGGTTAGAGAGCCCCTCTTCATGCACTCCCTCCCTGCAACTCACTCCTGCTGGCTGCAGGCCAACAGGAGGAAGCCTCAGGTAAGGAGCCCCAGCTTGTAGGCAAAGGCCCTGAGGCAGGAGAGAGCTTCGCACTTTTCAAAGAACTGAGAAAAGGCTCCTGTGTAGAAGGCTGGATTGCTGGTGGGAAATGAGGGCTGGAGGCCCTGCCTGGTGCGGAGTTTGGCTTTTGTTGGAGCCCACTGGGAAGCCTTTAAAGATTTTCAGCAGGAGAATGACATAGTCAGATTAAGAAAAAAATTTTTTAATTAAAGTACAGCAAACTGGACTTTATTGGGGAGGGGGTGCTATACAGTTCTATGTGTTTTTAACACATGCATAGATTCATGTGATCATTACCACAATCAGGATACTGAACAATTCCATTAGCCCCCAGACTCCCTTGTGCTGACCGTGTATAATCATCCTTCCCTCCATCCCTGACCCCCGACAACCACTGATCTCTTCTCCATTGTTATAGTTTTGCTTTTTCCAGAATGTTATGGAGATGGAATCTTACTCCATCACCTGGCATAATGCCTTTGGGATTTATCTCAGTCCCTTTTTGTTGTTGAGTAGTATTTCATTGGATGGATGCCCCACATTTTTTTGTTTAACCCTTTACTTACTGGCGAGCATTTGGGGTTTTCCCAATTTTCGATGATTAGGAATATAGCTACTATAAACATTCATCTACTCTGTGTGTGTGTGTGTGTGTGTGTGCACGTGCGCTAAGAGTTTTCATTTCTCCAGAATAAGTATCCAGGAGTGCGATCGCTGGGTTTTATGATACGTGTATGTTTAACTTTATGGGAAACTGCTAACCTGTTTTCCAGAGTGGCTATATAATTTGCATTTCCACCAGCAATGTAGGAGAATTCCAGTGGCTCCAGATCCTCATCTGCATCAGGTATTTTTTTTGAGGGGGGCAGAGAGAGAGAGAGAGAGGGAGAGAGAGAGAGAATCCTCAACAGGCTCCACACCCAGTGCAGAGCCCGACATGGGGCTGGATCCCAAATGACCAGGGATGCCTGGGTGGTTCAGTCGGTTAAGTGTCCGACTTCGGCTCAGGTCATGATCTCATGGGTTTGTGGGTTTGAGCCCCACATCGGGCTCTGTGCTGACACCTCAGAGCCTGGAACCTGCTTCAGATTCTGTGTCTCCCACTCTCTTTCTGCCCCTTTGCTGCTAGTGCTGTCTCTCTGCCTCTCAAAAACACATAAACATTAAAAAAAATCAATTAGCCATATTTAAGTGGGCCTGTTTCTGAGCTATTTTCTTCCATTTCCCTAGGTGTCTATCTCTTGCTAATACCGCCCCCGCCTTTACTATTGCATCTTTATTAAATCTTACAATTGGGTGGAATGATCCATCTGACTTTTTCTTTTTCAAAATTGTTTTGGCTATTCTAGTTCCGTTGTCTTTCCATATAAATTTTAGAATCAGCTTGCTTATGTCTACCAAAAAAATCTTACTAGGATTTTGATAGGAGAGAATTGACATTTAACTCTATTGAGTCTTCTGATTCATGAACATGGTATGTCACTCCATTTATTTAGGTTTTCTTCGCTGTCTTTCATTGTCATTTGTAACTTTCAATGTACAGAGACCCTGCACGTGTTTTGTTGTATCAATACCCAAGTATTTCATTATAGGGAATTATTGTAAATGATACTGTTTTCTAAAATTTTGGTCTCCAGGTGTTCATTGCTAGTAAAAAATATATATAATTGATTTTTGTGTATTGGCCTTATGTTCTACAACCTTGATTAATTCATTTATTAGTTCTAGGAGCTTTTGGGTATTTTCCATATTTTCTACAAAGACAATCCTGTTGTCTGCAAGTGGGTACCATTTTATTTCCCCCTTTCCCATCTGTATGCCTCTTATCTCTTTTTCTTGCTTCGTTGCACAGGCTAGGACTTCCTGCATGATGTTGAATAAGAGTGAGGAGAGTCAACATCCTTGCCTTGCTCTTGGTTTTAGAAAAAAGCATTCTGTTCTTCATTATTAGGTACGATGTTAGTTATAAGGTTTCTGTAGACATCCCTTATCAGATTAAGAAAATTCCATTCTATTCCTAATTTGCTGAGAGGTTTTTTTACTATGAATTAATGTTGAAGTTTGTCAAATTTTTTTTCTGTTTCAATTAATATGATCATGTGATTTTTTTCTTCTTTAGTCTGTTTATATGGTGGATTATACTGATCGATTTTCAAATACCGAACCAATCTTGCATTCCTAGGATAAACCTCACTTAGTCGTGGTATATTATTTACCTTATTTATTGTTAATTCTATCTGCAAGTATTTTGTTGAGGATTTTTAAAATATGTGTTCATGAGGGATACTGGTCTGTAGTTTTCTTTTCTTGCACTATCTATATCTGGTCTTGCTTTCAAGGTAATGCTGGCCTTGAAATAGCTTGGGAAGTGTTTCCTTTATATTCTGGAAGAGATTGGTGTTATTTCTTCTTTAAATGCTTGGTTACATTTGCTAGTGAAGCTATCTGGGCTGGGAGATTTCTTTTTTGGAAAATTTTAAATTATAAATTCAATTTTTATAAATAGATACAGGGGTGCCTGGGTGGCTCAGTCGGTTAAGCGTCTGACTTTTGATCTCAGCTCAGGTCTTGATCTCAAGGTCTGAGTTCAAGCCCTGTGTTGGGCTCAGCTACTTAAAAAAATAAATAAATAAAATAAAAAAATAAAATAGATACAGAACTTTTTGGGTAATCTGTTTCTCCTCCTCCTCCTTTTTTTTTTTTTTTAATGTTTTTATTTATTTTTGAGACAGAGAGAGACAGAGCATGAGCAGGGGAGGGGCAGAGAGAGAGGGAGGCACAGAATCTGAAACAGGCTCCAGGCTCTGAGCCGTCAGCACAGAGCCCGGTGTGGGGCTTGAGCTCACAGACTGTGAGATCATGACCTGAGGTCAGATGCTCAACCGACTGAGCCACTCAGGCACCCCTCCTCTTCCTCCTTCTTATAATCTGTTTCTTCTTGAGTTTTGGTAGTTGTGTCTTTTCAGGAACCATTTTATCTACCTTGTTGAATTTAATGTGTGTAGAATTGGTAACATTGTCATTATCCTTCTAATGTGAGAATCTGTAGTGACATACCTCTTTCATTACGAATGTTGATAATTTGTGTCCTTTCCTTTTTTCATTGTCAATTTAGTTAGTGGTTTCTCAATTCTATTGATCTTTTCAAATAATCAACTGTTTTTTGTTTTATTGAGTTTTTTCTATTGCTTTTTCTGTTTTCAATTTCATTGCTTTCTACCATTTTCTTAATTCCTTCCTTCTGCTTGCTTTGAGTTTATTTTGCCCTCTCCCACTCCCCCAAGTCTTTTAGTTTCTCAAGATGGGACTTGAATTGATGTTTTGAGACCCTTCTTTTCTTCTGATGTAAACATTTTAAAGTTATAAACTTCCCTCTAAGCCCTGAGTTAGCTACAATTCACAAATTTTGACTTGTAATTTTATTTTTGTTCAGTTCAAATGTTCTTGAGATTTTTTTTTCTTTGACTTATAGATTATTTATAAATGTGTTGTTTTATTTCCAGTGCTTGGAGATTTACCAGTTACCTTTTTGTTATTGACTTTAATTTCATTATGGTCAGAGAACATATTTTGTATGGCTTCAGCTTTTTTTTTTTTAATTTTCTTAAATCTTTATTTATTTCTGAGACAGAGAGAGACACAGCATGAGTGGGAGAGAGGCAGAGAGAGAGGGGGACACAGAATCAGAAGCAGGCTCCAGGCTCTGAGCTGTCAGCACAGAGCCCGATGTGGGGCTCGAACTCGCAAACCATGAGACCAAGACCTTAGCTGAAGTCGGACGCTCAACCGACTGAGCCACGAGGTGCCCTGGCTTCAGCTTTTTCAAAAAATTATTTTATTTTACTTTTAGAGAGAGAGAGAGAGAGAGAGAGAGTGCGCAAGTGGGGGGGAGGGGCAGAGGGAGAGAGAGAGAGACTTAAGCAGGCTCCACACTCAGTGTGGAGCCCAATGTGGGGCTCAGTCCCACGACCCTAGGATCATGACCTGAGCCAAAATCAAGAGTCAGATGCTCAACCAACTGAGGCACCCAGGCTCCCCGTATGACTTCAACTTTTTAAATTTGTTAACATTTGTTTTATGACCCAGGATATATTCTATATTGGTGAATGTTCTATGTGCACTTGAAAAGAATGTGTATTTGGCTGTCCATGGGTGGGTTCTATAAATGTTAAGTAGATCTAGTTTGTTAATGATGTTGTTCAATTCTATATCTTTATTGAACTGTATACTTTCTTTCTATCAGCTGCAGAATGGAGTTTTGAAATCTCCACCTGTAATTGTCTATTTCTTTATTCAGTTCTATCAGTTTTTGCTTCATGTATTTTAAAGCTTTGCTGTTAGTTGCATACACATTTAGGAGTGTTATGTCTTCATGGTGAATTGACCATTTTATCAGTATAAAATGTCCTTTTATATCCGTGGTAATTTTCCTTACTCTGAAATCCATCTTGCCTGTTATTAAAATAGCCCTGTAGCTTTCTTTTGATTACTGTTTGCAAAGTACATCTTTTTCCATCCTTTTATTATTAACTATCTCTTACAAAGTGGGCTTTTTTTATAGACAACATATTGTTGAGTCTTATTAGATTTTTTATTCATTCTGATACTCTCTGATTTTTAATGGGTATGTTTAGATCATTTGCATTTAACGTAATTATTGATATGCTTGAATTAGAACTTCCATTTTATAATTTGATTTCCATTAGTTCCCTATGTTATTAGTTCCTCTTTCCCTCTTTCTGCTCTCCTTTGGATTATCTGACTGTTTTTCTGTATCCTATTTAATTTATTCATTGAAAGTGTTTTGTTTGTTTTTTTACTTTATCTCCTTGTATGTTTTTTTTTTTTTCTTTTACCTTAGGAAGGCTGGGTAGATTCTAAACTACTTTCCCAGGTTTTCCAAAGCTCCTTGAGATAATACAAACTAATTCCAACAAAGAATTCTTTAGAATCTGTCAAAGAATCTGTCAAGATTTTTTAGACTTCTAAGAGACGCGGAGGCTACCACTTGAAAACACATTGTATTATTTTGCTATCAGCATGCCTTTGAGGAACTGGATCCACCTGGATTTCCCTGAACTGGGAGGAAGGTGCCCTGCCTAAACGCTCTGGGAACTGTCTTCGACTTCATTTCATAGATGTTGGCCTCAGTAGATCCTGAAGATTTTCTTTACAGACTCCTGCTCTTGGAGCTAATGGGATCTCATGTCTGCTCTGTCCTTGGATTTCTGGAGACCCTACACAAATCTCTTAATCCATTTTCCACTCTCCCAGAATCATAATAAATTGACTGCATTTTCTCTGGTCCAGTGATGATAAATCTTTTCGCCTCAAAGATACGAAGTTATGAATATTTTCATTTTTACAGAAGTATAGTAAAAACGAGTATACTCAGCATTTTCTCAGACGAAACACCATTAGGTAGCCCTTCTCCAGTCTATCACGCTATAAGGTGATTGAATCAAGCCAGAAGAGCTTTTAGAGATCATTTAGTGTGCCCCTCCCCCCTTTATAGATGGGGAAGCTGCGGCAGACAGAAGTAAAATGATTTGCCCAAATCCAACAACGTGGTATGAATGAGACCAGGCCCAGACCCCTGTGTCCCTGGCACTCAGTCCTGTGTGCTTTCCGGGTCCTAGGTTAAGGTCTATATCCTCCTTAGGTATTTTGTGGTGGTGACTGTGAAGCATCATATGGTCTCAAAGTGCTGAATTCAGTCTTAGTGTTGCTTATGTTGTTATATTATAATCTTGCAAATACTGATGCCAAGTGTGATGTATATTATAGATGAAAACTTGACTGATCAGAGTATTTGGTTAAATGGAACATTTCGTTTCCAGGCATTTTCTGGCACACAGTGGGCACTCAATATAATATGAACTAATTTAAATTGTTGCCATTAATAGAATTTTCTGTACTTAACACTTTTTTTTCTGAAAAAGAAAAATTTTATTTTAAATGATATTAAAAACTTTTTCAATGTTTATTTATTTTTGAGAGAGCGATAAACAGAGCACAAGTGGAGGAGGGGCAGAGACAGAGGGAGACACAGAATCCAAAGCAGGCTCCAGGCTCTGACCTGTCAGCACAGAGCCCGAAGTGGGGCTCGAACCCACGAACTGTGACATCATGACCTGAGCTGAAAGTGGATGTTTAACCAACTGATTCTCCCAGGCACCCCTAAATATTATTTTTAAAAATTGAAACATGATTGATATGGAACATTAGTTTCAGGTGTACAACGTGTTGATTCAATATTTGTATATATTGGGAAGTAATCACCACAATAAATCTAGTTAACATCCATCACCATATATAGTTACACACTTTGTTTCTTGTGATGAGAATTTTCTAAATGTACTCCCCTGGTAACCTTCAAATATACAATACAGTGTTATTGACTATAGTCACCTTGTTGTACATTCCATATACTTTTTTTAAAAAGTAGTAGATGTAGTGATTACAATACATATACTTAACTTTTCTGACTACGCAGCAAATTTTGTTTGAACAAGATCATCTGGCCACAGCGTGGAGTTGCATGGAGATCGTAAGGGTAAGGCTTACCAGATTTGGCAGAGAAATATACAAGATGATCCTTGAAATACTTTGTGAATTTCATAGAATTCTAACTAGACAGGAACATTAAAAAATACACTTGAATTTCAAGTAAGCAATGAAAAATTGTGCAGCGTAAGGATGTCCCACGCAACATTTGGGATATACTTATACTTTAAGAATCATTGTTTCTCTGAAACTCAAAGTTAATTGGGCATCTTGCATTTTATCTGGTAACCCTAGTTTGGATGCTACTTTGAGTGAAGGTGCCCGGAACGAGGGAGGAGTGGTGACGAGATAGGTACAAATAGGCTGAGCCATAAAGATTTAGGAGGTAAAATCTAGAGGACTTGGTGATGGATGGGACATGGGGGAGAGACAGAGGGAGGGGTCTGAGAGGTGGGGCAAGATGGGTCCTGGAAGCCAGGGGGAATTGGGGTTGAAGGATGTTTAATTTTTCCTTCGGATGGGAGACACTTGAGTCTGTTTAAACATAAACGGTAAGAGAGAGAGAATAAGTGAGCTTAGAGGAGCTACTGGTGGCCGGACTGTGGACGATTCTCCGGAAAAGGGGAGAAATTATACTGCACAGGCAGGTGGCGGCGAGCATGACCTTGGCCGCGAGGAAGGACCCCTTCTCCATTATGTAACCACGGGCACTGGCTTTCACCTGGGTTCCCTGAAAGCAGAGCCTGAGACTAGACTTGGTACAAGTTAAACTCCAAGTTTAACGTGGAGACGGGTTTACCTGTGAGGCACCCCCAAGAAATGCGAGGGAGGGAGTGGAAGGAGCGAGAGAAAGAAAGAGGAAAAGCTAAGGGGGTGGGGCGGGATTATTGAGCTGGTCACCACGATGGGCAGTGGGAGGTCAGTCCCTCTGGGACCTCTGAAGACCCTGCAGAATATGCACCTCAGCACTGTCCCTCGGAACGACCTTTATCCGTCTGCTCCCATCTTCCATGAACGGGGTGGCCCCTGGGGTATTGACGCCCCACCCCTTGGGTCCACTGTGTCTGCAGGCTGTGTGGGTCCCGCCCCGCCTCCTCCCCCCCCCCATCCCCGCCCCAGAGAGGGTGGATGGTCCCCAGGTGGCATGCTTTAGTGTGGAGAGCTGTCTACGCTGGAATCCCAGGAGGGCCGATAGGATATGGGGCAGGGCGCTCAAATCATTATTACAGGAATGCGGTGGGCACTCAACAGGCAGGGAGGTGGCGGGGGTGGGGGTCACAGGGGGTTCTGTGTTGAGGCGGGAAGGAGGTGGTGGATAGGTCAAGGGGCAGGGGACAGAAGGGACCTTGGAGGGATGGATCTGTTCATGGAAAGAGTGGGTGAGGCCAGAGCAGCTGGACCCGGGTAGGTAGATTTGAGGGCAGAGTGGGGCCGGGCGGGGCTCCCAGTGCAGCCCCTACGGGGCCCCCAAGTTCCTCCTCGACCTCATCCATGTTCCATTCTGCTCAGGCCACACTGGTGCCCTAAGCCGTCCCTGGGACTCACCAACACTAAACCGTCCCTGGGACTCACCAACATTCTTGCCTTTGCCCTCACTGTCCCTTCTATTTGGAACTTCCCCCCACCCCCTACACCAGCAGGGCTCCCTCCTCACTCCGGGAGCATCCCCTTGCCAGAGAGGCCCTCCTGATGACCCGACAGAAGACAGCACCGTCATCCCTCTCTGGCCTGCTGTGGTCTGTCTTCTCAGCACGCATCACCAGTGGCCGTTATCATAGGTGTCTATTCACCTACGCATTGTTTATGCTTGTGACCCCTCCTTCTGCCCCTCTCGCTCCCAAAGGCTGGGGTTTGGGTCTAATTGGATCCCAGTTGCATGGCGGGTGCTTGCTCAGAGCCTGGGACGGCACCTGGCATAGAGTAAGTGCCCGGCACATGTTGTTGAACGAATGGACCAGAAGACTGAGGCCCAGGGAGGGGAAGTGGCTTTGGCATCCCAGGGGCCAGGGAGGCTTTGTGCTGGATGCTGAGGACACCACGACACAGACAGGTGCACAATCAGGTCCACCACTCAGAGAGACCCTCACAGGCCTGTGGGTGCAGGGAGAGGAGGAGGGGAGGGAGCACTCGAGTTCTCAAGGTGACAGGGCTTAGCCAGATGGAGAACAGGCAGCAGAAATGGTGTGCGCAGAGACACAGAGAGTGAAACAGGCTTTTTCTGGGAATCGAGGGAAACGTTGTGGGTGTGGGCAGAGGGGGGGGCTGGAGGGAGCAGGGAGGGCATGGCTTAGGATGATCTCTACACACACAGGCAGGGACGGGATCGGCAAGTGCTTTGTGCCCTGGGCCACAGGGGCTTGGAATTGATAGCTTAGGCTGCTGGGAGCCCCTGAGATGCTATAAGCAGGCAAGGAGCATGATCAGATTTGTAATTTAGAAACAATTTGGTGGTGGCTGCCCAGAGGAGGGAAAGGCCTGGAAGCCAGGAAACCAGTTAAGAACTATCACAGTCAGTCATCCGGGCCATGACAGGAATCCGAATCCAGGAGGATTCGACAGTGGGGAGAGGTGCTTCGGAGACTCTGGCGGGGCAGAGGAGGGGAGGTGTTCGGTGTTCATGTCTGAGGGCCACACCTGCTAGAACCAGGGGATGGATGGACGTGCGCTCGAGTCTGTGGTGGGGAGGACAGAAACCCCAGTCCAGGCGGCCTGGATGAAGAGCGGGGCTGGCTACATAATTTGTAGGGCCTGCTGGGGTCCCTTGTTGGAAAAATCATTAATAATTTCAAGGCAGAGGGGCTCCTGGGTGGCTCAGTCGGTTGGGCATCCGACCTGGGCTCAGGTCATGATCTCGCGGTCCGTGAGTTTGAGCCCCGCGTCGGGCTCTGTGCCGACAGCTCGGAGCCTGGAGCCTGCTTCGGATTCTGTGTCTCTCTCTCTTTCTCTGTCCCTCTCCCACCCACACTCCTTTTCTCTCTCTCTCAAAAATAAACAGTAAAATAATAATAATAATAATTTCAAGGCAGCAACAGCAGGACATTAGGCCGGGTGTGGGGCCTGTGTGGCTGCCCAGGTCTCACACCCGTGGAGCCAGCCCGAGAAGGGGAAAGCTTTGGCTCACAGAATCTGGCAGAAGGCGCAAAGCCTAGGAGGGTCAGGGATGCTCCCTGGCCTTCAGACAGCTGGCAAGAGCTGAAATGCTCCCGGGACCTTCAGCCACTACCGACACTGCAGCTGTCGCCAAGGAGAAGGGTACGGACCTGCACAGCAGAAGTAGGGGACGGCGTGACTAGTTAGGGAAATGGCTCTTCGACGGTTTGGAGGCAAGGTTGAGGTGCACAGAGCCTCGCCTCCTGCCACCCCTCACTGAAAGGACGTCCTGCTCCACTCTCTGTCTATGCCTGGACCCCTCTGTAGCAGGCACGGGCTTGGCCCTTGGAGCCAAGCCTGGGGTCGCGGCAGGGGGCTGCTGCTGGAGATGAGGGCTGGGTCACATCTATGTGGGTCCAGGCCACAGAGATGCCAGCCCTCCCCCCACATATGCCAGAAGCCAGCACAGCACAGCATCCTCCCAGAGGCTCCTCGCAAGTCTGCACATTCACTCCAGCCCCGAGACAGGCTCCTTCGTGTCAGCTTTTCAGCCCCTGCCTTCTGCTGAAGGAGCTCACTCTTCACCATCCAAGCGTCAGAAAAGCCAGCTGAAAGGGGCTTAGCCAATGGGAGTTTTCATTATTTCTATTTATTTAACACCAATATTTCCAGGTATAGGTGCAGCCATATAACTAAGGGGTTCATCAATAGTTCACTTTTATCCTCATAACAGCCCTGTGAGATCATCTCTCCGCCCCTTGTCCTCCTTCTTCTTAATTTTACAAATGGGGATGCCGAACTAGGTTACAGAAGTTCACAAGCTTGCTTAACAAGATGTCAGGAGGTCAAGGACATCCAGGGTAGGTACCGTGGCTCAGTACATTATCCTGGGCCTCATTTCTGCTCATTATTCCCGTCAGCTATTCTCAGCGTATCAGCCATGTTTCCCCTCATGGTCACAAGGTGGCTGCCACATCACATGATCACACCTCGGTATCCAAAAGCAGGAAAGAGCTGCTAGCACACGGCTTCCTTTTTAACAGGGAGTAAAATCTCTCCCAGAACCCTTCCTCAGACTTCTCTGTTGGCCCAAACTGGGTCACATGCCCACCTTTAAACCAATCACGGCAAAAGGGAGCAACGGGCTTGCTGTGATCGGCTTGGGCCTTGGGGGAGGAGCGTTCCTTCCCTCGGTTCCCGCACCAGAAGAGGGAGGTATATCTGTGGGCCCACCGCTGGGCTTCTCAAAGGGTCAAACCCTCTTGCTGCCCCACGTTTCTGAAACCATCAGGGCAGCTCAAACAAGAGTTTAAGAGTCCAAAACGGCTTCTTCATGGGCGGGAACAACTGTGGCGTACCCGGAGAAAATGAAGCCGGAGTGGTTTGTCTCCCGCGGCAGGTTTTTCCGTTAGGAAAGAGGAGGGCAAGTGGTTGGGGAGGCAGGCGGTGGGGAGATCGCGGAGGGCTCCGCCTGAGAGCACAAGGACGCTGAGATTCTGGGGCAACAGGGAGCCAGCGAGTGACTCGGAGTAAGGGAGGGTGAGGTGTGGTGGGCTGGAGCTCACTCCGGTTGGCCTGGAGGGTGCATTGGAGAGGGACACTGGCCAGCGTGGTGGCCCCGTCCGGCTGAGGGTGGTGGCGGGTTCTCAGTCTCCCCCTCCCGCTGCTCTCCAGTGTTACTCTCACCCCTCCCCACCCAGAGAAAGTGGTGCCTCCCCTATGGGCGCTGCCTCCTCTTCCCACTCTCTCCCCTTCCCAGGCCCCTGAGGACATCTGGCAACAGCAGCTTCCTCTCCCCGTCTGTAGGACTCCCGCCCACTCCTCCTTCCCTCCCCGTGTGGCTTCTGACCCCACCTTGTCCCCACAGTTTTCTCAGGAGGCCCGCCAAGGAGCTACGTCTATGAGTAAAGCCTTGAGGAGACTGAGATAATGATAAGATTCCATGTCTTGCAGGCAAGAGAGACGCTGCTGGCGGCAGGTAGCCTCCTAGCAGGATGGGAAGGTTTGCCCCCGTGCATGCGACTTCCTAGAGACATCGAACAGCATCTGACCCAGTCTGAGCTGCTGGTGGCTTTCGGTGACACTGCTGCCATCACGACGAGGTGACACCTTTGCCCCGTTCCTCTCCCCTCTTCTCACCTCTGGGCCAGCGTCTCCCCGTCGTCCTCTGTCCTCCAGACTCCAGTCTGCATCTGCCATCTGCATGGGTCCTTAAACCCATGGGCCAGCTCAGAAACATCACCTTCCTCCTCGTTCCTGCTCTTCCCTCGTTCTTCCCTGTCTTGACCGGTGGCTTGCTTCGTTTTCCACCAGCCGTGCAAACCAGGAGACAAACTAGGGTTATTTTTAATTCCCCGCCCCCCTCCCCCCACCATCTACCTCCAGAAGATCAGCGAGCCAAGAGGACTCTTCAGAACTGTCTTCCAAATCTCTTCTCAAATCCGCAGCCTGCAGCCACGGCCCTGGTTCAAGCTTTTCGCCTTCTCTTGCCTAGACGACTCCTGAAGCCTCCACGCCAGCCTATCTCAGGCCATCATGTGCGGATGCAGTGCTTGGAGGAGCCTGCCGGAATGATGCCCAAGAACTGGCCCGCCAGGAGAGTGGTGCCTCTGTCTGACAATCCCAAGGCCAACGTTAGTGCTGTTAGTTTAAGAGCACATCCTGGGGCGCCTGGGTGGCCCAGTCGGTCGGGCGTCCGGCTTCGGCTCAGGTCACGATCTCGCAGCTCGTGAGTTCGAGCCCCGTGTGGGGGTCTGCGCAGACAGCACGGAGCCTGCTTGGGATTTTCTCTCTCCACCCCTGCCCCCTCTGAAAATAAAGAAATAAACATTAAAAAAAAAAAAAAAAAAAGAACGCATCCCACACCCTGGAGCTGAGGGCCAGGGTCGGGAAGCCAGGAGGAGGATGCCACTGTCTCCTGCGGTGGTCCCTGCAGGAGGCTGGAGGCTGGACACTGCAGAGCTACCCCGTGTCTTTGCTCCCTTGCCAGCAGGAAACAGACAACAGGAGCAAGATCGCCCCACCCACTGGGCCTTCCAGATCACAGGCAACTGCTTCCGCCTAGCAGAACCTAACTCCTATTTTACAACTTAGCTGCAAGGGAGTCTGGAAACGTGGTGTCCAGCTTCCCAGACCCTGCAGGACGGGCAGGCGCCCAGATGGGAGTGGGAAGGGATGCTGAGGGCCAGTCCGCTGCTCTGTTTCAGTCCACCCTCCTTTCTGGTCCTCCAAGGAACATTCTAAAGTGTAGGTCAGATAGTGTTGCTTCAACTGTGCTCCCCCAACCCCCAGGGCTCCTGAGACAAAGTTCAACTCTCCAGCCTCGCTAGGGGTCTGTCCTCATGAGGTGACCTCAACTACCTATCAGCTGGCTCCACTCCTTAAGACTCAGCCCCAGGCCCCTCCCAGCCCCTCACCTCCACCCGTCCTCGGCACCTTGAACGCCCCTCGGGTGTGACACCTTCTGAATTACGATATGTGGGTCTCCTCTTCGGGTTCCCCTGGGGTCCTCATGCATAGGGAGGGTGCCATCCGCCCTGCTATCCACAGAACCTAGTGCAGGAACAGAAATCATAGCAGGTGCTCAAAAGATATTTACCACATGCCAGGTGCCAAGGGTTTTATATTTATCAACCCATTTGATCTTCCTAACAGCCTTCTGAGGGCACGCGGCAGAGGCCGCTCCCCATCCATCATTGTCCCCTCTCCCCTCCCTGGGCACACGACTTGACCCATGTCCTGTCCTGCCTTGCCCCGAAGCGCGCCCGTGTACTGCCCTCTGGGTGATGGAAACTGAGTGGAGGTGAGGCGCGCCTCCTCCAGGATGGCCACGGTGCTGCCTCCACGCTCCTTCCCCCCTCGGGCAGACACAGAGGAGACTGAGAGGACAAAGGCAGGGCCCTTCAGCCAAGGGAAACAACAGGAGGGGAGGAGCCTGGGCCCTTGGGCTGCCCTTCCCGGCTGAAATGGGAGCGGGAAGCAAGCAGCTGTTGTGTTTGAGCCATTACCTTCTGGGCCGATTCTGGCAGTTTACCCCACTCTGAGCGGAGGCTGTGATTATTCCCATGTGAGGATCTGCATTCTGGAAGTGGGGAAACTGAGGCACGGAGCCTTGGGTGACTTGTCCGGCGTCACACACCTAGTCAGCTGAGTGCTGGGGTGAATCCAGGCAGCCTGGTCTCCGTGCTCTGCCCCCTCAGTAGGTTCTGAGGGAGGTGGGGGCAGAGGGGAGAGTAGGGCCCTGGAGGCTGGTAGCTGGGGAGCTGGGCTGGGAGGCTGGGAGAGGGCAGAAACAGAAACAGAAGGGGGGACCCAGCTGTAGGGAGCAGGGGAAGGGGGCAGTTGCAGGGGAAACAGGTGCAGGGGGTGCGGTCAGCAGCCTCTCCCGAGATCGGACCCAGGAGCTGAGGCGGTGCTTGCGTGTGGAGCCTGGAGGGTTCAGTACAGATCTGAGTGTCACAGAGGGAACCCCTGTGTTCAGGACACCAGGGAGCCCTGGCGGTCATCTGGCCCTCCTGCTGTGGAGGAGGAACCGGGCTGGGCGGTGGAGGGGTTAAGTGGCTTGCTACAAATCCTGGCGTGGCCTTGTTTTTTGTTTTTTGTTTTTTTCTTTTAACTCCAGAGGATGACTTGGGTGGCAGACGCTCACATCTGGAGCCCGGAAAACCCAGGGCGCCCCTGCCAGCCCTGGCTCGTCCTGGCGTCACTGTGCTATTATTTTTAGCCATCGTACTCACAGAGAAATACTGCCAGCATGTGAAAGGCTGCGTTAATTAATTAACCAGGCACTTCATTGAGCGTCAGTGGCGTAATTGTTGTTCGTGGCAGATAAATACTAATTGAATATTAAGCACATATTTGTGCAGAAGGAGTCGCTTCGGGAGCAAGCCGTGCCCTTTGTCAGCCAGATGTTGGGACTCGTTCCGGAGGCTGAGTCATTAGCCCGGAGCGCCCTGGCATTCAGGCTGTGCTGTTCCGTGTCAGAGAAGGAAGGCAGGCACTTGGGGGGATGGGCTGTCAGTAAAGGGTGGGGTTGGGGGTGGGGTCTGCACAGACAGACCTGGGAAATAATAATTGTATTAAGCAGATGACAAATATGTATTGAGCTTGAACTTGGGCAATTCTTGGTGTGATTTTAGGCACTGGAAAATACCTCCCTCCCTTTGAAATCCTTCAAACATCTGGTTTATTCCTAGCCAATGGAACAGACAAGCTGGGGCCTGTAAACTTCCCATTTTACAGGTGGGAAAATTGAGGCTCTGGGAGGCAAGGTGGCTTGCTCAGGACCGCAAAGCCGCAGAATTCTGGTCTCCTGGCTTCTAGTTCTGGCCTTTTCCCTCATGGCACGTAGCTCAGGCTTGGCCCCCAGACCCCTGGTCCGCCCAGGGGAGATGACTATCTTCCCTTGGTTCTTTGGACTCCCCACGTCTGAGGACCAACTTGGCCCCCAAGAGTCGAAGCCCTCCCCAGCTTTCCAGCCCTCATTACTGGCTCAGCCCTGTCAAGGGTGTATGAAGTAGTGTAGTAAGGAATGCAGGCCCTGAAGCCAGAATTCTTGGAATCAGAGCTTAGTTCAACCTCTTACATGCTGAAAACTCTTGGGCAAATTGCTTAAGGTCTCTGTACCTCAGTTTCCAAATGGTAAAAAGCTTTCCTCCTCTTTCCCTCACCACCCACAGGGGCACAGATATGTGCCAGGTAGGCTGCTTGGTAGGAAGAACTTGCACTGCCCTCTTGGTCAGATGCTCTTGCAGTGAACAACCTGCCCGACTGTACGTGGCAGTCTGGCTTCCAGGATTGTTATGAGAGTAAATAAGATATCACACCTAATGCATGTAAGTGATTATCCTCTAGTTTTCTGACTCCACCACCTCAAGGACGGGGCATGACTTTGCTGCCACCCACATGCTGCCGGCAGCCTCCTTTACAAGGGCTGATAAAAGGATGTTGACACAGAGTAAGGATGCGAGAGGAGACAGCTCTTGTCACAGCCCCAAGGGCAGCAGAGGTTTCTGCAGAGCCTGGTAACAGTTCCCCTTCCAAGCCCTGGCCCTGGACCCTCAGAGACCCTGAAGGAGGAGCCCTCCCTCTATCCAGTCCCAGCCTCTGAGTCACTTGGCCTCGGGGAGAGCTAGCTCACAGCCATGTGAAAGTCTTAGTGTGGGCTCCCTCAGAGGCAGGCCCTGAGAACCCTGAGACAAGGGTTCAAATCCAATTACACTCATACTGAATTGGGACAGGATCCCAGGACAGGCCGGGAAGCTGGAAGGCAGTGCCCTGGGCAGCCAGGGCAGAGCCCTCTGGGAGAGGTGCGGGGCATGCCCACAGTCACCCTACCAGGGGCTCCCAATCCCGGCTCTCCCGGCTGTCCCAGGGCTACCACGTAGGAGGGCTGCGCTGCCCTGTCATTGTGCTCAGAGAGATTCCTGGCTTGACTTGAGCCGCGGGCACTGAGTGCCTAGGAGATAATGGCAGCCTCGACGGTCAGCCCCACAGCAAAGCACCTTCTCACTGCTTAGTGTGGGTGCCCTGCAAGGCAGGAGGAGCCGGGAGGGCCTCTAAAAGCCGGAAGAATTGTAAGAGGAGACCTGGGGGCTTTCAGCCTAAGGACAGTCCTTGCCGTGTGCCACGCACCATTGTATGATGTCATTCCCGCGACGCTGGTCCTGTTGAGTCCCCTCAGAGAAAGTGAGGGCTCAGAGAGGTTGAGCGCCTTTGCTGGCATCACAAAGCTAGCAAGCACGGAGTCGAGTGGCTCCGGAGCCCCTGCTCACTGTCCCATATGAGCCACGCTGTTCAAAGCCCACCAGGCACAGATGGGTCCCCAGCCTCCGCCTGCTTGTCCCAAGCCTCCCCGTTTCCTCCCTGCCATGCTGGCCTTCCCTTCCATACCCTCCTCAGCCAGTGGCTGGGAGTGCAGGTGGGGGACGGGCCCTGGCCTTTGCCAGCTGCCCAGTGCCTTTGTCCCCTTGCAGTGCCTTCCTAAGGCTATTCTTGTTGGTCAGGATGCCCCCTGGGACTTTCAAGGACAGATCGGGCTCTGGAGACAGACTCCCACGGGGCTCCATCAGCAGGACCACCTCCATATGAGGCAAACCCCAGTCTGAGGACAGAGGCAGGGCCTCCGGCTCTTAAAGAACCAGCACCCGCCCCCCACACGTCTGATGGGCGTAGCAGCCCCTGTCCTCTGGGAGCTCCCAGCCTGATGGTGACAGCCCTGGCTGGAGCTTTGTCTCCTCTACCTTCTCGACAGGGTAGCAGGGTCTGAAGAAGCCCACGCTGACACCGAAATACTGGACCGAAGCTTGGCATTCGGGGTGGGCGGTGCTGTGCCGGGTTGAGGGTGAGCCTTTTCTCCCGGAGTGGATGGAGCCGGGGGCCTGCCGGGGAGGGTGAGGCCAGTATGGCGACAGCCAGGAGCCACCTATATCTCTCACCAAAATCTTTGTCATCTCTTGTGCTTGGACCCATCGCATGGAGAGGTGGGGGTCTACATGGGTTTGCCGTGTTCTCAGCATACCCCAGGGCAGCCTCCCAGAGTCCCTGGGCCTGGTGGGACCAGCAGAGCAATTTGGGGGTGAGGTCAAGGAAGAGACCTCAGAGGGGCCCACGCCATGACCCGCACAGCCTGGGGTGTGGGTCTTCGGTGACCAAGAAGATGCTTGAGAGAGGCCGGGACTGCCCGACGCATTGGCCCCGCGGCATGCTGGGGGCCCCAGCGCTGCAGCCTCCTGTGACAGCTATACCCGCCATAACAGCAGAGCTCTCCGGGGACGCTGATGACATCAGAAGTGCCCCAGGAAGCCACCCGCCCCCCAGGGAGACAGACAGGACTATTTATACGGAGGAAATGCAGCCCTGTCACCCTCCAGCTCCAAGTTGCCTTCTGCTTCCCCTGCTTCCCCCGCTCCGCGCCCCGGCTGCTGCTGCCTATATTAGGAGCTTGGCAGATGGAAGGAGCCGGGACCCTCCCCCACGCCCCGGGCTCCCTGCACGTGCCGGGATGGCCCTGAGCCAGCAAGGGCCCGGCCCACCCTTCCTGGGCTGCCTGCACCTGTCTCAGACCCTGGTGGATAAGGACCTCATGTCAGGCTGATTCTGGGAGGGGGACAAACCAGAGGGAGGGTGCAGAGAGGTGGAGAAGGGCTAGAAGATGAGGAGCAAAGAGGGGGTGCAAGGAACAAAGTGTAGAGACGTGGGGGTGGGGGGAGCAAGGAGCAGGGAGCAGAAGTAAGATCTGAGAGGGAGGTGTAGAGCAGAAGAGAAGTCCGAGGTCTCAGGAGCCCCCAAGCTGTGCGGCGACTACGTGCAAATCAGGAAGAGGCACCCTCTGTGGGAGGACTGACTTAGAAAAAGGTGTAAGTCAAGTGAGTCTGTGTGTGAAAAGAAAGATACCCTTCTTCCCAGAGGATCTGACCCCGAGTCAGGTCGCCTACTGCAGTCCCCCCTCACGACCTGGCAGCCTGCTCCAGAGCCCCTAGCAAGAGGAGGGGATGAGGGAGTCAAGGCTGCCTTGGGGCCTGAGCTCAGAGCTGGGGGCTGCTCGAGGTGGACTCCAATACTCTCCCTGGCAGCCAGGTTCTGACCATCCAAGAGGCGGTCCGGTTAACCGCGTTGGCAAGTAGCCAAACAATTCTTACCGTCTCCCAACTGAGGGCTCCAGGCTCACCAGGGAGCCCGGGGCTCACTGGGGACCACACAGAGCATTGCCCCAGCCAGGCAGAGAGCCAGCAGGTGGCCCAGGGCAAGCTCCGGCCTGGTCTGCTCTGGGGGCAACCTCCGGCCCCCACTTCTGGCATCAGTGGCTGTTTCCCTCTCCCGGAAGCCCTAGAGGGGGGATGGCAAGCATCTGGCTCAACATCCCAGGCCCACCTGGGGCCCATCCTCTGTCCCCCTTGGCTTCCTGTGCCCAGCTAGTGGGGCCTCTCACCACCCCGGGTGACTGAGGGTCCTTGCAGCTTTGATTCCTGATTGGGTTCTGTGGCTTTGGCACTGGGAGGTGTGAGACTGAAGTGTAATTTGCATTTTAATAAAGAAAGTTGTATTTCAGTCATTTGCATTTAAATAAGGTGCTGTTTCCTCCCTCCCTCCCCTGCTGCTGGCAGCACCTTTGGGAGAAGGCTTCCCAGGCCTCCCTTCCCTGCAACAGCGTCCTCGGCCAGCTTCAGTGGGGGATCATGGGAAAGCAGGGATCCTCCCCAGCATCACTGGAGTGTTCTCTCTGCCCAGCTCTCCTGCACAGGCACACACGCATGCATACACGCGTGTGCACACAGCACAGGCCCCCTCGACCCACGCCACCACGTGGGCATGCACACATGCACGATCGTTCGCAGTCAATACATGCTCGTGCACACACCACGTGTACAGGCAAACACACTAGGGGGCCCCTGCGTGACACCATAAACTTGGCACACACAGGCACTCACATGCAGGAGCATGCACACACGCACCAAGCCACCAAGAGTGCAAGATGCCCTTGGGCCTCGTGCCCACCCGGCTACGCAACTCCAGGGAAAACCCGCCCTCGGAAGCTGACACCCACCCGTCCACCAACACCTTCTGATTATCCGAGTGTGGACTCAGGTGGGGGACGGTGTGAGTCAGGAGGGGCTGAGATGCCTGAAGAGCAGGCCTGGCGAGGGGCGGGGCTCATGGCCTAGCATCTCCCCCGTGTCCCTAGACCAACCGCCCTCCTCACCCCAGCTTCGTGGAGAGCAGCTTGGGCTCCTGGGGTGCAGATGTGCGCGTGCTGGCAGTTTCCTTCCTCCTTGGCCAAGCCCTTTGGCTTACCAGCTTGGTCCCAGCAGCTGCCAGCTTGCTCTTCCTGGCTAGAGCCGTCTGTCTCCTGAATCGGCTCCCCGGAGTCCACCTCCCCTCCAGCGTCCCAGACTCTCCAAACTCCGAATTTCTCTTCCCTCTTCACGCCCTCCTCTTTGTCCCCGCCTCCCCTTCTCTCCCAGAAGTGCCGCCTGCGGGAGGGAGCACAGACTTTCACATCACGAAGACCAGGCTTCACTCCTGGCGCTGGCTCACTTCCGCATCTCTGCACGGGACAGCCGCGCCTGTTCCTAGATGTGTGAGGCTTGACAAGTCCCAGAGTCAAACGCTTGGCTGGCTCAGTGGTCGGGGCTCAATAAATGCAGATTATCTGGCATCACGGCAGAGCCCTGAATGCACACAGCCCTCCTCTGTGGGCCTAGAGATTGGGTCCCAGTATAACCTCGGAACCAACGCCCATCACGGTCCAGCACAAAGGACCGTAGCGGGAAGCGTAGAGCCCGGCGCATGTGTGGGAGACCCCCTGGATGCTATGTCACCTCACCTCTCGGAACCTCTAATCCCGCATCTGTGAAATGGGCGCTACCGTGTCCACCCCACCTCCCTCGAAGGATAGTGAAAGCAGCGGATAAGCAACAGTGTGCTCTCGTGCTGGGGAAGCTCTAAGGCAGAAGGGGAAGGTGTGCGGGGGCCACTTGGGGCCCTGGAGGGACAGGCGCTCACTAGAGATCCCAGCCCAGAACAATGGATGTTTCTCTCCCCAGCAGCCAGGACACCCAGGCAGAGCCTGGGCAGGCCATCGGTCCTCCCGGGGCCCCATCCCCGTCACCGTGTACCTGCTCCACTCAGGAGTGCCCCGACACCATCTCTGTCCTCACCGCCACCCCCAGGAAGCTGGTGATACTGTCCTAATTACAGACAAAAACAGACTGCAAAGCCAGGGTTTTCCCACCACTCCAGACTCCTGGCAGGGCCGCGGGGAAGGTTGGGACCTGGGCCCGGTTGAGAGGAAATGGTGGTGACAAATCATGTGGATACGTGGATTTGAGCAGGGGGCCTGGCACAGGCAAGGGCCCTGAGGCGGGAGGGCGCCAGCCTGTTCAGGGACAGGGAGGCTGGTTGCCTCTGGCTTCCCTGACTTCCGTTTGCCAGTATGCCCTGCAATGGTTGTCATTTTCTGTGTGTGTTGTAACAGCCGGGAGGTTGGGAAGAGGTGCCCAGGGAGCTGAGAGAGGCCAGCCCAGGCCTCCCTGAGCAGGAAGGGCAAGGGTGCCGGCCCCCGGGATGCGTTGTGGCAGTAAACAGGGAAACTCAGACGGGGGGAGTGGCAGGGCAGCAGGGATGGGGCTTGGCCAGGGGGGCGGAGTTTGCCGCCGCCCCCCCCCCCCCATCCTCAGGACCTCCTTTCCTAACGGTTTGTCCCAGATGCCTTCCTGGCCTGGCCATCCCCATAAATGCCTCCAGACTCACAAGTTAGGGTCTTGGAGGCTTTTCTCTTCTAGGGGTACGATTAGAATGCCACCCCACCCCCCCATACAAGAATGCCCGTGCAGGCACAACCCTCAGCTCAGCCTCCCTGGACAGTTCTCCCTGTTTCCAGACACTGCCTGTGGCCCAGCCCTGGCCAGTCTCCGTAGAACGCCCCAGACACCTGCAGGGGGAGAACTCTGTGGAATGCCTTCACCTTCCCGGCTGAGGAGCCCAATCCTTGAGCCAAGCCTAGACCTAGGGAAGTCACAGCATTGACTAAAATATGTTATAAATTAAAAAAAAATTTTTTTAACCTTTATTCACTTTTGAGAGACAAGAGAGAGACAGAGCTTGAGTGAGGGAGGGGCGGGGGGGGGGGAACACAGGATCCGAAGCAGGCTCCAGGCCCTGAGCTGTCAACACAGAGCCCCACGCAGCGCTCGAACCCATGAACCATGAGATCAGGACCTGAGCCAAAGTCAGACACTTAACCGACAGAGCCACCCAGGAGCCCTCCGATTTCTTTTGTTTGTTTGTTTGTTTATTTATTTTCGAGAAAGAGAGACAGAGACAGAGTACGAGCAGAGAAGGGGCAGAGAGAGAGGGAGACACAGAATTCGAAGCAGGCTCCAGACTCTGAGTTGTCAGCACAGAGCCCGACGCGGGGCTCGAACCCACGAACTATGAGATCATGACCTGAGCCGAAGTCGAATACTCAACCGACCGAGCCACGCAGGCGCCCCATAAAATACGTTATAATTTACAGAGCTTTCACCGTGTGCCGGGCCATGTACCAAGCATACTAGTTTATCTTCACAACAACCGCACGAAGCAGGTAGCCGGTCTCTATCCCTAGTACATCCCTCATCTTTCCTATAGATGAGGAAACTGAGGCTCCAGCAGGTTACATGATGAACCCAAAGCTTCCTATTGAGCACGTCAGAGAGCCCGGCTCACCCACGGAGCTCTGACTCAGCCCCGCTCTCACCCCTAAGCTATATTCACTTCTGTGCTGTATTCCTTCCTTCCCTCCCTCCCTCCCACCTCCCCACCTTCCTTCCTTGCATCCATATTTACTCAGCTCTTGCCTTGTGTTGGGCCCTCTCTGCACAGAGTTTACAGCGGCCCCTCCCTGTTGCTATGCCCTGGACCCTCTGGCGTCTGAAGAAGCCCGCAGACCCCTTCTCAGAATAACATTCGTAAATCCACCCAGTAGAATGCATTATGGATAATGCAGTTATCAAAGTATTAAGAAACTGGGATGAGGTAATACATGTGCTTCTTTATGAGTGCATTAAATAATAAGATTGAGCAGTGGGTCTAATAAAACTACCATCACTTTGAAGTAGGGTTGAGCATAAATGATATTTCAAGACTTGTGCTGTGATTATAATATGATCGGAAATTATCTGCACTTTCTGTGTGTGACAGAGCCCCGGGTTCTGTGACAACCGCTATGGTTTGTTGCCAAACAGGCACAATGGAAGGAAGTGCTAAATTTCAGCTAAAAATGAGTAAAATAAAGACGTGATTTTTTTTTTCCATTCACGTTCACTGACCCGCTGAATTCCCAGGGATCCTTGGGAATCCCTAGACCCCAGGTCCTTTCTAGAAGCAAGAGACAAAGGGAAACAAACAGATACCAGCCAGGGGGTGAAAAGTGAGGGGGGGGGGAACCAATGAGGAGGAGGTCAGGGAGGGAGGGGGATGAAGGGGCTGGGCGGAAGTGAGGGAGGGAGCTTGGGGGCCCCTGGGGGAAGAGTGACCAGAGGCAGCAGGGAGGAGGCCAGTGAGGCAGGGGTGCCCAGGTGGGTAGAAGGTGGGGGCTGTGAGGTTGCAGAAGTTTGAGCCATGCTAACAATGTGGATTCCATCTAGGAATGGCAGGGCTGGGAGACCATGGAGGCAGGTGGTCTGACCCGTGTGCTCACGGGGGCGCTATGGCTGCATTCCTCCAGGCTCCCATCCTGGGTGGCAGCAGTGGGGGTGGGAGGAATGGGTGGATTTGAGGCATACTTTTCAGGCAGAGCCGGCAGGAGTTCTGAGGGTTGCAGGTCAGGGAGAGAAAAGGGAGGCGCTATGCCCTGTTCCCTGACCGCCCCCCCCCCCCCCATGCCCCAGAGGGCTGGCGGGAGAGCGAAGGCTCTGGGCTCTTGGCCCTGCTGCACAAGACATGATGGGGCTCTGGTCCCACCACCTGCCCCTAGCCCCTCAAGGTGCCCTGTGGAAGCTGGGGCAGGAGGCAGGGACAAGGGGGGAGCACGCAACAGGGGCCAGATTGCAAGCCCACCTCTCCATGTTTCCAGGCTACTGCTCCCCCGTCCCACCCATCAGTACTGCCCTTTACCAAGGTCTTTGAGGACACCTTCCTGCTGCGTCTACACAGTATTAGCTTTGCTAAATTACTTGCTTTGCCAACGCCCAGGGATTTCCTCAGGAGATCACTTATCTGCTGTGTTGACACGGATGTCCTCTATTTACTCTCACTTCCCGGGCAGCTCAGGAACATCCCCGTCAGCCCGCACACACCACTCCCTCTCCTCCAGGGTCATTTCTGAAGACAGCTGCAGGGCTGGGAGACTTTGTCCCAAACTGAAAAACAAGCCATCCTCAGTAGATGCTCAGAACATGCGTGTTGACTGAGTGAATGGGGGGAGTAGTAAGGAGAGGGACCACCTCTCGGCCCTCTCGGGGTCTGCTCTCTTTCCTGTACCGTGAAGTCCTGGAACATCAGATGTACCCACCATCCCACGTGAGACCAGGGGGTGAGCCCGGTCCCGGCGCTGAGGCTTGGCCGCCATTTTGGACTGTCCATGCCCTGCCCTGGAATCAGCTGGATGGTGGAACAGCAGAGTCACATCCCGCCCCTCAGCCTGTCTCTGTCCCTCAGCACGGCCATGCTTTGTGGCCATTTGGTTCTCTGGCGAAACAGTTTTTTGCCCTTCCAGCTCACCACCAGTAAGACTGCATAGTGGGACGTCAAACTCCCTGCTGCCGGGGGTGTCACATCCCAGGGAAGTGCCCTGTGGTGCGTTGAGGGAGTCCGCGAGATTCCCAAAGCCTGGATCAGGGGTTGGCAAACTGTGGCCGGTGGGCCCAATCTGGCTCACCACCTGTTTTTGTATGGTCTGTGAGCTGAGAATGGTTTTTTACACTTTTAACTATGGGAAAGAGAATCAAAATAAGGATAATATTTTGGTGTAAAGATTATACAAAATTAAAATTTCACTGTCCATAAATAAAGTTTTACTGGCCCGCAGCCACGCTCTGTCGTCGATGTATTGTTTACGGCTGCTTTTACACCACGTCTGCAGAGCTGGGTGGTGGCGACAGGCTGCGTTGTGGCCTGCGAACCTCAGATCGCTGTATCTGGCCCTTTGCAGGCCTGAGTCTGTGGACCCCCGTCTAGAGCCCCGTGGCCTGTGGAGTCTGGGAAGTGC
>NW_026057580.1:8424779-8513903 GCF_023721935.1 Panthera uncia
CTGCCAGGACCGCTGCGGGGCCAGCCTGACGGGGGGGGGGGGGGGGGAGCAGGGTCAAAGGGCTTCTCCTCTAAGGTTCAGTAACTGTGAAGTCACCTTGGCCTTCAGTTGACCCTGAAGTCAACTGTGAAGTGACCCATGGGGCTGGGTCGCTGCCTGGCCCAAGGGGTAGGTGGGGGAAGAAGGGTGTGGTTCAAAGACCACGGTACAGGTGGTCGCTGGGGATCTGGGCCAGCCCCTGTCCTTCCTGGGACCATGTCTATCGGTATCACTGGAGTAAACCTGTAGCCTCCCCCACCTCCAGGCCTGAGGCTGGGCAGACCCTACCAACACCCTCCCCCTGGCATCTTTCTACCACTTCCCGGGCGTTTGTTACCCCTGGCCACCTGCTCCCAGGGCAGGACCCTCTGAGTGTGGCTGGCCCCGGGGCGCTCAGGAGCAGGTGAAGCTTGCCCAGGCTGGGACGTGGAATCCCTTCCTCTCGCCTCCCACGGTGGCTTTATTAATTGTTTATATTGAAGTCTGTTAATTGGCAATAACCAGCGTGTTGAAGTGTCTTTTAATCACCCCCTCTCGGGGCCCTGAGGCTGTGAAGGATTGGTGGATTCAATAAAGTGAGAAGGAATTAGCACCCCCCCATCCTCTTTATTATCACAGTTAGATAAACTGCCAACACCTGTCACACAAACGGAGTGGGAAAGAAAACCAGCCCCTCCTCCTGGCCCTGCCAGAATATTCTGTGAGTGAGGTGAGATGCAGGCGTGACCACGCTAGGCATTGCACACCCACAGCCCCTCCCCCACGGGCACCCACATATGCACCCACGCCCTGCCCCCCCCCCCGGGGTGTACACAGACCCACAGACACTTCCCGTCCTGTCTTAGAGCACACCCATTCAGTCAATAAGCATTTCTTGAACACCTGCTATATGCCAGGCGCAGTGCTCTCTGGGATACAATAGTCATTTGTCATTGCCCTCGAGGAAACTGCAGACCAACAGGAATCGGACCAGTAGCCAGTTGCCAAATAGTAACATTAGGACAATGAGAGACGTCTCTGTGGAGTGCTTTGTGGGCCAAAGACTCTGTTCTTGGGGTACAGGCGGGCAGTGGGAGTAGGCCCTATAGTTGACACAACCTTATACCCTCCACCCTCCGGACAGTCGCATCGTGTAGGTACACTTGTCACACCCACACTCCTGTGGTTACCAGGTCTCTGTCACTGGGCTTGGAGGCAGGGCAACAAGGAGGGCTTTGTAAACGGGTGGGGTCTGGAGCAGGGGGAGCTTCCTGTGTGGGAGGGGCCACAGTGGGAAGCGCCAGCCGGGAATAATTGACAAAATATCAATAAATTAAATAATATGAAAGTGCATGTCTGTCTGTTCCATCTAAAAGTCCAGGGTCACGCAGTCCAGGGATGACATGGCAGTTCTGCTCTGGAGTCCTCAGAGACCTGAGCTCCTTCTTTCTTATGGCTTTATTGTCTATGGTCTCCATGCCAGGGTCCCCTCATGGGCCAAAATGGTTGCCACTGCTCTAGCCATCTCATCTGCATTCCATCAGCAGAAAGGAAGAAGGGGTGAATAAGAAGGGGCAAAGGGGGTATGCCAACTGTCTTTGAGCAAAATTCCTGGAAGCTTCTTTATATGTCCCATTGGCCAGAACTTAGTCAAATGACTAAGGAAAATGTCTTTATGCTCCAGACGGCCAACTGGAAGGCGAGATAAACAGATACCGTAGTAGCAGAGTTTTTCCCAGGGGTCCGCTCCCGCTTTCAGTGTGTTCCCCCTTTTCCACTGCTCCTGACTGAGTCCCCAGGAGGACAGGAGCTGGGAGTTTGTCCCTCTCCAGCCTCTCCATTCCCTGTGGACATAACCCTACAGGGAGACGGTGCTAGTCTGCCTGCCATAGCATCCCCTGGTCCAGGGCAGGGTGAAGCGGGGAGAGAGTAAGGCCCGCTGGGTCTAGGAGCCAACCAGTCAGAGTGTAGCCTCCCAGGCTTTGCTGGCTCTTTCCCCACAGCTCTGTTCTCCAGACGCTGTGCTCAGCTCCAGGAACACAGCTTCTGGTGAGGGCAGGACCACCACCTGCCTTTCTTTTTAGTGGTATTTCCTAGATACCAGAGGTACTCAGCACCAGACCAGGTGCTGGGGGTGCAAAGGAGCTTAAGGAGCCTATAGATGAGTTAGAGAAGGTGTACACGTGTCACTGCAGAGAATAAAGAGGACTCAGTGGGACCTGGACCCGGAGGTCCTGGTCTAGTCACCCCTCTCCTACCCTGCGCACAGAGGCTCCGTATCCCTCCTCCTCTCGTGGCCTGGCTGATGTCAGAGCTGAGCTTGTCTTCAGCTGCCCCTTGTCTCCACCAGCTTATTCCTGACATTTGTGCCTTCTTTATTCCTCACACTGAGTGCCCCACAGAGGACGGCCTCAAGGGAAGTTTCCGGTATGGAATGCTTCCCTCTGTGTCCCGGGGTTTCCTGACGGCGTCTGATAGAACTTGATTGATTAATCGATTCATTCATTCAACAGATGCGTTCTGGGCTATGAGGACACAGCGGAAACATAATTCCTGTCCTCGGGGAACTCGTGTGCTAGGGTAAAGGCCTTGCCTTCAGGCCTCAACTCCAGTCACAGATCCCCAGTTTTTACTTGGGGATCTCCCTCCTCTTAGTCTGTGTGGATTGAGTGGAGCTGACCTCACTCCCGGCTCAGGTGGGCAGGTGGCCCCAGCCTCACCAAACCCAGTCAATACCAGAGCTTTGAAGAGGTGTCCCCTTTCTGCGGGAGTTTCACAGCTAGTAGAGGGAAACCCTGGGCTTTCAGGGGTCTTCCCTGCCTGCCTGTGAGTGAAGCCAGCTCATAGGAGTCGAGACAATCCTGGTGACATTACTTGAGCATCTGGATCCAGCTGTACCTGAAGCTCCAGACTTTACATCAACTTGAGGAAATAATTCCATCCTCCCCCCCCATTTTTTATTTTGTTTAAGTTAATTTGAATACGGTTTCTACGACTTAAAACTTGATGAATACAAGGGTTTAGGATGTTACCTCTCCATGGGTATTTGGATTTAAATAGAAAGAACTCTGGAGGTGGAGACGTATTTAAACTCTAAAGGAAGAAGCTAAGGAGAGGAATACATTAGAATATTTAGAATAGGCCTGGTCTCTCCAGGGAGCCCCCACACCCACTCTGTCTCCACCCAGACTTTCCTCTGGGCTCTAGAAGCTACATGCTCTACCCAGCTTCCCACCAGACATGCCTGCTTAGACATCCCATCTGCACCCCACCAGGTCCTTGTCTCATATTCAACGCACCTGCCCCCGCCTCCACTGTCCCCTTCACCCCTCCCAGCCCTTCCCCTGTCAGGCCTGCCCTTTCCTTCTGGCTTCCTTCACTTCCACAGCCACTTTGGCTACCCGTTTGGCTCCTCACGGTGCTAGCACCCTCACATTCTCTCCCAACCTCCTGGCCTGCGCTTCCCCCATCCATTCCTGGCACCTGCTAGGGGCTCGTTTTAAACACAGGTGTGTTGGGGACAGACTCTCTTTGGTCCCTAATCTTCAGGTGGGGTGCTGAGGTGTGGCAGGACTGCTCCGAATGGTCCAGACAGGGGAGGTGGGGGAATTCTGGGAACAACCTGGTTCCTGGTGCCTCAGAGACGGGAGAGACCGCGGGTCCAGTCTCTGGAGGAGGGAGACCGGAGTCTGGTGCCGCCTTAGAGATCCCCTGAAGGATGGAACTGTCCAGAACGTCCCACTCTGCCCAGTGTAGGCTAGATTTGGCTGAACCTTGTTGGGCAGCACTTACCTCTCTAACCTTGAGGCTGGGGGGTGAGGGTGGGGGTGGGGGTATGGCTGACAAGCTCATGATGTGAGGGGGAAATGTGGCGCCTGGAGGACCCCACTGGGAATAGCCCCTGCCTTCCCAGGAGACCCCCTCAGGGAAAGTGGGGTTGTTTTTTGTTTCGTTTTGTTTGTTTGTTTGTTTGTTTGTTTGTTTTGTCAGGAGCAGAGGTGCGAGGAGGAGGTAAAGCTCCAGGGTGAATACACCCATCCCTCACTCGGCGACTTTAATTAATTTCTAAAAGCCCTGCCCCTGACTGCAAAGCCATAAAAATGAAAAAATGTTTTCATTAATTTTCATGAAAAAAATTAGAGCGCGTTCCATCCCATACCAAGACACCCAATTTCTCACAGACGGGAAAACATAGCCATTGGACAAGGAAAACAGGTTTATGGAAGGAATAAACAACGACCTGAAATTAAACACTGTGGTTTGTAACTAAACTATAACGCGAGGAACATTTAGCTTTCCCGCACGGGCGGGGCCAGTGCTCTGACGTCAGTGGGGAAGGCGGGGCTTCTCCCAGGACCAGCTTTCCCGCGGCGCCTTCCGGGGTCGCGGTGATCTCGCCGAGATGTAGTTAGAGAAAACGAACTTCAGCCAAAGTCAAGGCTGACCAGAGAGCACTTCCAAACAGATGGAAGTGGGGGCGCAGGCAACAGCCTGAGCAGCGGTGCGAGCTGCCTCTTGCCTCTGCGCTGCTCGCTGCTCGGTGCACAACAGAGCAAACCGGTCTGGTGCGTGCAAACGTGGCCCCGACTCCAGCGGATCATTCACGGGACAACCTCTGCCCGGAGACGGCCGAGTTGAGTAAACACATGGGGAGGGTGTCTTTGTCTGAAAACGTCATGCAGAATTATCACTTTTAGAGTAGGTTTAATTATTGAGTTTGGGGGTGAAATATTTTTATCACACACAAAAAGGGAGTTGCTGTTGTCTGAAAAGTTGTGTACCTTGTGGAGGGCCGATAGGGCAAAAAGTCTCCAAGAGCAGAGCCTGAGGCAACGGCCTGTTTCTCCCCAGGACTCCGCTCCCAGTTTCCCAGCCTTGTTGGTAGATGGCTTCTACACGTCCAGGTGGCCGACAGAGTGGGGGTGGGGGGAGTGGTTGAGAGGAGAAGCCAACCCTTCTGGTAGTGGAGGGTGTCTGGGAATTCAGGAGAAATAGAACTAGAGCTGAAGCAGGTGGGTTTTCCCTCCTGCGGTCCACCCAGGGGCCACAGCTCTATCTCCTCCAAACAGCTGGCTGAGGTTCCAGAGGAGGAAAAAAAAACCTCATGAACATGGTTGGAGTCGGAGCTTCTAAGATTCAAGTCAACACACGGGCTGTGATTCTATAATCATGGCAGGAGTAGCAAAGCTGGTTCTTCTCCCCACCCGCTTGCCTGTGTGGAGTCTGCTGTTTGTGGGGCCCAGCATCCATTTCCCCCACTTTATGGCAATAAAGCCCCTTATCTCCTTTAGAGGACTGCCCCTCTCTACCCTTGCTCATGTTGTTTGGATAGGATTGGCTCCTCTCAGCCCCAGGCATGGGGCCTGGGTGTCTGCAACCAGTCAGTGAAACTCCCCGGCCACAGAAATTGGTCCACAAATGAGTACATGACCCAGTTTAGGCCCAGGAGGCACAAGGACTCTGGAGGATTCTGGGAAAGGAGCCTCTCTGCTTTCCCAAGCATTGTCAACAGTGTTGTGCTCACTGCCAGCAGACTCGAAGGAGGAAGTGTACAGACTGCTGATAGCTATTCTGTGGGAGATGGAGAGGGCAATGTTAAGATAAGGTCGACACCATGGAAGGCAGAGAGGAGTGGCAGGAATAAGGCCTTTAGTGTTATCACTGGCCTGCTGGATCCAGCCTTACCTGAAGCAGTTAACTTTGTATTCTTGAAAATTGTGTGAGCCCTTCTACTTTTTAAGCCGGTATTTTCTGCTGCTTGCAACGAAAACATTCCTTCCTGATATTCCTGGTTTCTGCTCCGGAGAATATAAAAGGTCACTACCGTGTAGGACAGAAAGGAGAAGCCCTGACAAGGGGACATGCACGGGGTTACTGAAGATGGAAGTCTCCTGGACACAGCCCACGTAGGGCTGGGGGCACCAGTGGCATCTGATTCATGATGGATAGGTCAGGCTCCCAACTGCTTGGAGACTCAGGGTTAGGTATTCAAGTCTCTCTGAGCCTGAGGCAAGAACCCATTTCCTCAAGGGGGAAGGAAGCGTTCCTTATTAAAAAGCTCTAGAGACTCCATTGGGACTTTCCCACTGGAGAAGTTTTTGCCTGCAGCAAGCTCCATCCAGCACTGCGCCCGCCCTGGACACCCCGAGCACCACTGGGCAAGCGCTGAGGTGGGGGGGGGGGCTTGCATCACGGCCCAAGCCCCTAGAGACTTGGCTTGCTTGGGACCCCGCTCAAAGCTGGACACTTTCCAGCTGGCTTAGAAAAGGTGTCAGCAGAGTTGACCTCAAGGCCGCTTCCAAAATCCAAAGAAGTCCACCAAGCATTGTGCCTCCTTTTCAGAGGTAGGGGGTTCAAGTTACAGCAAATTCTCCTCGGCTTTGAAGACAGTATCCCAGCATAGCTCAGACCACAGACCTGCAGGATCCCTACTGAGGTGGCTTGAATTGTGTCCCTGTGTCTGTCAGGTGTATCTTTTTCTTTTTTTTAAAGTTTTAATGTGTATTCAGTTTTGAGAGACAGAGAGCAAGCAGGGGTGGGGCAGAGAGAGAGGGAGACCCAGAATCCGAAGCAGGCTCCAGGCTCTGAGCTGTTGGCACAGAGCCCGACGCGGGGCTCGAACTCATGAACCGCGAGATCCTGATGTGAGCCGAAGTCAGGCGTCCAACTGACTGAGCCACCCAGGCGCCCCTGTCAGGTGTATCTTAATGCCCGATGCCCTGTGGGATGGGGAGAGGGCTCGGGGAGGAGCTGGAAAGCCACCCTCCCTGAGGCAGGGCAGTAAGGTTCTGCTACTGCCTTGGTCAGGTGCACGCTGCCTGCTTCTGTTGTTCTCTGTTTGTCAGACGGAGTGCGTTCCATTTTCCAGATCGGCAACTGAATACCAAGCATGGGGCTAAATGAGTGTGCTCTCCCAAGGGGCCCACATCTGGAACAGCAGCTGCGAATGGAGTCACCACCCGCATAACTTTGCAACACGCCATTGTTGTTTGCTGAGATCTAGCTGTTTTCCATACCGGCCGGTGGGGATGCGTATAGAACGAGGGTGTGATGGGGATCATCACAGCTCTGTCTTTCTGGTGTTTGAGAGTGGCACTCAGCCGGGCAGTCACCGTGTTTGTAGGTAATGGAAGCCTAAATGGCTTCCTCCTGGCCCTTCCTCTTGTTAACAGGCCCTGGTTTTCTGTTCAGGAAGCCGATGTGGGTTTTCTGTCACCCACAAGGACCTCCATCTCCTGAGACATAACCTCTGGAGGCAGTCGAGGCCCCATTGACCTCTAGGGTAGGTTGAATTCAGCGGGGAACACAGTGACCCTGAACTCCCAAAGTCGTGCTGCTCTGGGAGTGAGAGTTAGCCAGATTCTCATCTAACTGTCGCCCCACTTCTGTGCTCAGCAACCCCGGTAAGGGGTAGGAGCTTCCTCTGGGGGAAGCTGGATAGAAGAAGATTCAGCGTGTCCTCTGAATGCCATTGCAACAGGTCCTTGCCTAGAGGCGCTGCCCACCCCTGCCTTTGAGATGCCTTGGGTCTGGACCCAGCCCAGTTAAGGGACTCAGAGCCCATTACTCAGCAAACCTAGAGGTGGGTGGGGCCTCAACGGGCTCCTCGCTCATTGCATCCCAGGGCACCTTTAAGCAAGTACCCCTGCCCGGGATCTCTGCCCCCCCCAGATGCCCGCTGTCTCTTAGGGATGACCATGCCCACTGTTTTCACACCATGATTATAGCAGGCTGGGCCACCAAAGCTCTACCACTCGCTCTAAGATTAGAAAGCCTGTGGCAAGAGCAGCCCTCTGCCAGAATTCCTGGACCGCAGAGAGGGGGTAGCTGAGCCCATTTTAAGGATTTGGAAAGTAAATGGTTAACAGGGAGTGTGATTGGTATTGGCCGTGTTTCATGTGTGGCCGTGAAAATGCATATCGCCTACTGCAGGGTTCATAACATCCACGGCCCTTGCTGCTGCTTTGTGTCCTCCACTGGATTCGTCTCGAGGCCACACCTCCTGGGGCTGCACCCAGCCCAACTGTGTGTGGCAGGGACACCAGGCAAGACAGGGCTTGCCACATGCAGGGCTCCTCTTACCAGTGACTTTGGCTCCAGGACCTCCCATTGGCCTTGGTGAAACTTTTCCACAACTGCATTGCCCTCTGGGATTCTTCCCAGCCAGCCTTCCTCCCTCCCCTCTGCCCTTCCCAATGGTCAGGCTGCCTTGTGAGCTGGTGGCCCTGCCCACCTCCTCTTCTCCCTCCCCTCACAGATGTTTCCCCTGGTCCCCTCTTGATGTCTCCTTTCCTGGAGAACTCGAATTCGCACATTTCACCTTAGGTCTGATAAGAGGTTCATGGATGTTTGTTACATTGTTCTTTATACCTTTTGTCTATCTGAAATATAGTACTAATTCGGTTAAATTAGCATTTATTAAATACTAATATTAAATTCGTGTTTTGTTAATATTATCTTTCTTTTCTTTTTTTGTTTAATTTTTAACACTTATTCATTTTTGAGAGACAGAGAGAGACAGAGCATGAGCAGGGGAGGGGCAGAGGGATAATGAGACACAGAATCCAAAGCAGGCTCCAGGCTTTGAGCCATCAGCACAGAGCTCGACGCGGAATTTGAACTCACGAACTGTGAGATCATGACCTGAGCCGAAGTCAGACCCCAACCAACTGAGCCACCCAGGCGCCCCATATTTTTTTCTTAAAAAAAAAAAAGATTATGAACCCCTCTCACTGGCGGTATCTTCACAGGGAGCATGAAGGGGGCGGGGTGCCCCGGAATTGATGGGGATGGGTAGATCCAGTAAACATTCTTGTCTTGCATTGGCTCCGTTCCTCTAATTAGGCCAGGGGCTTCCTCGTCCTTTTTGCCCAATTAGTGCAGCTCATCGTTTGGCCCAGGTTCACAGTAGTGACTTCTGCAAAATGTCAGAATTTATGCCAGCTGCCCGAGAGAGCACCCTGAGTGCAGAATTTCCGGTGACTACACCCATCTCCATAAATGTAGCCGGGTCTATGCCTACATCCCTCCCCACTTGATCGAGGCACCCTCAAAAGTCATTCACACATGTATTCTTGATATCTTACAAATATAAATTGGTGACTTCCTGCAGCTCATTTTGGGTATAACTCTTCCAGTCCCCGGATGGTTCGTTGTACATTCTGGACCGCGTGGAGCCCGGATTCTCAATATCCTGGGAGAAACTGAGGGTGGGCCATGAGGGGAGTCGGGGGGTGGGGACAGTGAGCTACCTGGGGACTTAGGGTCCTCCGACTCCTCATAAGCCTCCCAGATATCGCCATTCCAATAGGACACAAATGTTTCCTGACTAATGCCTGCCCTTTCACAGAGGGAACAGGTAAGGTTGTGAATTCAACAGATGCTGTAATTCGGTAACTTCAAAATCGATCTGTAAGTTCAGGCTTCTGCAATTTCAACTCCCATGGCTATCTGTGATGAAAGATTCCTTCAGCGTGGTCACCTGATGGCCCTAAATTTTATTCTGGGCCTTGAGGTGAACATTTTGATTTGAACCTGTCATTTCATTGCTTTAAATTATCCAGTGTTGGGAACAACTATCCAGCTTATGGGCCCAGCATTCCCCATCCTTTATACACTGGCCGTGGCGGTGGCCAGATCTCACTTTGGGTTGGTGCATGGTCCCAGGTGACTGGAAGGTAGCACGACTAGCGGTTCACCACTGTGTACCCCTGGTAACCACTCTTCTGGCCAATCATACGGACCCGAGGCTTACTGATCCGGGCCTTGAGGAGTAACGAAAACCAATTCTAAGGAGCTCATACGTCCCTAAGGGTTTTCCGTGAATCCCACTCCTGGTACCAATTTCTGAATTGGGACTATTTGGTTGCAGGCATCAGAAGTTGACTTCTAAAAGTGAGAAAGGAAGGAGGGATTTATTGAAGAGGCAGTGGAACAGGTCCCAAAAGAGAAGGGAAAGCTAGACGATGGGCCTCAGGATGGACGCGAGCTGGGGCAGCTCTGGGGATCTGAGTAGCTTAGATCGTCCCTCTGGGGCACCGCCACTCGGTGCCTCAGATCTCACCACCTGCCATCCCCGTGTGTCTCCATTAGAGACGCAGATTCTTGAGAGAGATGCTCATCAGGCTGGAATGTGTCCTGGACCTAACCCTATGGTCAGGGACACAGGGATGGTGACTGGCCACCTCCAAGAAGCAACACAGAGCCAGGAAAGCTATGCGTCCCCCTCCCCTGACCAAGGAAAAGATGCTGAGCAGTTAAAACCAGCATGTGGCCCATACACCCTTTCAGTTCTGAGCCTTTTCACATTCTATTCCCTCTCCCTGGAGGGCTCTGCTCTCCTACAGGCCTTGGCATAGATATCACACACTCCCCCCCCACCAAGGAAGTTTCTGTGAGGTCCCAAACCCAGGATAAGTGCCCCTCCTAAGTGATTCCATAGTGCTCGTCTCCCTGTGTCGTAATGGTCTGTTTACTTGTCTTTTTCTCTCACTGGAGCCTCAGCTCCGCGATTAAAGGGATCGTGTTGGCCTTGCTTATAACCCGCAAATCGACGAAATGCATGGCACACAGTAGGGCCGCAGTAGCTCCTTGTTACATAAATAAAGGGTGAAGAGCTGGCTCTTTCACTAGCCGGCCGTGACCTCAGGGAAGGCCCCTTTCCTCTGGGTTTTGGTTTCTGATTCAAAGAACGTGGACTAACAGCCTGTCTTGTTCCGGGAGAGTTTGATGGCAAGAAACAGAAATCCACTCAAGCTAGTGGGGAGTATGATGAGGAATCGGGGGATCTCACAGAACCTGAGGGCTTCACCGGGAGCTGGGCAAGGTTGGGAATCGGCACAGACGCTGGCTTCATCTCCCTCCCTCCCTGGACCGTGGGGCCTCATGCCTGCCTGTCACCGTTCCGAGTTCCTGCTTCTTGTCCCTGTTCATGGATGACAGGGGCCTCTTCAGCACACATGCATCAGCTCTTTCCAGCTCTTGTGTCGTGGGCTGGGTTCCCAGGAGGCAGACGCTGAAAGGGAGACAGTGGGCCGGAGATTAGCTTTGGGGTGACTTACTCTCTAGGTGGGCCACAACCACTTACTGCTGGCGAACCTTGGGCAGCGCACGTAACCGCTCCAGCCTCAGTGTCTCCGTCAGTAAAATGGGGATAAGTGTAGTGTCTACACCATTAGGCGACTTCATACAACGGAGCCTGGTATATGGGAGACTCTCGATAAATGTTAGCCCGGAGGTCAACGATTCCGGTGGTGACGTCTAGGGCACGGTGGCAGCGTGTCGGGGGTGGGGCATCTGCCGTGCCCCCGTCCTGTGGGCTTCTGCCTTGGAAAGCATTGCTCACTGAGGTACGAGTGATGTGACGTGCTCCTGGAGGCAGGCGGGGTCAGGACTTGGTTTCAATTTGAGAAGTTTAGGGTCAGAGAGCAGGGTACCTGGGTGTGGGCATGCCACATGTCCTGTTGGGGGGCAGGTGGCCTTCAGCTTAGGGGGGTGCGGCAGCTCAGGGGGAGGGGGCGAGCAGAATGGCACGTGACCGCCTGGCTGGGCCCCCCTCGGGCCAGCTGGAGTTCATCTCAGTGAGTGAAGTTTGGACCTGGGGCCCCAGAGCCTCTTGTCTCTTCTTTTTTTTTTAATTTTTTTTAAGATTTTATTTATTTTTGAGACAGAGAGACAGAGCATGAACAGGGGAGGGTCAGAGAGAGAGGGAGACACAGAATCTGAAACAGGCTCCAGGCTATGAGCTGTCTGCACAGAGCCCGTCGCGGGGCTCGAACTCACGGACCACGAGATCATGACCTGAGGTGAGGTGGGACGCTCAACCGACTGAGCCACCCAGGCGCCCCTCTCCTGTCTCTTCTTCACCGTTGGGGAATCACAACAAATCGAATGTGAGCCACTTTAGTGAACTGATTCAATTTGGTGAACAAAAAAGGCAAAAGGGAGGGAAATGTGTATTGCTTCCAGCCATAGGGCCAGTGGTTAATCTTGGCTTCGGAACCCTGTGCCAGTGGTGGCTTAAATTGAGGTGGAGTGAGGTGAGGGCTGGCTTTCCTAGAGGAGCCGATGGCCCCTGGGTCGGATGCCCTCGGGGGCCGGGGACGGTGTGAGTCAGGCACCCAGATGGGCTCAGGGCAGGCGTGCACCCCCACACCTATATACATGCATGTACACGCATACTCACACGTGTGCACGCACACGCTCCGTGAGCCAAGGAGGAGGCCCTCCCACCCAGCACTCTGTATGTGCGTATGCAGGCCTACCCCACCCCTCCCCACACGGGCCTGAGAAGCTGACCTGGCCCCTCATTGCTCCTAGCCTCGGTTTCTCCATCAGTAACTTGGGCACTGGAACAGGACTCGGAGGGCGCCCAGGCAAGTGGGGGAAGCTCTGAAAACTGCCAGGGACTTCGATCAAGGTGTGCCAGAGCTTTCTTTTGCACCTCTTGCTGTCTCCTGGTGACTTCTCTGGCACGTGTCCTGAGTCTGTGGCCTCTGGTCTCAGGAAAGGACCGAGTCACTGATGGCCTGGCTGCGCGTCTTCTCCCAAGTGACCTGCAGCTTAAGCCTTTCCCACCAGGTCCCTTTCGCAGGCAGGCACCAGGCGGAGTGGTGAAGAGCCCAGCTCTGGAGCCCCGCTGCCTACACGTGTGTGACCTTGGGGCAGTGACTGAACCTCTCTGTGCCTCAGATTCCCCTTCTATAAACTGGGGCATGCCGGCTGGGTCTCAGGGGTTGTTGTGAGGGTCCAATGAGTATATAAAGCTCGTAGAGCTGTGCCGGCCTGCAGTGAGCACACAGGAGGGTTAGCACTCCTGGCAGCAGCAGCAGCTGGGTGCTGGGGAGAGCCGGGAGGGGTGCCCTAGGTCAAGTACATGTTGATCTCCATGACAAGGCGCTCTCCTGACCATTGATATCAGTATCTCTGGATGTTGTCAGGACATCAGGATTGCTAGAACTCTCCAGGTGACTCTACTGTGCAGTAGGACCGAGAACCACCATGTTAGCCAATTACTGGCCGGGCGGCAAGTCTGGGTGACAGGCACAGCCCACATGGAGGCACCTGGGAGTCCAAGCCGAGCATGACTACAGGAGGGCTTCCTGGAGGAAGAGGCAGAAAAGGTGGAGGACAAGGCTGATGGGGGCGGGGCGGGGCGGGGGTGCGGGGATAGGTGGTGGTGTGGCTGAGGCGGGAGGGGCCCTGGGGCTCAGGTGGTCGCTGGGCACCTCCTCAGCTGGCTACCTGCTGCCAGCCCTCCTGGCCAGGATGCCGGCTCCTCCCAGCTGCCTCTGCTTTTGGGTTCTTCTGTCTCCTGGGGCGCCTGCGCTCCAGCTGGCGCCCGCCTCGTTAATAAAGGCAGATTGCTGCTCAGCTCGTCCCCAGCACTCCTGACGGGGCCATTAATATTCCAGGGAAGATTAACTCCCCCTCTGCTCCCTCCCCTGCAGCCGCTGGGCCCTGCCTGACAGACGAGGGCCTCTGACTCAGACAGAGATGACGCCTAGAACCTAGGCAGGGGCTGCCTGAGATGACCTCTGGAGCTTAGGCGCTTTTCCTGCCTCTCTGTAGGCCCTTCCAGGTTTCACCTGTGAAGGTAGGAGAACATGGATGACAGATCCTGGAGAGGCTGAGTGGGGCTGTGCTCAGTCGTGGGACTCTGGATGGAATCTTAAGGGATCTAATGCAGTCTTTTTATTTGGCTCAGAGAATGCGAGTGACCTCCCTGCAGTCACGTGGCGGGGCGGACCCCAGGACCCCTGACTTTGGGCTGAGCAGCCTTTGCACATCCCTTTGCCCAGGGTCTGGGCAGAGGGATGACACCCCACATGCTTCCCAGAGGCCTCCTGGCATGGGGAACTGCCGGCAAGACTGGGGCCTCAGTGAGGCCCGCCCATCTTGCTGCGGGGGCCTTCGCCTGGACCTGCTATACTGGGGGTGGGGGTCGGGGGGGTCCTTGAGGGACTGGTGGGCAGGATAGGACCAGAATGCTGCCCCAGGGGCCCTGGACGTGGCTCCTCCCTCCAGGTGATCTCTGATCTCTGGTAGCTTCTTCTGTGCCTGATGGTGGCCAGGGGTGGGTCCGAAGGTGTCAGGAGCTCTGAAGGAGGAGAGTGGGAGGCAGCAGAAATGGGAATCCAACTGTGGAAGACTCTAAAGGACCCACCCCTCCCTTGAATTCCATTTCTTCTCTGCCAACCTCCAGCTCCCGACCACACGCAGGCACATATACCCCCCCAACCCCACACCTACCACACGCCACATCAACACCCCCACATATACACACACCACACAATACCCCCCCCACACACACACACACGTGCCACACGCACACTCAAGTGCATGCAGAACTCATCCATTCCTGGGCTTTTGATTAGCACGTAAATGCTGCTGACACCCAAATCTGTGACTGGTCCAGTCTCTCGCCGAGCCCCAGACTCCTATCTCTATGATAGAGTGACCCCCAATGAACCACCTCCTGGTACTTACGCCCTGTCTAGTCCCCTATTCTTGAACCAGGGCTGGCTCAGATCACGTGGCAGAGGTGATGCCGGGTGGCTTTGAAGGCTGGGGCATTAGAAGCCTTACTCCCAGGACAGTCCTTGGACTCTGGCCTCCATGCTGTGAGGAACCCACAGCCCCAGCTGAGCTCCCGGCCCGCACCACCTACCAACAGGTCAAGGAAGTCATCTTGAACCTCCAGCCCAGTTGAACCTTCAGATGACTCCTCCCCCAGCCATCACCTGACTGCAACCTCATAGGGGGAACCCTGAGCTAGAAATGCCTGGTGAACCCAGAAAACCCATAAGAGAGAAATTGTGTGTGGTGCCACTGCTTGGAGTAATTGGCAATAGAGGATCAAACACAAGATGAGGTTGGATGAGACTCAAAGCAGGAGAGCCTAGATTTGGGGGAATCCGGGCTGTGGCACTTACACGGGTCGTCTCGTGGGGCCACTGTTGGGGTAGGACGACGTTTCTCCTGAAGGGAGCCAACAGTCCCTCATCCTGGGCACAGCGGATCTGGGCAAAGAAAAGGAGTACATGGGACTGGGTCTTAGACCAGGGGTGTTACAAGTAGATCTGGCTGCAGATAACCAAAAATTCTCAAATGGTATTTGCTCACAATGGAAGGATGTTTCTCTTGCATGATGTCCAGAGGTAGGCAGTTGTGATATTGTGATTTACAACAAGAAGTATATATTTGGTCTTATATATATATGGTCTATGCTTCCTAACACAGAGCTCCTAATGGTGTCTTTTGTTATGTTAATGAGGTGACTTTTGGACCCCACCTAGGATGGGGGACTGGTTGCCTGGAGAACCAACAGAGCCATGGAAGGGTTGAAACTTTCAGTTCATGTAAGCGATGAATCACGGGAATCTACCCCCAAAACCAAGAGCACACTTTATACACTGTATGTTAGCCAATTTGACAATAAATTATATTTAAAAAAAAAAAAAGAAAAAAGAAAGAAAGAACCTTTCAGTTCCACCCCTCTGACCTCTGGGGAGAAGAGAGGGGCTGGCGATTGAGATCAATCACCAACAGCTAATGGTTTAATCAATCGTACCAATGTAATGAAGCCTCCATAAAAAAACAAAAAGATGGGGTTCAGAGAGCTTCCGGGTTGGTGGCCACGTGGAGATTGCACACTCAGAGGGCGTGGAAGCCCCAAGCCCCCTTCCCGTACCTTGCCATATGCCTCTCTTCCCTCTGCTGCTGGTTCCTGAGTTGTATCCTTCTATAATAAAAACTGGTAATCTAGTGTTTCTCTGAGTTCTGCGGGCTGCTTTAGCAACTTCACAAAACCTGAGGAGGGGGTCATATGAACCTCTGATTCAATCGGTCAGGACAGGTGACAGCCTGGGCTTGTGACTGGCATCTGAAGTGGGTGGGGCAGTCGTGTGGGACTAAGCCCTTAACCTGTGGGATCTGACACTATCTCCAGGTAGACAGTGTCACAACGGAGTTATGTAAGCCACCCAGCTGGTGATGGAGAATTGCTTGGTGATGTGGGAAACCACACGCCCCATGTTGAAACTGGGTGCAGAAAACCCCTTAGTAGTTGAGGCCAATGCGGCACTCTGGTATCTGGGGCCCAGACTCCAGGGATGCCCTTTACACTGTATTCTGTGTTCTGTTTATCATAGAATACAATGGAAAGTGTGCACCACGTAGGGTATGTCAGACTTTTTGCTCCATTGTGGGTGGCTTCTATTCCCAAGGTCACCCCACCTTGTGATCCAAGGTCACTGCTGGAGCTCCAGACATTACATCTGCATTCCAACTGACAGGAAGAAGGAACGATGAAGGTCTCACCTCCTCCCTGGATAGACACTGCTTGGAAATGACACTTTTACTTCTACCCCATTAGCCAGACTTACTCACGTGACCATATCCAACAGCAAGGAAGGTTTTCCTGGATGGGTACACGCCTAGCTCACTCAGGAGCTCATAGAGGCGAGTGGGTACTGGGGACATTAGCAGACTCTATGGTAAGGGGACCCGTTGCTTTCTGGGTGCAGGGATCACTTTGGCCCAGGTCCCAAGGTATGGAGAGGTCGTGGGTTAAGAGGCCTGCGGCCACGTGGAAGGAAGAAGAGGGCAAGGCCAGGAGTAATGCAGGGCGCTGGCCTCAGAAGAGACCCTTGGGTGTGGTCATGTGATAGTTAAATGTGGTCATGTGATAAGTTAAATTTACCATAGGACCCAGCAAATCCACTCCTAGGAATTTACCCTGGAGAAATGACAACATCCCCCCCATACCAAGACTTGCCGTGAAATTTTCAGAACAGCTTTGTTCCTCAAAGCCAAACGTCGGAAGCAACATAGTGGCCCATCACCTGGTGGAGTTCTATTTGGCAATGAAAAGGCACGAACTACTGCTAAGCACTTGCCACAACACGGACCTTCAAGTCGTCTGCTTCGTTGAAAGAAGCCAGATGGAAGAGGTCACATATCGTAGGATTCCATTTATGTGAAATTTCCATGAAAGGCAAACCTGATGGGAACAGGAAGTAGATTAGTGGTTGCCAGGAACGGAATTAACTGTGCATGCATTTAAAGAATCTTCCTGGGGGGTGCCTGGATGGCTCAGTCGGTTAAGCAACTGACATAAGTTCAGGTCGTGATCTCACGATTTGTGAGTTCGAGCCCCGCGTTGGGCTTTGTGCTGACAGCTCAAAGCCTGGAGCCTGCTTCACATTCTGTGTCTCCCTCTCTCTCTGCCTCTCCCCTACTTGCACTGTCTCTCTCCCTCTGTCAAAAATAAAGATTGAGGGGCGCCTGGGTGGCGCAGTCGGTTAAGCATCCGACTTCAGCCAGGTCACGATCTCGCGGTCCGTGAGTTCGAGCCCCGTGTCAGGCTCTGGGCTGATGGCTCGGAGCCTGGAGCCTGTTTCCGACTCTGTGTCTCCCTCTCTCTCTGCCCCTCCCCCGTTCATGCTCTGTCTCTCTCTGTCCCAAAAATAAATAAAAAACGTTGGAAAAAAAAATAAAATAAAATAAAATAAAATAAAATAAAGATTGAAAAAATAAATAAATAAATAAATAGAAGGATCTTACTGGGTGATGAGAATGAGCTAAAGCTGGATTATAGTGATGGTTGCACAACCCAGTCCATTTACTAAATATTGACTTGTCCATTTGATGTGAGTGAATTTTAAGATATATATAATATGACTCATTAAAGCTATAAAATAAAAAAGATATTTTATTTTTTTTAATTTTTAAATGTTTATTTTTGAGAGAGAGAGCCAGTGTGAGCAGTGGAGGGGCAGAGAGAGAGGGGGACGCAGAATCTGAAACAGGCTCCAGGCTCTGAGCTGTCAGCACAGAGCCCGATGCGGGGCTCGAACTCACGGACCGTAAGATCATGACCTGAGCCGAAGTCAGCTGCTTAACTGACTGAGTCACCCAGGCACCCCTAAAAAAGATATTTTAAGAAGTCACTTCCCCAGAGCGGGCTTCAGGGACACCTGTTCCCCGCTAAATGCAGCCCTCCTCGCCTTGCCTCATGGTCCTTGCTCCTTCAGCCTTGTGTCAGGTGGAAACTATTTGTGAGGGATGGGTTTCATGTGGACGCTCCCCTCTAGAATGGAGCCTCTGTGGGAAAGGGCCCAGGCCTATTTTCTTTTAAACAGCTTTCCTGAGGTATAATTTGCACACCATACATTCACCCACTTAAAGTATACAATTCAATGGTAGCACGGATTAATATTTTCACAGATAAGCACAATTATCATTGACTCCATTGACCGCGGAGGCAATTTGAGAATCTTTTCCTCGCCTCAGAAAAAAGCCCATACCCATTCCCTTCCCTCCCCTCAGCCCTAAGCTACCACTAATCTATTTTGTCTACAGATTTGCCAATTCTGGACATTTCTCATAAATGGAATGACATGGGATGTAGTCTTCCGTGGCTGAGTTCCTTTGCTTATTAATAGGCATAACGCTTTCGAGACTCATCCATGTTGAGGCAGTATGTAATGGCACTCCATTCCTTTTCATGGCTGAACACCCTTCCATTGTACAGATAAACCACGTTTCGTTTATCCATTCATCAGTTAGACAGTTGGATTGTTTCCACCTTTTGGCCATTACGCATAGCGTGTGTGCATTTTTGTGTGGACATATGTTTTCATTTCTCTTGGGTACATACCCAGGAGTGAAATTGCCAGGTCATACGGCAACTCTAGGGTTTAACTTTTGATGTCAGGCTGCTTTCCAATGTGGCTGCACTGTTTTACGTGCCTGCCAGAAGAGTTTGAGGGTTCAGATCTCCCTGCACCCTCCCCTAGGTTTGTTACCTGATTTTTCGATCGCGGCCTTCCCAGTGAGTGTCAAGGGCTATCTCGTGGTTTTGATTTGTGTTTCCTTCGGACTAAGGATGGCAAGCATCTTTTCATGTGCTTATGGGCCATTTGCATATCTCTTTTGGAGAAATAGCTCTTCAGATCTTTTGCCCATTTAAAAATTGGGTCATGTGTCTTTTCACTGATGAGTTGGAAGGGCTCTTTATTCTAGATACAAGTCCCTTATCAGATATATGATTTGCAAATATTTTCTATTCTTTGGGTTCTCTTTTCACTCTTTTGATAGCATCCTCAGAAATACACAGGTTTTAAGTGTTCATGAAGCCCAATTTACTTTTTTCTTTTCTAGCTTGTGCTTTTGGTGTCATACCTAAGAATCCCTTGCCAAATCTGAGGTATCCCGAGGTTTCCTTCTAAGAATTTTATAATTTTAGTTCTTATAAGGAAGTCTTTGAGCCATTTGGAGTTAATTTTTTTTATATGGTGTAAGAACAAGTGTCCAACTTTATTCTTTGGCACGTGGCTATCCAGTTTCCCCAGTGTAATTTGTTTAAAAGATCCTTCTTCCCCCATTTGGGTGGTCTTGGCATCCTGGTTGAAAATCAGTTGCCCACAAACACATGATTTTATTTCTGGACCCTCAATTCCATTCCATGGATCACATTGTATATCTATCTACCCGTAAGCTGGTACCACACAGTTGTGAATTCTTTTTTTTTTTTAAATTTTTTCAAGTGTTTGTTTATTTTTGAGAGAGACAGAGACAGAATGCGAGTGGGTTGGAGCAGAGAGAGAGGGAGGCACAGAATCTGAAGCAGGCTCCAGGCTCCAGGCTCCCAGCTGTCAGCACAGCACAAAGCCCGACGCGGGGCTCGAACTCATGAGCCGTGAGATCATGACCTGAGCTGAAGTCGGACGCTCAACCGACTGAGCCACCCAGGTGCCACCCCGCCCCCGGCTTTTTTAAATTGAAGAATCATTGCCATATACTATCCCCCTAGTTTCAGGTGTCAATTATAGTGATTCGATATTTTTATACGTTAACAAAACGATGTCCACAGTAAATCTAGTTACTGTCCGTCTCCACGCACTGTTGTGAGTTCTGTTGCTTTTTTTGTCACCACCTCATTGCCCGGAACACTGGTTCACATATCTGTTGGGTGTTCAGAGCCCAGCAACTAAATACCACCAGGAACACACCTGTAGTCCAAAAAAGTTAGGTTTATTTAGCTTGTGCAGCAAAGTACATGCCCTACAGGATCTCCAGAGAATCTCAAAAGGAAGGTCCCAAGAGAGGCCTCTTAGAGGGTTCAGGTTGGTGTGGAGCGATTCGAGAAGAGGTTGGGAAAGCAGAGGCGGTCTGGGGTTGGGTGCTGTCTAGAAGTTGGAGGGGATTCAGTAACAGGGATCTTCATCAATACCTAGGAGGGGGGAGGATTAAAGTCGGCTGGAGCCGCTGGCCTGGAGTGGCCTTGTCTGTGTGCCCTTCTGAACATGGTCTTTGTTCCTCCGGGGACTTCTTGGTCTGATTGTCAGCCGGGCTGTTTTCTGGAAGCCAACGGATGTCCCCGCAGCAGAAGAACTAGAGCTCCGACAGGCAGCCAAGGCAGACCCCACATATCCTACATCTACCTCTCAAGCTTGTTTCTGGGGCCAACACACGGACAGGGGGCAGGTGGGCAGGGTGGGACGTGCACACTGGCCAGAGTCCAGACCACCAACTCACCGTGTGGGGTGCCCTAGTCATGTTCCTTTCCTGGGCCTCAGTTTCCTCATCTGTATTATAGGGAGATGGGATGGACTGTGCCTCGACCTCGATGGGATGGACAGTGCCTGGACCTCCTTCCAGTTCCTGATCTGTGACGTAGCTGTCTTCATATGCTATTTCAGAGAGAGGGAAATCTTCGGTGAAACCAGCCCTCCACCCCCACCACGCCACACGCGCACACACACACACACACACACACACACTTTGTCTCTCTCTCCCTCTCTCTCTTCTCCCCACCACACAGCTGACGCATCTGGCCTCAAGTCCCTATTCAGTCTTTCAGCTCAGCGGCAACCAGACATTTGGATTTTATACCTGGCAAAGTTTTCTAAAACGTTCTTGGGATCCACATAGGGTTGCCAACATTTTCCTTTGTCAAATAGGACATTAAAAGCCACATTAAAAACCACCTGTTGCAAGCATTGTGTCACGAAAGGATAACAAGTAAAATAAAGGATAACACTGCCTTGACTCCCCTCATTTCTTGGACAATGGAGGAAGGTCCTCTTGGAACGGACTGTTCCCACCTAGGTTTGGGCCGGGCTGCCTCATTTCACAGCTTTGACTCATTAAAAAAAAAGCAGATACCACGGAAGAGTCAGCCTCAATTGTCCGTAAGGGAATGATGGGCTCTTGGAGGGGGTGCTGGCAGGCAGATGGAGGTGTGGGAAGAGCTCAGATCTTGGCTCTGGACCCCAGGTCTCTGGCAGTTGCGCCCACCAAGAAGGACCCATGGGCGCACAGACGTATCTCCACCGCCTCCCTAGTTGTGAGATTGGAAACACAGGCCTGGGAGAAAGCGTGGAGGACTTGTGAAGCTCTAATCAAATGAAGGCTGAACTAGACTCGTCCCTCGGGCCTCAGCGCTTCCCTAACTGGCCCCTTCTTCGTCCAGGCATTTCCCCCTCCAGTGTTCACCCAGAGCCTGTGAGAAATAAGGGGTGTGTGTGTGTGATTCCAGTAACCTCCAGAGGTGTTTTTGTGGAAGGGAGTAAGAAGTGGAGAGTAAGTTGTCTACCCCCAGAATGATGTGGTGGGTCTGGGTTTGTTTTTTTTTTAACTCTTTAGGGTCACAGAATGACGCACGGCATCCGTGGGTTCCCTCTAGACAGTGAAGCGCGAATTTAAAGATGGGACCCCTCCCACACCCCAGCCCAATCTCCCGGGGCCTAGAATGTACTCGGCTACTGTGCCTTTAAAACGTGCTCCAGTCCACAAAGGAAACCAATCAGCAGATGGGGGAGGAGCGACTTGGGAGCCTGGCCACCAGCCTTGCCTCTGAGGAAGAGTGACAGCCTCCTGAGGGAGCCTGAGCAAACTTGTTTAAAGGAACAGTGTCCCAGATGGGCCACTCTCAAGGTGTTAAGACTTCCAGAGCTCCTGAATTGACCAATGCATCCTCAGAGTGCCTGCCGCCCCTACCCCCACCCCCAAGATGATAATTTGCTGGGAAGGACGAGTGATTTATCTGTCTAATTGGGCTTTTATTTGCATTTTAAATCACGCTCTTTTGCTAAACTAATGGACCCCCTATTTATAGATGACTCCAACACAAAGTGACTACTAATTACTACAATTAATATCACGTTAAGGGCTTGCCAGCCAACTTCACAGCAACTTGTATCGCCTACTCATTTTCAATTAAGGCACATTGACAGGGAGAATACGTGGTTATTAAGAGCGAGCCCTGGGGTGTAATTACCACTCACAAGGTCATTAAGCAACTCCCCTGCCGGGTTGGCACCTTGGAGCCTGGGGGCTGGGGGGGGGGCCCAGATCTGTGCCCTACCCTGGGGCCATAAAGCCTCAGTGCCCCAGGCTGCCAGGGCAGCTGGGGGTCTGGCTCTGAGCTGCCCGGAGGTGGAGTAGATGATGCCAGAAGGGGTTGGGATGGGAGAGCCAGGCAGGGAGGCTGAGGAAGAGATCCGCCCTTTCTCGAAGACAGCCACCGGAGAGCTGAGGGAACTGCAGGCTTCCTGGAGCAGCAGGTGTGTATGGAGGCCTCCTCCGGGACAGGGAGGGGGTTGGCAGCAGGGCTGTGGGACTGAGGGGATGAGGGCCGCAGAAGGAGACCAGCTTCCAGAGCACTGTGTGGGGGCAGGGCCTACGAGCCTGGCAGGTAGAGAATGGGCTTCGGAGATAGGAGGAGGTCCCTGCTCCAAATGCAGAGGAATGGTCCCTTCTGACTAAGAGGAGGAGACCTTGAAGGTGAGGAGAAGTCTTGGCAGAGAAAGAAAAGGCCTGGAAGGGGTGGGGAGGGGGGCAGAGGCAGAAGTCAAGGGAAAGTGAGCACCTCGAGAGGGTGCTCTTGTGGCTGATGGTCCCCTCATTCTTCCTCTTCCCCTTGGCAGAGGCCAACCTGCTATGGACCAGGTACAGGCTGGTGGGGAGATTCTGGAGCCCAAACCCCCACCAGGCAACCTGTGGCCTCAGGGTCAAGGACGCTGTGGTAGGGTGATGAGAAGCCCCTGGCAATGGCATGCCGGAGCTCCTGAGGGCCCACCTCCAGCCTTCCCCATTCTGCCTTCCAGCACTTCATGTTTACAGCTCAGAAATTACCATGGTGGTGGGGCGCCTGGTTGGCGCAGTCAGTTGGGCATCCGACTTCAGCTCAGGTCATCATCTCATGGCTGGTGAGTTCGAGCCCCGCGTCGGGCTCTGTGCTGACAGCTCAGGGCCTGGAGCCTGCTTCGGATTCTGTGTCTCCCTCTCTCTGAGCCCCTCCCCCACTCACACATATACACACACACACTCTCTCTCTCAAAAATAAAGCTTAAAAAAAAAAAAAAAAAAAAAAAAAAGAAATTACCGCAGTGGAGGATTCAGACCACAGAAGTCTGCAAAGACTGTGGAACAGGGTGTTTTTTCCCTCAGGTAACCAGCTGCTGAGCAGATACCGGCAGTTACTGCCCTGGGTCAGCCCATCAGGGCGGTGTGTAGGGCCTTCTTTGATGTCCTTAGCACTTGGCCTGTGTACGTGTAGTCTGCCCAGGACTGAGTTCCACAGGCATCCAGTGGAAGCCCACTTCTAAGAAGCAAGCCACATGGGTAGCACAGGGGTTCGCAAATGAGGCCGGATCCCCGTGGTCCACTCTAGACCTGTTGTCTTGATTTGGGGAAAATGCATAGGTCTGGGGAGACCCTCCCTCCCCGTCTTTGGCCTCAGACCCTCCCTAGACACCCCACCACCCAGGCTGGCACCCACCCCCACCTACGGCCTCATCAGGAAGGGGCACTGGGCCTTCACGGGCCAGAGCGGAGGGGAGGGAGTGCACTGGGCCCTCCAGGGGAGAACTGGGGTAGGCGTGAGTGTGTGAGAAGTTCCTGCTGCCCCTGCTCTTCTGGAAGGTTCTTCCTACCTGCCCCCTCCCCGACAAATCCTCCCCAGGCTCTGTCTGTACCACGTCCATTGCCTTGTTTCTTGGCACCCCTACCCTTTCTAAATCGCCTCTAGCGGCTTCTCTATTCCTCCTCTGCTCCCCAAGTGCTGGATGCTGCATCAGTGTTGGTGGAGAGAAGGGGGGAAAGGCAGGGAGAGGGGGCGGGAGGAATTATAGTTCTGTGGATCAGGATTAGGTTTGCCTACGCAAAAATGATGGGGGACAAACAGGACAGAAGTTTCTCTCTCACCTTGATATAGGCAATCCGGGGCTGGTCCTTGGTGGTCAGCTGTTGCTCTTCTGTCCTCACAACGTGGCCTCCGTCTCGTGGTCAGAGATGGCAGCCAATCACTTGTCCGCCTTCCAGCCCAGGGGCAGCAGGAAAGGGCGGGAAGAGGAACACGCTTGTCCCCTTTCCGGGCTTCCTGAAATCCACACATGGCCGCACGCGGCTGCCAAGGAGGGCTGTGGGATTGTGCAGCCACTTCATTTCCACCCCAAAAGCAGGGTTTTATCGCAAAGGCAGGGATGGATGTGGAGGGACAAGAGCAGTCCATCACGCAGTGACTGTGGCACGCCTTGACAGGATGGTCAATGTCGGTGACAGTTGGAAGGACTCCTGGCCCTGGACAGCTGCTGCCAGCTGCCACACCCCGCAGTCCCTTTGGGGATGGCTGAAAGGGTGTCAGGGTCCAGGAATAGGAAGAACCAGGGCGGTCTTCGGCCTCCTTTCCTGGCCATTGAGACATTCCCCGCTTCTAGGGCTGGGACTGGGCGTTCTCGCCTGGCCCTCTGTGGAGCCAGAGAACTTTCTTCCACAGCACAGGTGTGTGTGCAGCTGAGGGCCCAGCCAGGAGCTGGCAGCCCGCCCCCAAGGCTGTCGGGAGGGAGGGGGCGGGGAGGAGATCCTTAAATAGAGGAGAGGAGGCTGGAGGGTGACAAGAAGCAAGGGCCAGGGCATTTCAGATCCAGAGAACCTAGACTAACTGAAAGCAGAGACCACAAGGGGCAGGGGGCACTTGCAGAGAGGTGGGCAGTTTGGTGGGACCAGAAGCGTGGGCTGAGTGTGGAAGTGGGGTGGAGAGAGGTTAGGGCCATCTGTGTTTCCACGTAGTCCTACGTGATTGCTCAGTTTCCCCACGGTCCCCCCCAGCACTTGCTGTATGTCAGGCATCCTTCTTAGAATAGGAAATGCTTTATCAGTATTTTTTTCCTCCCCAGAGATCCCATGAGAGACAAGCTGCCTGTTTTATAGGCTCAGATGTGCCCCGCTCAGGGGCTAAGGAACCTTGCCATAAAACCCAAGTAGGAAGTGCCATGGAGTGCAGCCCCAGAAGGCAGGGTATCACACAGCCCTGCAGAACCTGGGACTGTCTCCCCAGGAGCTGGGTCATCTCCTCACCCCCACCCCCCAACTCAGGCTCAGTCTCTCCTAGCTGTGTTCACCCTTCCAGTAGCATCCAGTATAACTTCACCTAGGCTTCCTGGGGCTCCCACCGACTTTTCCCCAGCTCCCACAGTACCCCCCCCCCCACCCCACCTCCCTGGCAAATGAAACCTACACCTTCTCCCACCACTCAGGGCTCAAAAGGCAGTCAGAAGGGGGAGGCAGTCAGAAGGGGGAGGTCACCAGGGCTGTGTCTCCATTCCTGGGCCAAGTGCAGACAGGATTTTTCTCTGGGCAAAGAGTATGTTTAGGGGCTTTAGTCCACTAAGCCATCTCGCTCTGAATGGCAGGGACAGAGCTTGGTGGGGGGGTGGGGGGATGGGGGAATGGGGGTGGGAAGGGGTTGTCGCTGCCCACCAGTGAAGAGAAGGCATATAGTAGGCACTAAATAACTGATAAGCATGCTTCTTGTCTTTCCCATCATAACACAAAGTGCTTTGTGAACATTTCCGGTTACTCATGAAAATCTACGAATGACTATCTTCTTTTATGACAATTTAAACAAATTTAGCATTTTCATTTTTCCCCAAATTTCCTTTTTAGGTGTAGGTAGGGATCAGGTTTAGATTCGAGGTTATAAAGCCCAAAGAGAGGATTCGGGTGGCATGATGGAGTAGAACCGGATGCCTGGATTTGGTAAGAAGGAGGCGAGTGACTTCGTGCCAGCCTTCTGTGGCCGCACTCCTGCCCAGACCACCCTGGCCGCAACCCCGTGCTGATCCTGCCCCACCAGAAAGGCGGGCTCCTAGTCAGCCTCTAGTTCGCCCTTAGCTAGAGCCTAGTTAGTCCCCTCTTGTACCTCTTGACAGAAGCCACACCTCCTATTTCATATGGAAAAGAGTATCTACTGAACCCTGATCTCCCTTCCGTGAGGCCCCCCTCCTTTATCCTGCACCCTTGGCCCGCCCCCCCCCCCCACCAAGTACCAGCAGTTAAATGCCCTGAGGTCACCAGCCCTGGTGCTCCAAGTAGGGCCTTAGGTGCAGGGGCTCTGTGGAGGCCTGTGATCTCACCCAGCCCCCCACCCCCCAAGGAACCCGCAGCACCAAGGGACTGCTCCCCAGGCTACCCTTGGTTTTATTCCCTGCCCCACACCCACAACTCTGGACGCCCTGCCCTGGGCCTGCTTCTCCAACCTTGGTTCTTCCCGCACCCTCCAGATTCCTCCCTGTTCCTTAGCTGTGTCACTTGTCACCCTCTTGGATTCCTTCCCAACTTGCTCTTGTCTGCCTTTTAGGTTTTAGCCAGGACAGCTCCCGCCTCCTGGAAGTTCTCCCTGCCCATTGCCCCCTCTAGACTGGGATCCACGCCTCTTCTACGTGCTTTCCAATCCATTGTGCTGTCCTCAGCCTCCACTTACCCCACCACTGCCCCCTCTGTGGTGGCAGAGGCCATATCCATCGTGCTTTCTGCCAAATTGCCATAAAATGCCAATCCACTCTTCAGGGGCCAGCAGGAAGGCTGCTGAAGCCAGGACTCTGCCCTCCACATGGGGGCCTTTGGCAAAATGGAGGAGGAGACAGGGAGGCAGCTATGCCAGGGCACAGTCGACTGGGGTGCTGGTGTGCACCCCAAGGCCTTCGTCCTCCCTGGTGATTCTCAGTGACTGTACATGGGGATAGCACGTGAGGCAGTTCTGGCTGATGAGATATAAGCATGAAGGGGACAGGCCCAGTACGCCCCATCAGGCCTTCTGTCCCTTTCCTCTGGGCATGGTCCCTGGAGGAACATTAGCATCTTCTGAGCACGAGGGTGGAGGTGACCTGCTAAGGACGACGGAAAGACAGACAAAGTCCCAATGGCCTGGGTCCCAGCCCCAGCTCGCCAACCTCTACAGTTCCTCTCCCAGTGGGTGCCTGGGCCACTGGCCAAGACCCTTGGGGAGACTCCTCCTGCCCTCCTCAGATGTCCTGGCTGCCCACTGGGGACCTGGAAGCACCTCCTTTCCCTGCCACTGTGCCATCATCCCTGGTCAGGAGACTGTTCCAGGCACCCTCCTGGGCCACAAAGCCCCGTCAGGATGTTCCCAGGCTCTTACAACCTTTATGATACTGCGTTCTAATCATCCATCTGAGCTGAACCTTAGTCCTCCTTTCCCCGGGAGGAGGGAGTACTCAACCGCCTGATCTCCAACCCTGTGGTCTGTCTAGCTCCCCTACCCACCTTGGCCTGTTCCCTGCTCCTGGAGGGTCGATTAGGAGACCCTAAGGAGGCACTCCCTTGATCCAGCCTCCAGGGATCATCTGGACCTCAAGGCTGGGGGCGTGTCTGGGATCCAAGCACAGATGTGTGTGTTTGGCTCCTCTGTTGTAGACTTTGGGCCCAGGACGCTACACAGGATGTTCAGTCCAAGGCCATAGGTGGAATCAGTCAGTATCAGCGCTTGGCTCTCTGGGTCTCAATGCTAATGACCCAGTAAACACCTTGGAAAGGACCAGGGGATGCTGGCAGCAAGGGAGCCCTCTTTTTTAAAATTTTTTTTAACGTTTATTTATTTTTGAGACAGAGAGAAACAGAGCATGAACGGGGGAGGGTCAGAGAGAGGGAGACACAGAATCTGAAACAGGCTCCAGGCTCCGAGCTGTCAGCACAGAGCCGGATGCGGGGCTCGAACTCACGGACCGCGAGATCATGACCCTGAGCTGTAGTCGGCCACTTAACGTACTGAGCCACCCAGGCGCCCCGGGAGCCCTCTTGAGTGAAGGCAGAAATACTACATCTCCTGACAACATTGGTGGCTGATGGGGAAGGGCTGCCACATTTAACCAACACGACACAATTGGACAGAGAAAATGAAATTTATTTGGGCTATAGCTTAAAAAAGCTGTGCCCGCCTTTTGGGATGAGCACTGGGCATTGTATGGAAACCAAATTGACAATAAACTTCATATATAAAAAAAAAAATTAAATTAAAAAAAAAAAAAAAAAAAGCTGTGCCCGAATGCTCAATCTGGTTTAAAGTCCAGTCCCCTTCACTAATGGAGAGATTCTGTGAGGCCCCATATGTGCCTGCTCCGGTCTTCAGGGTGGGACTCCTTGCCCCATGGGTGCAGGGTTGTGGCTCCTTCTGTGGCCTGAGCAGTGCCCCTGCTGGCACTCTGAGCCAGCTCTGGCCTCCACGGGGTCCAGCGCGGTGTCCACGCCGGAGTGACCCTTACACCTGGGCACCTCCAATCGAAAAGCCAGCCTCTTCTGGGTCTTTCCTAAAGCACATGGGGACCAGGGCAGCCCAAGAAAACTAAAGAGTCTAACCCTGCAGTCTGCCCATGAAAGGTAGCCCAGGTGTAGGTCTGTGCCCAGGTGGCCATGGAGACACTTGCCCTTTGTTTTTGATGTACTCAGCTAGTAATACTCTCCCTAGAGGCTCTGGGGCTGAACCCTGGAGAGGGGTTTCTCTTTCTCTCTTCTCCTTCCCAGGATCCCTCCTTTTCTGCCTGGACCTCACTTAAGGAAAAATTCCATAGTCCAGCTCGCTCAGCCTGGTCCTCAACATACTACTGAGGATGACAGAGAGAGTTAGACACTCTTCTTTCAGAACTAAAAGTTTGCTAACCCCTGGGATTGTAGCTAATGTAGGCGATAGAACCAGGCACTGGTGATTTTTTCCACTGCCTCTTTGTCCTTTCTAGAACAAATTGGAATGCTCCCATATGCCAACTTTAGCTATAATGCTGGGTCACTTCTCTATGTGGGCTTTATTCCTGGGTTTGCTCCCTTGCTCCCAGATGGGTTTTTTTTTTTGGTGTGGAAATTGGCCAATCCGCCATAGGAGTTGATGTCATCCTAGTCCATTAAGAGCCCAAAGCCCCATCCCATCCCCAAACCACCCCAATCCCTGTTTTGCATATATTCTCTTCCTGAAAAGTTGAGGCTAGCAGAAGGCAAGCACCTCGTGGAGGAAGAGTCTCTGGACATTCAGACCCAAGTTCAAGGCCAGGCCACCATCCAGAGGGACCCGGCCCCAGGGACAGTCCTGACACAAGGCCCTGACCCCAGGTCCTCTATACTTCCAAGCTCTTCAATCAGGGACAATGCTTTGGGACTAAAGCTCTTCCTGGCTCCGACCCAGATTCTTAGGAGGCAATTCTCACACTCTCTCTGCTTCCCCTTCCTGCAAGTAGGGCCCACATCATTCCTGCACCTTCCCCACTGTTAGGATCCCAAGTGCCATACACAGGCTTCTGCTTTGGTGGCTATTTGGGACTAACGCTTAACCCTCCGTCCATCCCCTTAGCTTTACCTACTCCAACTTCCTAAGTCTATGAACTTAAGTTATGAACCAGACTATCAGGCAGGATCAGTCCCAAAGGGGACTGCCTCCTTTGAAGTCCTTCAGTGTGGGTGTTCCTGCCCAGAAAGCCCCCTCGTCCTGTACCATCCAGTGAGCATTTCATAAGACCCCTTACTTGGTCTTCTCTGACTGACAGGGGTCCTGTGGGCTGCCAGGGAGGCCCAGGGACTGATACAAGGATCTGTCATGGCCCCCATTGATCTCGGGCTGTCTCAGCTCCCACCATCGGGGACAGTGGCCCCACTTGCAATGGGATCTTCCTGTGCTGCCCCAACTGGCCGATTCTGCCCACCCCCCCATCCTTCCCCTTCACTTCCTACAGTCTGTGAATGCACATACAATACCCAGAACAAACTGGATCACAGCTGTCCTTCAGGAGACTCAAGAAAATCCAAAGAGGTATGAAGGTGAAAGCCATGAAGAACCAACCAGAGGATGAGACCTTCCCCAGCCACGGACACTTCCGCTTGGCCAGAGACAAGTGCTTCGTGTCATGTCTGAGATTTCCTGAACATCTTTACGTTATGTTGCCCCACTGTTCTTGGCAGACAAGCATTAAAAATGGACAGGACTCTGTGCCTGACCAGGAGGTGACTGGCCTGGCAGCTGGAGCGCCTCTCCCAGGCCACCGCTGAGGGCAGGGAGAAGAGCCTGCGAAAGTTGAACAGGTGGCAGCTATGAAGGGGACGAGGACCCGGCACTGAGACCCTGAAGCTCAAGCAAGAGAGGGTCCCACAGGGATGGACCCAAGACCAGGAAGCAGGATGGGGCTTACACGGCAAGAACCCTGCTATCATCATGGGAGGCTGAGATAAGGGAGATTGGTGTGACACAGCCGGGGGCAGATGTGATAGATGGTGGGTCCATGCAGAGGAAATGCCCAATGGGGGACCTTGCTCTCTGGGGACGGCAGCATGGGAGGCTGCAGAGGCTCATCAGATCAATGCCCAAGGGACAAGTGTGGAGAGTCCAAAGCCATGCCTTTCTCTACATCTCCTGGGCCCAGACGCCAAGCCCTAGAGGCTCCCCAAGGCTCAACGTTTAATGCTCTTTGGAGATGTGATGGGATGTTTCCAGACCTCCCATCAGGGGTGAGGGGCCTGGCCAAGGCTGGTCAGGCCAAGAGGACATGGGTGGGGTGACGGGCAATCTGCCCCCTGATCCTTGCTGTTTGAATAGTTTTGTCCAGCCTCAAAGATCCCCATCCCAGACTGGTATCAGCTTTGGGTTCCTCTTTCCAAGCTCAGATATTTTCTCTCTTAAAAAAAAAAAAGATTTGAACTTCCTTGCAAATGTAGAAAGAGGGAAGCAGCCCCTTAAAAGAAAGAGAAAGACATCACTAACCTATTCTAGAATCCACCTTCAGTGAAGTTCTTAAGTTCCTCTCTGAGCTTCCCTGTCCCTCTGTCTGACATTTTCTGAACTTGGGAGGTGGTGGGACCCTGCGGGCCAGGGGGCAATCTCTAGGTACCTTCCATTCCTTTTCATTATGTTGGCCGTGCTGGGGTCTCAGAGGCAGCGGTGGTGGCGCTGTTAGCTAGAAAGGAGAACAGGGCCAGAACTGCCTACGCTAAAGCTGGAAAGAGGTCCAGGTTAGAGTCTCCATCCACAACTTGGGTATTTGAGTGGGGGTGGGGAGGGGACGAGGGTTTGGGGGGGAAGTGCCACCTGTTCCCGCACGTAGTCCAAGGCCCTGCCTGTCTGCCACTGGACTGAGCACTGTCACCCAAGGACTGTGACACCCCACAGTCTCTTTATGCACAGCACCACACCTCCACTCCATCAGACAGCCTGGGGACCACACTTCTCCCTCTCTGACCCTCAGACACCCCTGTGGACTGCCTGGCCCTCCAGAGCCGACCCCATGCCTAGGCAGGGAGAATAGAACTGTACATTTTTGGTCCTCCCTTTCCCTGCCTCCAAGGGGTTCAGACTCAAATGAAACCAGGCTTAAATCCCATTCCACGAATCTCTCAGCATGCCATCTGTCAGGGAGCAAACACTAGCCAGCCCCGGGCCCCAAGATGCATTCTCTATCAGTGCCTGGCGGGACCTTGATGCAACTCTTGTCCCAGAGACCTGGTGCTTGTCCATCTGTTGTCACCCACCCATTCATCCATTCAACAAATACTCATTGAGGGCCTAACTGTGTCAGGCCCCATTCTAGAAGCTGAAGGTAAACCTTCAGTCAAGAATGACCAGCACCCCCCCTCCGCCCACCCCGCATGGAGCTTACCCTCTAGGGAGGAAAGACAGGCAACCAATAAGAAAACCCAGATGGACAAGGTCTATCCAGATAATGTCAAGAAAATAGGACCAACAGGACAGTCTTGGGGGTGGAGGGAGGCCTCTGGAGCTGAAGGACATCAGAGAAGGCTTTTCTGGGAGGACAGTTAGCTGAGCTGGACTGGGAAGGAGGAGCCAACAACACACAGAAGAAACGTGTGTCAGGAGAAGCCAGACAGTCTCTTCTGGGAACCGATTGGGGCTCGGAGGAAGGCAAGATCTCTGCTCCCTAAGGAAAAGCCGCTGGCCATCCAGGGCTCTCTGGAGGCCCCTCTGCCTGACAGTCTGCCAGGCTTGTCTCTGGCGGGAACTCTACTCCCATCACCCCACCAGGAGCCTGCCCTGCTGCCTCATCCCCAGCCAGTTACTACTGAAGAGGAAAGACAAGCACAGCCCAGACTAAGATCATATCAGAGGTCCTCTCCCCCAGTCCCCACTCTGTCTGTCCCTCCCTAGGGTGCAAGAACATCCAGGGGCGCCTGGGTGGCTCAGTCGGTTAAGGGTCCGACTTCAGCTCAGGTCATGATCTCACGGTCCGTGAGTTCGAGCCCCGAATCGGGCTCTGTGCTGACAGCTCGGAGCCTGGAGCCTGCTTCAGGTTCTGTGTCTCCTTCTCTCTCTGCCCCTCTGCCTCTCATGCTCTCTGTCTCTCTCAAAAATTAATAAATATTAAAAAAAAAAAAAAGAACATCTGAAGGATGATTTATTGCCTCCACTGTTCAGTTCAGTTTGGCCTGTATTCCTGGGCCACCTGGGCTGTCCCCTGCTTCCAGCCGTCTTGGAGCCTGGTTGTGGACGCCAGCCCCGCCCTGGGAGGGACCTCCTTCCTTCCCCTCCCTGTGCCCCAAACCCTATCAGTCCCCTACAGCCCTCCCTCTGAACTGACCTGGCCGGGACAGGACTGATTATGGGGCCCTCTGGTCCCATATGCAAAGCAGCAGTTCCAAAGCCCAGCCTGCCCACTTAGACGATGGTCTGGCTTAGGAAACCCTAAGGTCTGTCCCCTCAGCCCAGTGTCCAAGTCCACAGCTTTCCTAAGCAAATCTTCCCTCCTTGGCCCCTTCACCCCCACTACCTCACCCCTACCACACCCACCTGAGCCTTTCCTACATTCCCTTGCTCCTGAGAGCGTCCCAAGCACCAGGTTTAACTCCTGCATTGCCCTTGAACTCCTCTCTTCCACCCTCACTGAGCTGTCATCAGCTGTCATCGACTGATGACAATGATGTCATCGTTGTCTATAGCCAGCGTCCAGGAATATTCAATATCTTTTAATACAGGACCACCACCCACCATTACACAGGCAGCCTGGCTTCCCTGAAGCTCCTCAGTTATCCCCAGGGTGGGTGTGCAGGGGTGGGGCAGGGGGAGGGGGAGCTTTGCAAAAAATGCAGGGTCAGCTCTATCTTCAATATATTATCTTGCTTTAGTCTTAGAGATTAAAACCGAAGTTAAGCCATAAATGGAGTTTCATAAAACAGTAAATACAATATGGGATTCAGACAATAAAATCTCTGTTGTTGGAGGACTGGGGAGATGGCGGTGGGCTGGAGTGGAGGACAAGGGCCCAGACAGGCCTTGGAGAGCAGGTCAAAGGTGATAGAAGCCAGGAGGGGGCGAGGAGGGGGGGACGTTGTAAGTATTTAGATACTTCCCCCTCCCCCAGCCACCACCAAAAAACAGCCACATATTATTATTATTTTAATCGTTATTTATTTTTGAGAGAGAGATAACGTGTGAGCAGGGGAGGAGCAGAGAAAGAGGAAGACACAGAATAGGAAGCAGGTTCCAGGCTCCGAGCTGTCATCCCAGAGCCCGATGCGGGGCTCGAACTCATGAACCGTGAGATCATGACCTGAGCCAAAGCCGGACGCTCAGCCGACTGAGCCACCCAGGTGCCCCCAAAAGCCACAGACTCTTTAGTGACACTACAGAACGACTCCTGAGGCAGGAGGAAGGAGGACCCCTTGGAGGCCTGTCTCCTGCTGCTTCCTAGTTGTCTCGCTAAAGTCATGTGGAGGGGAGAGGCCCAGAGGACAAACCAGCTGAGGGCTAGATGGTTCTGGAGAGTTTGCTGGGGATGAGGAAGCAAGTGGGGGAAGGGTCCTGGCGGGGGGTGGTTGGGGGGCTTCAGGAGTTTGGATTTGGGGGCACGCAAGAGGGAGAGAAAGACAGGGCTTGGCCACCTCCACACCCAGAAAAGAGGCTCTTTCAGCCCGGCTGGAGGTGGGCTGACGGCAGACTCTGTTGTTGTTGCAGGTGGGTGGTCAGGAGGCGGAAGGGAGAGCGGGAGCTGCGGCCACTGCCAAAGACAAGCTGCCGGCAAGAGTTCCCCCTCACACTGCCAATCATTTGCATATATGTGGCCCAAATGGGTGGCCATCATTTCCCCTCCTCCCTTCTCTGCTCCCAATGCCCCCAAACGGCTATCCTCCCAGCCACGCCTTATCCACAGAGCATCCTGCCCCAGTACGAATCTTCACGCCTCTCCCTTTCCCCTTATACATTAGGGTCTTCTTCACTGTCTCTCTCTGCCTCATCCTCTTCACCTCCCCAGCCCCTTTGGTAACTTGCCCTGGGGTCTAGAACCTCCGATCTCCAGGTCAACCCACACATAGCGAGTTCTTGCTGCCACGTTCTCTGGCCCAGACGATACCCAGGCCAGGTCACCACTTCATCCTAGCACCCCTACTCTCCTGCTGGATTCGTGGTCCTCCAATTCTGCTCCTCTGAGGGTTCTGATGCGGTTACACAAGACAGGCGGGGCCTCTGAGCACTGGCTGGATAAAGGGCTCCAAGTTGCTGGGACTGTGATGCAAATGGAATCGGAGTAGTTTTTTATCGAAAATAGGAGCAAATGACAATTGGTGCCAAATTGCACCGAGATTCCGATTGGTACCTGCCCAGTGACAGTCAGTAGTCAGGAGGAAATGCAAAGGGATGGAAAGCAAATGGTAACATTCACCCACGTAATCTGACCACTGGCAGGCCAGGGGAGGGGCAAAAAGCAAAGACAAATCCGTAGCTGTTCCTACACGCGCATCCCAAGTCGAGAAATCAAACGGCGTGGCCGGTGCCGTCCCCACAGAAGTGAGTGAGACACAACTGGTGGAAGGCAGCTGGACCGAAGACAGTGGCTCTGACTGATGAGAAATTCTACAGGAGGGAAGAAGGCAGGAGGCTGCTCAAACAATCCTCCATTGCGCGGATCAGCAAACGGCAGTAACGTGGCCATAATGGACTCGTCATCGATAACTAAAGCTCGTTTTACTAATTGCCCTGCGACGTTCCCCAAAGCTCTCTAGACCTTTCATCTTTTCTAGTTGTGCCACTTTGCTGGATGACGAGCTCCAAACGTTATTCCCATCAGTCAGTTGCCACTTTACTCCTCGGAATAAAACTCCCCCTCTCTCTGGGCTCAGATTGCTCACTGCCTCTTCAGGACGAGACACGGAGGTGAGGCTCTCGGTGAAGATACATGGCTGTGTCCTCAAATACAGAGTTTTCTCATCCATAAAGATGGGAAATAGGCTGGGTCCATTCTCCAAAGTGACAGACTTTGGAGTGGGAGGGGTCCTCAGGGCGGTGTCGAGGCTCTCAGTGCCCACATGATCTTTAACGCTCTGGTGGCAGAGGGATGGCCCTAGTATGCCCTCCCTGGTACTCAATTTCCGGGAAAGGAACCAAGATGAAAGGTGGCCTTTCATAAGGGAAAAAATCAAAAGGAATTGTTTAAAGAGCAAAAACCCCACAGAAAGCCTTGGAGAAGACTTGAACACAGAGAAAGAAAAACAAAGCAAAACACAACATAGGACAGAAAGTCTAGGGCCATGACCAGACCCCACAGAATGCCCACTGCAAAGCCACCGTAAGCAACAAGCCCACTGGGAGGGGCAGCCTGGGGATGGGCAGAGACCCAGGCTCCTCACATACACCCAGTGGGCCCCTCACAGCCACCGAAAGCGGGAACTGAGAATGACTGTGGCCACAGAGAGATTCCATCAGCGACCGAATGACGGCAGGACGCACAGAACCCCAGACAACACATGTCTTATGAACTAATAAAGGCAGACGTACCCTCGCATCTGCCAATGACACACAGAGGGAGAAGGACTGTTGTGCACAGTGTCCAAACTAGCCCTCTCTCACCACGACCCAGTTGGCTCCTGGGGGAGCCAGAGGAGCTGTGGCCAGGAGAGATGCTTCTATCCTTCTCGCCGGGACCCGGGCAAAGCCTTGGCCACAGATCATGTCCGTTCGAGTGCTTTGAACAATAAAAGGGTCTATACCCATCACTATTGTTACCGTGTAACACTATGGTTAAACCCTCACGCTCCCTTCTTTCTGGCCCGGACATCGTAAGACCTCGAGCATGGTTGCCCAACAACTTCTAGCAGGGATGTTGAGGATCTCTTGGGCACCTTGGGGCAAATTAGAAAAGGCACCCCTCCCGGGTGGATCTGGGACTGCGGGGCCCTGTACGGCCTGCTGAGGGGAGCTGGCACCCTCTAGCAGAGGGATAGCCTCAGCTACCTCCCAGGTACTCCGTTTTAGACAAAGGCCATAGCTGTAGGCCTTGCTTCAGGAGACACTGGACACAAAGCTTGGACGATTCCAGAGGGGAAATGGCCTTCAGTTATTTATGATGTGGCTGGGCATCAAGAATGCCTTTTGTCATAACTGACGAGGGCAGGGGGAGAAGACGGAGGGGATGACACTGGAGAGGGAGAATCATTGCCATCTTCATACCTGCTGTTTCCAACTGGCCAGGAGGCCCAACTTCTGTTATCGGAGGTGATCTCAGAAGGGACTGGCCTCGGAGCCCAAGGGAATTACTGCTTCACATGAGATAGTCTCCCTCTTTTTAAAGTAAGCTTTTTTTTTTTTTTTTGAAGGAGAATAAGCGCACAGAAAAGTGCCCCTGTCACAAATGCACAAGGCAGTGCATTTCGCTGGCTGAATGGGCCTGTGGAGCTCCTGGGGAATAATTGGTACCCCGGTACCTCCCTTTTCTAGTGACCTCTTCCCCCAAGAGTCATCACTATCCTGGAACCTGATGCCACCCATTACTTTTGCCTGTTGGTAGAACTTTACGGAAAGGATTGCAAATAGCACCTAGTCTTTTATGTCTGACCTCTTTTGCTCAACAGTTACATGTTTTTGAGGCTTATCCAAGCTATTGCATGGAATTGTACAGTATTCCCCTTTAGAAATATACCACAAGTTATTTATCCATTATCCAGTTGATGGGCATTTGGGAAATTTGACATTTTCAATTGACTTTTTGTTTGTTGGCTGGTTACAATGATAATCAAATAGTCCAGGAGTCGTTCCCATTTTTCAATCTCATGGAGAACTCCAGGCCCTGGGGTCCCACTGGGGTCTCAGCACCCAGGATTCACTCACTTCCTTTTTTTTTAAGGTTTATTTATTTTTGAGAGAGAGTGACAAGAGACAAGAGCCTGAGCAAGGTAGGGCCAGAGAAGGAGAGACACGGAATTGGAAGGAGGCTCCAGACTCCGAGCTGTCAGCACAGAGCCTGACGCGGGGCTCAAACCCACAAACCGCGAGATCGTGACCTGAGGCAAAGTTGGATGCTTAACCAACTGAGCCACCCAGGCGCCCCTGTTCACTTCCTTCCTTCACTGCTTAGACCCTCATGTCACCAACATTCACTCCTATGAGCTGTTGCCCATTTGTCTCAGCCTCCTTGGAGACCCCTAATCAAGGAACAGTCCCCGACGTGGGCTTTCAATTTCAAGTTCTCAGGCCTCTAAGTACCTCAGGAAACCTGCTGCCCAGCACAGTGTGAGCCCTTGGCACCTACCTCCCTTTCACTTGGCTGTGAAGTCTCCAGACACCTTGCAACCATTAGCTGAAAACCCTGAAAATGCCCTCAGCAGCAGTCTCACGAGAACAGGGAGGGCCCGGGGCTCAGTGTGCCTGCGTCCCACCCCTCCCCTGCTCCCACCAGCTGCACCTGCCTCTCTCCCAAAGTCTCTCCGAGCCTTCCACCAGCCCCTCCCAGCCCCCGTCCCCAGGACTTGGCCCTCAGAAACCCTCAGCCCCTCCCTCTCTGGGGGCATCTCCCCATCAAGCGGCTTCCTGCCGGGGCCACACAGCACTCCTACCGTGCCACAGAAGCAGCCCCCGCCCAGCTTCCTACCAGCCTTGCTAAGTCCGCAAGATACAGCTGATGCCTTCAAAATGTAACCTACAGGCGGCATTCGACATGGTCACCAGGGCTCTCTCTGTCCCTTGATTTCTGGGACACCAACTTTTCCTAATCCCTCTGTCTCCAACCTCCCGACCCCTACCATGCCTTTTCATAGTCCTCCTTCCCTGGTTCTCTCCCTGTGCCTGACCCTCAAGCGTCGACTTTACCCAGAGTTCCGGGTTCATCTCTATTTTCTGCCTCCTCCTCTCGGCAACACCAACTATGGGGACCCCCAGCTCTCCCCACCCCTGGCCCCACCTTTCCTTGCTGGTGTTCAGGCTTCCTATCCAGCCATTCCATCTGAAGATTCCAGAAGTCTCGGAAAGGTACCTTGTGAATTATAGCCTATTCAGATTAGAAAACAAACCATCAGAGCGCTTTTTTTTTTTTTTTTTTTTTTTTTTTTTTTTGCCACACAAACCACACAGTGTAAAGCCCAGCAAAGCCTTGCCAGGTGGGTTGCACAGCAAACAGTCTGGCCCTGCTGAGCATCCGTGGTGCCTAATCTTGCAGGGTATAAGGGTGGGGGGTTCTCCCACACTACCCAACAAGTGCACCAGAATTATTGGTGGAGTGTCAGATTTGTGTGCGTGCCGAAAGGAAGCATGGATTTCAGACACTGAGAAACCATACCGGAGAGAAGGGCTGTCTCAGCCAGGGAGCCAGCAGGGACAAAGGCCCTGCCACGCCGGGAAGCTTGAGCAAAGCTCAGTGATCCAACTGTCTACAATGACAGGATTTAGAACACGCTTCAGTAAGAAATAGACAACCTTAAAGCAGGGGAAGCACACAGCTACGAGAGCCAGAGAGGGCAACTGTGCTCAGAGGGCGGCCGGCCCAGACGCGTGGCCTCCCGCCGAGGGACACCCAGAGCCAGTCCTCACTCTCTCTGACTTCATCCGCCTCCTGATGGCTCGGGGCCAGTGCCTCTGGGCCCAGAGCAGGACAGAGAGGCCTCGGAGGGGGTTGGAGAGTGGCTCTGGAGAAGAATGTGAGAGGGTGACGTGTAAAGACAGAGGACCATCACTGACACTGCGGTAGAGACCAGGAAGTAAAACTGGGAGGACCCACTGACCTCGCTGGAGCCTTGTCCCCCCCACCTTATTCGTAGATAGTTAAGTAGTGCCTGTGGGGAAGCATGGCTTCCGGTACGGCCTCGCAACAGGGACAAGGGTCTGGGCACACCTGAGCACACGAAGCCAGTGAAAGGTAAGACCACCAGCAGGAAGTACAATAGAAGCTCATTTGGCCCCCACACAGCAAGAAGTTTCCACATCTGAGACCGTCTCGAAGTTCTGTTCACGCCACCTCAAGCAGGACGTTCGCAAAGCTTTTTTCTCTAGTCGAGAGGAAGGAGTCACGGAGCTCAAGGCATCCTAGAAAGAGGAGGGCTGTCTACAAATCCGTACGTCGCTCCTGTGCATAAGGATTTGGCAGCAGGGATGGTGAGTCAGTTCACAGGATGATGCTGTATCGGGGCTGGGACAGGCCCTGGAGCTGGAAGGACCCTCTTCTAACCAGTTTCAAGTTTTGGTTTTTTTTTTTTTTTTTTTTTGGTAGCCTCTTCCATTATTCTCCCCTAGAATGATCTGCTGTTACTCTGTCCCTGCAGACCTCCAGGGTAGATTCTCCTTCTTTGGGGGGAGGGCACACAGTGTCCCTGCCTGGGGGGGGGGGTGGGGACTCCTGCCCCACACTTCCTGCTGTCCCTTCTCTGACTGCCTTTGTTTTCTTCCTCCAGAAGCAGCAGTTGCTGAGATGACAGCCAGGAGAAAGAAGGAAGAGAGAGAGACCTGACCACCTGCTGGTGGGGCTGCTGAGGCCCCTATCATCTCAGAGACTTTGAAGGCAAAGGAGGAAAAAGGCCTCAGGAATTCAGCTCTCCTCCCTCCCTAAAAGGCGTCTGCCTCCAGCTCTTCTGGAAAGACCATTCCAGACTCAGAGTGGCCCTCCTTCTAGAGCAGAGCCTTGTTGGCCTTTCGGGGAAGCAAAAGCCCCAGATCATCCTGCTTCACAGTTTTATCTAGGATCCAAGAGAGCACAACTTGATCGTTCATGCCCTGCCGATGAGCAGGTCCCCGTTTGCCAGTAGAGAGGGGGAAGGAAGACCAGGCTGCCCGAGTCAAGTGACAAGGTCAGTAATGTAGGGAATGGGACAGAGTAAGAATGGAGCTCAATCTGGAAGGGGGCCCAGTGTCTGAGGGCCAGGGTGTTCAGGTAGAAGGAAAGACATCCTCCCTGAGATCCATCCCGGGAGTGGACCCAGGTCTTTGGGTCATCACCATCCACCTCTCTCCAGGCCCTTTCTGTGCCACTGGTCCCCACCACTGCCCCCAGAACTCTCCCTCTCCTGTGCCTTCAAAGTGGCCTCAAGGACAGGAAAAAGCCATTGGAAGGACCTTTCCTGGCTGACGGGAACCCCTAAGACATGGCAGAACCAGATGTGTCTGGTGGTTACCCCACATAGCCCTCTCTTCTTTTGGGTCCCATTTGGCTCTGTGCTTGACCGTCTCCCTGCAGTCCAGTCCTGTGGCCTCTGTGTGCGTCTACCTCCCTTTCCTCAGGACTATCTTTTGGCTTCTCCTCCTCTGTTTTCATCCTTGTCTCTCTCCTCCTGGACTCTTCTCTCTCCTACCACTGTGTCTGGTCTTACCGTTCCTCTCTGACCCTTCCTGTTTCTCTCCACCGTCATGCAGTGGATGAGGGCCAGAACATAGAGCTGATGTCACAGGAAAGAGTGCCTGGCACAGTCTCTGAGTGGAGCCTCGTGGTGTCTGATGAAGGACTCGCCTTTCCCCTTCCACCGCCCCGGCACCCTTCTGTGAGATGCGAGGTGTGAGGAAGGCAGGGTGGGGCACAAGAGGAAGCTGAAAAACGCACCAGCTTCCTGCCTTCACCCCATCCGAAGCCTGCCTTTCCCTGACGGGGCTCCTCTCCCAGCTCTTCTAAAGAAGAGAAGGTGCTCCTTTTCTGGTCCATCCCAGCCTGGCAGCACCCTCCTCTGACCTCTTGCCTCATCTTCCTGACCATTCTATCCCCACCCCCTTCCTCGGTGACGCTCCCTCCTCTTCTTGGCGCCCCCCACCCCGCCTTCTTCCCATCTTCATCTATCAGCAACCCAGAGGACTCTCACATTCACCTCCCCACCAAGGCTAGGAAGAGTGCCTGGCACATAGCAGGTGCTCAATAAATATTTGTTGAATACATGAATTGAGAGCTCTGGCATCAGGCTCATAGGTTTTATCTTTGCCCCAATCCTTCCCCCTGCATAGGTTCCCGGGTGGAGACAGAGCTGTCTCTACTCCCGTCTACTTGCGCAACTCATGCATCCCCACAGCCAAACCTTGAACCTGGACATCACCTAAGAGGCGCGCCATCCTGGCTGTCCACAATTCCCTTCTCTCAAAATGCTTCCGTGGCTGCTCATCTCAACTCGCAGGTCTCCAAGTCCATATCTGGTTCCTCTACCCCATGTCACTTCTTTACATCTCCCTTCACACTGGGCCGGCCTTGCCTTTACCCCCAGCCTTGGAACAACTTGACCTTTCCTTCTTTCTAGTCTTACACTTGAGCTCTGCTAAAAGAAAAATGCAGAACTGCAGGTTTGTTCTATTACAAAGGTGTTATTAACCAGCCTTCCTCTGTCGCCAGCTAGGCCAGTTTACTAACCCTTTTTTCCATTCCCAGAGTTTCCTGTTGCCCTCAGAAGTTCTTAGACTGTCTCCATCACTTGTCACTTCGGTGACACATCCATTCTCGGTTCACAGGTCATCAACCGTGAACTCCCTCCCAGGCCCTCTCACCCTCTCTGCACACCGCCCCCCCCCCCCCACCGATTATCTAGTCATACCCTCCCCAAACATGCTCCTCACTCTTTTTTTAGGGATGATTCCTCCACTGGGACTCTGGATCCCACAGGTCATTCAGCACATACCAGGCTGGCCAAATATCCCTCTCCTTAGGATCCTGTGAAATTACTTCTGCTTTTGCTTCCTCCCCGCCCCCCAGCCTACCCAGGGGTCAACACCTCCCGATAGATATAAACAAACCTTCCCTCTACCACGCCTCTTCCTTAAGCTAGCATCCTCTTTCAAAAATGCTGTTCATTGAAAAAAAAAAAAAAAAAACCTGAGGGTTGATGGGGGGTGGGAGGGAGGGGAGGGTGGGGGAGGGGTATTGAGGAGGGCACCTTTTGGGATGAGCACTGGGTGTTGTATGGAAACCAATTCGACAATAAACTTCATATATTGAAAAATAAAAAGATAAATAAATAAAACAAAAAACAAAAATGCTGTTCACCAGAAAACTTCTGGAAAGTTCTTCGCAGTCTGTACACACAGCTTGCCCATCCCTCCTCTCCACCCTACCCAGTGCTATTGGCCTCTGCTCCCCCAGTCTAATGAATCTGAGGTCCCAGAGGGCTATATCCTATGATCTTCCTTTTTTACCACAGAAGAAACACATGCTCATTTGAACCACACCAGTGGGAGAACCAAATAGCGTGAGTCCTCCCCACCCCAACCCCCACTCCTTACCCCACCCTGAATCCCATCTCCAGAGGAAATAGTGTTAAAGGTAGAATATGGATGGACCCTTCCAGATATTTTTCTATGCATAAACATATATAAAGTTTTATTTACACAAATAGTTTTAGAAACTTAAATGGGACCCTAGGACACATATGGTTCTGTCACTTGCTTTATTTTAATTAATGTATCAACATGTTTCTATATCAGTGCCCACATCCCCATCACATTTTTGGGGAGGCTGCATTTGTATCCCATCCACCGATGCAGGTGAATTTAGCCACCCCCCAATTAACGACCGCTCAGTCTGTTTCCAATTTGTTCAACATTGCAAGGCCAAGGCAACTACCCTTGCATGCGTATCCTTACAAAGTTACGGGAGCATTTCTGTTGGAGAGACTCCCCAAAGTGAAACTGCTTTTTACATTAAAAATGGCCCTCCAAAGAGGCTATCCCAGCTCCCCTGCCCCCCCCCCCACCTCAGCACAAGAGGGTGTTTCTGTCCATGCCTGGGCAGGTGCCTGATTAACCATTCCCTCATGACATCTGTAGCACAGCCCCACCCCCCACTTGTGCTGTTGGGTTACTTCTTACCTCTCCTCAAACCTTCCCCCACGCCTCCACATGGCCCATCCTCCTCTGCCCACCCCCCCAATGTTGTCTCCTGAGTTTCCTGTGTTTGCTTTTTGAATGGCCTCCTGTATCGTCTTTATGCTAATGGGCTTCACATGGGTCTCTAACCACCCCCCTGCAGCTCCAGACCCCTTCTTTCCATGCCCTTCAAGGAGCAGGGAAGTCAAGCAATTGGAGTGAACTGCCCAATGAATGAGGGTTGCACAGGTGAGTGTGAGGAAAAGGAGAACTCATATTGCCCCTTTCATTCATGCATTCTGCATATATTTATTGAGAACCTATTAAGTGCTGGGGGGTTGCAAGAGAAGCTGGGGGCAATAGTGAGCTGAACCAGGCAAAGTCAGTCTTGCTGAGGGGAGGGTACGTTAATCAAATAATCGCACAAATAAACGTATGATTTCAAACTGTGCTAAATGCCACAAGGGAGTGATTTGTGGAGACGTCCCTGACAGCTGCCAGGTCCAAGGGGCCCAGGAAGGTGCTCCCCAGGGAATGACAATGGACCTGAGATCTGAATGATGGGCAGGCGTTGAGCAGACGAAGCAGGTTGGGGAGGAGCTCTCCACACTGGAATGGAAGGCCTGGCCAGAGAGGAGTAAGGCACATTCCCAGGTCCTCAAGGAATGAGGACAGAGTTTGACATATGGCTGACGGCTTGGGAAGACTTGGGATAGAGAGGCAGGCAGTGGAGTAAGTAAGATGTGTGCTTTGTGAGAGTCTTGCTCTTGACCTCGCCTGAATTTCTTGCCATAGGAAATAACAGGAAAACGCTTGGTTCCCCCTGCTTTGCCCCTCTCAGACCACGGGACCTCGGATTTAGGATGCACTGATGGGGGAAGCAGGAAGCAGAGGACTTCCCCCTTCCACTCACTGATTTTCCCTCTTCTATCCCTAAATTCTGCCTTTGCAGATTTAACCCTTTTCCTTGGTTGGACCTTCAAAAGCTTCTTAATAAGTCACTCACTGAAAAGAGCAAGTTAGCATCTGAACCACAGCATTGGGGGGGCGCCGGGCGGGGGGGGGGGGAGGTTGGCTTGTGACCCATCAGTCTACTCTTCTGTTCTACCTAGCCCACCTCTTGCTTTCAGAGGGGGGACCTCTGGGGACCTGTACCAGGCAGTGCTTTCTCATGGGGAGGATTTCTATTTTTTCAGTCACTGGCATTTTCTGCTCTTGCGATCTGGGCACCTCTCAATCAAGCCTCAACAACGCTGACCCTTGTGGGTAAAACAGCCACTTAAATCGGCCACGGGCCCCATCTTCCATCTAACATAAATCTCCCCAGATGGTGGTCTGACCACTGGCTGCCCTATCTGGCTGGCCACTCAGAGGCTTCCGCGGGCACCAACCGAAACGAAAGAACAGGTGATGTACAGTCTGGAGCCTCATCCCAGCCACCCTTCAGCTTTTCAGCCAAGAACCACCCACTTTTTGCCCAGGGAGGCCTCACTGACCTCTAACCATAGGGACTCCCTTTTGTCTCCCTAGAAGAAATGCCCTGTTTCCATCTACAAGGAGACTTACCCTCCCCTCAAAGTTTGAAACATGTCAGTTGCTGGTCCTTTTCACACACCTGGCCAATCCCGTACTTGATGCCAAGGTCCAGCCTACTCCCCTGGCCACACCAGCCTCTTGTGTGCCGCCTGGGGCCCCTGGTGTGAGGACTTAAAAGTTCTCCGAGAAATAGGCCAGCCAGCGGCGCCCCCCACCCCCAATTCCACAGCAGCCCTACGCACATTAGCAAGCCCACTGTGACATCGCATGAGTTCACCCCCCTGTGCGTGTCCACACTGATTAACCAGCCACTAAGCCTTGCCTCAGGAGTCACCGAGGCGCTCGCCCAGGGCTGGGCCTCTGACTTTGAACTTGTAGTGAAGAGGGGGTTCCCCGTAAGGGGAGACCGACCCTCCTTTCTGGATTCTCGTTCTGAAAGTGTGGAATAAGAGGGCAACAGCTCCTCTCCCTTCTCAACCCGAGAGACCTCGCTCAATATACTTCCGTTCCATTCCAGAGGCCTCCTCCAATCAGCAGGAGACTGGTCGCTGCGGTAACAGCACCGAGAGGTTATGAAACAAAGAACAAATGAAGCCAAGCCCTTTTGGAGAACAGAGCTTTCAGGAATGAAGCCCTCCGTTCATTCATGGAGGAAAGGATGTGGGGGTGATCTCAGGGCTCCTTTCACCTGGACGGGCACCTGGCTGCCACCAGAGCTCTCCCACCTGCTGTTGGGGCCCCCCGCCAGGTGTTGTGGTTTCCCAGCCCAGGGGACGATGTGCTGGCTTAGGGTCTAAAAAGGCTACAGTGCCAGCAGAGACAGCCCTCGGTGACCTCAGTTCTCCAATGCAAACTTGGGAACCCTCTTCTGCATGAAGAAAGGGATATAGTCCCACGGAGACAGCACCTGCTGAGGGGTGCAGGGCCCAGGCCACTTCCAGCAGCTTCATGACTCCAGTCCTTAAACTCTTCTAATACTTGATGGAGAGTAGACATTAGAGGGTATAAAGTACTCTTCCGGTGCATCTTCTCAATTCCCACCTGGTCTCAGTGAGCTGCAAACTATTCACTCGGAGGAAATAGGATGACCTCACTCCCCCCTGGCCCCTCCCAGGAGCGGGTGGGGGCAGCTCCCCTCCTACTCCATGGAAATGAACTGGGTTGCCTTCCCTGGAGAAGTCAGCCACCCATTCTGTTCACAAGTATAAATACAAGGCTTGGTGGGGTCCCAGCAGCCCCGCTTCTTCCAAAATGGAAAGCAATGATCATCTATCTGCTAAAGAAGCCAAAACTCCAGAGGAAACTGCTGAGAAACGAAGGCAAGGGGCTGGGAACCCCCAGAAAACCGAGGCGGAAGTAAGTCCTCTGGGATGGTCTAAGATCTTCCTACCACTGGCTCCTGACTTCTTCCCCTTCTTGGGTGGGTGTCTGTGCCGGCTCAGGTAAGGAGGCCTCCAGCAGGGTCTCCAGGCCTTCAGGACATGATGCTTTCCTCAGTCCTCAATGGATGTCTGAGCAACCAGTCCTCTGCCTGCTGGCGGGGGAGGGCGCGTGTGGCAGGGTGGGTGGGCAGGGGGTTTCCTTCCCCGCTTGTAGTTCTAGGAATCCGGGACACCCCCCTTGTGGCTGTGGGCAGTGGCCAGCTGTGCTTGAACAGCTGTCTCCAGGGGCATTATTGTCCCGGGAGTGGGACGCAGCTGTCACACTGCCTGCCTGCTGGGGACAGGGGTAGGGCGATGTGTGCAGTCAGTAACAGACACACAGAAGGAGGGAGGCGGCCCGGCTCGGTCACTGTGCTTTTTCCTCTACATCTGGGTGTGGGTTTTAGCGGACATTTCTTGGCAAAGAGGCATCCCAGTGTACTTTATCAGCTGCCATCCCCTCCTCCCATGCCTTCTAATTAATATCTACTACGTGAATTATTTATTGGGAACAGATGTTGGAGTTTAAAGAGTATTGAGTGGGGACCCTTTCGCTAATCAATTTCTTTTCACAGGTTTACTCCTTCACTACAAGCCAAATTGGAAATTTCCTGGCCACTGGAAGAAGCCTGTGCTCTGAGAAGCCTGTGTCATGAGTGTTTGTAGCTCACCCCTCCTCCGTGCCCCTGCCCCCGCCCGTCCTGTGGCCTGCTCTTTTGCTCCCCACCCCAATCCTGGTCAGGATGTCTCCTATTGATTGGAATTCTAATTTGATCTGGAGAAAAGGTATTGTCCATCCTTCACTCTCCAACCAGAAAAGACAAGCACCCGTCCTTGTTTTGGACCAAATGGTAACTCAGTGAGATCTGGGCATGCCTCCCCAGGCTTCAAGCCCAATTTTCCCACGTCATGCCATTAAACATGCATACCCGGGATCAAGACGTCAGCCTGAAATTCTGAACACAAAAGGGCTGCAGGACTAAGTGACCCCATCTGTGTCTCACCCAGTGTCTCACTGGGACACTCCGGGAAAGCCAAGGTAGACTTTGCCCATTCAGTCCTAGATTCACAGAAAACTCCTTGGCAGGCCTGCTAAGTGCCGGGGGCAGCTTTAAACGTTGAGGGGGTGGGGAGGAGAGTGGTAAATGCTCCCAACAGGCAGAGGCCCTTTTCTCCACAAGAATTTACAGTCTAGGAAGCGGCCACGCCTGCACCTTGTGTTTTTCTGCCCAGTGAGGGGTGAAAAGAGAGGAAAAGCAGGCTCTGCCCCGAGTGACTCTTTTTCCCTGCCCTCTGCCTGCCTCCAGCTCATGGCCGCTGGGTTCAGGAGAGAAACTGAGGTGTTGTGGAAGACCACAGGGCTTCCCATGCCCACCATCGCCCCATTTCGTCTGCCAGCAGCTCAGGGCGTCTGCCGCAGTAGAGAGGTGGGCTACAGGGCAGAGACAGAGGCAGAGGCAGGTAAATCAGGCTGGTGAACTGCCTTTGCCCCACAACTAATCTGTCCACCTAGAGCCGTGGTCCAGAATTCTCTGATGGTTCTGTAGTCTAAGCTTCTATAGTCTCACAGTGAGAGCCATCTCCTCTTGAGAGTCCATCTTTACTTGGGACGTCTGGGGGAGGGGGAGCCCCAGAGAAGGTTTGCTTTGGCTTCTTCCTGGACCCCCAGGAGTATCACTGTCCCAGGACCACTGTGGGGGCGAGTTGCTCACTGTTTTGTATTTCTGACTAAAGCTCGTCTGTGGGCCCAACTGCCAATATTCGAGGCATGAATCCAGGGAAGGAGGGAAACCTTGCAATGACTGGAGATGCAGGTTTACGAACCACAGGATACGGCTAACAGGGAGGGACCCTGTGCAGGGACGGGTGTCTTGGGAGCGGAGGACACACAAGGACAACAGAAACAGGACTAAACCATTTCTTTCTTTTTTTTTTCAATATATGAAGTTTATTGTCAAATTGGTTTCCATACAACACCCGGTGCTCATCCCAAAAGGTGCCCTCCTCAATACCCATCACCCACCCTCCTCTCCCTCCCACCCCCCCATCAACCCTCAGTTTGTTCTCAGTTTTTAAGAGTCTCTTATGCTTTGGCTCTCTCCCACTCTAACCTCTTTTTTTTTTTCCTCCCCCTCCCCCATGGGTTTCTGTTAAGTTTCTCAGGATCCACGTAAGAGTGAAACCATATGGTATCTGTCTTTCTCCGTATGGCTTATTTCACTTAGCATCACACTCTCCAGTTCCATCCACGTTGCTACAAAGGGCCATATTTCGTGCTTTCTCATTGCCACTTAGTACTCCATTATGTATATAAACCACAATTTCTTTATCCATTCATCAGTCAATGGACATTTAGGCTCTTTCCATAATTTGGCTATTGTTGAGAGTGCTGCTATAAACATTGGGGTACAAGTGCCCCTATGCATCAAGGAGTAAACCATTTCAAGTAGGTTGGAACCTGACGTCTAGGTTGCATTTGACCCGATAACGCAAGTAAGGAGCAATCACATAATTTATTTTGCCTCCCCAAAGGGGAACTTGTGATCCCGGGGGCAGCTGAGAGAAAATAAGCTTCCATGCTCCATTCAAGGCAAAAGCTTTGAAGGGAACCAAGCTGGGGGGCTGGGGGCTCCGCTTCTGGCTGAAGTCAAGAAACCATGACTAGGACTTCAGACCTGACAGAGTCTCCCTTGGCCTTGTCCAATATTTGACAGTTGTCACTCATGTGCAGAGGTGCCTGTGTGATGAGCTCCTGGCTCCCAGCCCCCAACACAGATCCTGACAGGGACCACTGTCTAGAATTCTCCGATAGTTCTCAAGTTCAGGTCTAAGCCTGCTATTCATATCTGCTCTTCTGGCGTAAAACTCATCTTTCGGGAATGTGTCTGAGCAAAGCAGGGAGCCACGATCTCAGTGGAGGCCCGGACCCTGCAGGCTGTGGCTACGCTTGAGCCCAGAAAGCCTCCTGAGTCCTCGTGTCTCCACAGTGAACTTTGCAGAGCATGCGAGGGAGTTTGCCTCAGAAGGGGTCTGGGGAGCGCTCATGTCAACAGGCCCCTTCCTTCAGTGTGGCTGATAATGACATGAGTGCCTGCAGCCATGATCCACATCTGAGAATTTCCCACTTTATAGCCTTTAAAGCCCGCGTACACAGAGGTGTCCCTCTGGTCCTAGAGCAGTAAGCGGTCTCGGATCCTTTCAGGGATGCTCTTGTAGGGGCTCAGTTTCCTGGGCTTTGGGGACCAACCATTCTGCCACAGCCAATGAAAACAAGACCAAGCAAAGAATATGGCCTCCAGGGTAGAATGTGACCCCACCACCCCTGGGGAGAGAGCACGTGCAGGGAGCAGCAGTGGGGTGGTCCTCAAAGCTAGGACTCAAGTCACCAGCAAGGATAAGGGGCCTTTACTTCCTTCCCAGCTCCGATTCTGTGCACTGTTGGGACCACTTGTCACCTGCCTCAAAGAGGTGTCTCTTTCACCTCTAACCTATTTGGGACAGGGGGGCAGGCCTCGGGCTTCCTTGATCCCTTTTCTTCACGAAGTTAGCCCAGGCTGATCAGGCAGGCAAGAATGTGTAGTCTCCATACATTTTTTTAGGGAGCAGGAAGGTAGCTTGGAGGCTGGGGGGGTGGGGAGGGGTATTTACTGCCCTGGCCCATAGACAACCCAGCATCCACCCAGGAATCCTTCATGTTCCAGCCGGAAGGGAATTCCTAGCGGCTCTTATGTTCCTAGAAGGCACATCCGACTTATATAAATGAAAGCAAGTGGAGCCTGCACAGGTTCCATTCTCCAGTAGTTAAAGCTCAGACTGAGCTACTTCTTCAGATACTTTACACGAGCTCAGTTAATTCTCCAGCTCCTCCCCACCCACTGCTGATGTGGATCTTCTAAATGTGCCCATGGCCTTCAGGATCCAGTATGTGCACAGCCAATGCCACTATCTGCCAGTTCAAAACCCAGGCTACAAGGGCCCACAGGTGAATGAGGCGCTCTCTGCCTGTAAGGGAGTCTGCCTCAGGTTGGAAAATCAGATGAATAGGAGGACATCGTGCCTCGGTGAATTTGCCCGTATCCACACATGCCGCGCAGGCAAAGTCTTGAACCACAGCTAACCTGAATCCTGGCCTGGCACCTTGTGAACCCCCCAGAACACCGAAGGATGAAAGCCCACCCTGAGGTCATTGCCAACCCCCTTCTTCTCCCCCAGGAAGCTGTCATGAGATAGTTTCTTACCACCTCTGGGAGAAGAGAATATTGGGAGGGAAAGACCTCCTTTCCAGATGCTCATGGTGGAAAAAACTAAGGCATGAGCAGTCATGCCTGATGGATTCAAGGCCTGGAGACCCAGAACCCCAAACTTCCCCTCTTCCTCCAACCCCATTCTAGGGACTGTACAGATTCCACCATCAGGGAATGCCTCCCAAAGGTAGCCGAGTACTGATAGCAAACGGCTGGTGCTGGTGCTGGATGACCTGGAGTACCCCCACCCTCTTTCCCTCCAAAAACTTTTATGACACCCCTGTCCTTATTTAGTAACCCTGGCTGGCACCTGCCCACCCCTAGAGTTTGCCAGTCTGGTGTTAGCTGATCGAAGTCCATTAACTTTTCACATTTCCAGCCCCAGGGTCTATGTGCAACGAGCGGCCACTGACTTCTGCTCCGTAAGAGCATGCGCCAGCCCATTCCCTATATCACACGTGCTCCTTTTTGCCTCTCCCCAGACTCTCCATGCCAGCATTTCTTCAAGATGCCCACAATTGCCCCTAAAGAGGCATCCATAGCAAGCTTATTACTTCACAGGAACCGAATTGTAGGTTGAGCTATCCACATTTGTAAGTGCAACTTTAAAAGGCATAGAGTTAGGGGCACCTGGGTGGCTCAGTCAGTTAAGCATCTGACTTTGGCTCAGTTCATGGTCTTGTGGTCAGTGAGATCGAGCCCCGCGTCGGGCTCTGTGCTGACAGCTCGGAGCCTGTTGCCTGCTTCGGATTCTGTGTCTCCCTCTCTCTCTCTGCCCCCCCCCCCCCCCCCGCTCACGCTCCATCTCTGTCTCTCAAAAATAAAAATGTCAAGAAAATTAAAAAATAAAAGGGATAAAGTTGGCAAATCCTTGCCCCAGAGTATCCCGACAATATTAGGGCCTGGAAGGTGGGGCACAGTTGCTTGCCTTCCATTTGGGAGCCGAATCCTGTATCCCTGGAGTAAGCGGCCTCCACCTCAACATACACCATCTAACTTGATGCCCCTGCCAGGCCTCCCCTACACTCATATGCCCGAGGGTCCCGTCTTTTGTTCCAGCCTCCAGCTTTCGCCTGTCTGGGTCCCCGCGGCGACCAAGAACAGAAACTCCTGGCAGCAGCTGGGCTGAAGGCTCAGAAGCCAGCAGCGCGACAGGGGTCAGCAACCCACCTAAGCCACAGCCCTCTCCCTCTGGGGCCAAGGGGGCCCGCGAATCAAGAAGCGTGGGAGCCTCTCTCCCGGCTTCTCAGCCTCCAGGACGTCCCCCACCCCCCAGTCCCGCTTCTTCCCGCGCCCCCGCCCTCGGACCCTTCTGACGGCCAAGGCCCTTTCGCCCCCCAGGGAGCTCAGGACCGCTCTGCAGCGCGGCAGGACACGCACAGCCGTTGGGGGAGCGCAGTTACCCGACGGCCTCCGCGCAGGAGCGGCGGGCGGGCGGGGTGAGAACGCCCCGCGCCCCGCCCCCTCTAACGGCCGAGGCCGGCGGAGCCCGCAGCGGGTGGGGTTGAGCCGGCGGCGCCCCGCCCCACCCCGCCCCCGCGCCGCGCTTCCCGGCGCGCTCCACCAGCGGGTCACTCGCTGTGAGGTTCCCGGGGGTGGGTGATTGTGGCTCTCTGCCTCTCCGGACTCCTGCGCAGGGGGGGGAGGGGAGAGGTGAGGACCAACTCGGAGGGTTTCCTGAGACATCCCTGATTTCAAATATCCTGTCCCGTTGTCGGACGGAGACGCCCTCCCCGCACTTTGGAGAACTGCGCACTTAAGCATTTTCTAAAGGGTCTCAGATTGAGTTGAATAGAAGGCATCGAGGGGTACCAAATTCAGATAGGTTGATCCACCAGATTGTCCCTGGGGTCACAAACGTCTTTTTGCGGGGTAGGGAGGGGCGCTGTAGACCTTGCCTTCCCAAGTCTTTGGGCTTGAGGAGGAATGGACAGTGCCAAGGCCAAGGACTTTGAGTGAGCCGGGGAGAGGTGGGGGTAGGGTGGACTCAAGACCTACCATTTTCATCTCACCCAATGAGACTGAAAGCCCAGCTCAGAAGTGTGAGGTGCCTTCAAGTCCTACTTCTCCCCAGAACCTCCCGTTCCGCCCCCCCCATCTACCCCGAAATCAAAGGATCTTTTTTAGTCTCTTCAAGAAAAATTCAGTTTCTCCAAATCCACCTTTCTGCCCAAAGGAGTGGGCAAGCTACATCTCTCTCCCTGTTCTAGACAGAGTCCTGGATAATCAGCGTCCTTCCTCTCCCACGCTGCCTTTCCTCCCCACTGAGGTCCTCCAACTCTAGCAGATCTAGCAGTGGCATGAAAAGAGAGGAGGTGAAAAGCCATTTCCCTTCAGTCTAACAGGTTCCTTAGAGCCTGGAGGAAGTAGAATTAATAAACTGAAAGTGATTGCAGCCAATCTCTGCCGCACTCCCACCTTACCACCTGCCAATCATTCCTTTTATTTATTTTATTTCAGTCATTCCTTTTAATACCTGAGGACTTTTTACAAAATGTAAAGTGAATTGGCTATTTCTTGAGGCAAACAATAGGTGGCTCTGAAATTATAGGATTTGTGTTAGTGTAAATCCATTAAGATGGAAAGTTTATAATCGTCCTCGTTTGCATTGGTGACCCCAATCCAACTAAGTCTTCAGGTACGTCCTCCCCGCCCTCCCACCCAATCCATCTATGAGTATTATTGTCGCGGAAAGTCATGGTAAATTGCAAGCAAGTGGACCCCAAGAGAGGGAAAGAAGGAGGAAAAATCTGGTTTTAATTTTTTAAAACATTTTTATTTATTTTTGAGAGCGCGCGAGCAGGGGAGGGGCAGGGAGTGAGGGAGACACAGAATCCAAAGCAGGCTCCAGGCTGTGAGCTGCCAGCCCAGAGCCCGAGCGGCCCAAACCCACTAACGGTGAGATCATAACCTGACCCGCAGTCAGCCGGCTTAACTTACTGAGCCACCCAGGCGCCCTGAGACACCTTGTTTTTAATTAGAGCTTGGACTTTAAAGGTGTGAAAGCTAGAGGGACTTACCTTTAAAATGCAGATGTGTGTTGTGATGGTCTGAAGGGGGGAGGGAGAGACTGAAACAAGATGGAGAACTCTTCCTTGTGGCCTGTGACAATTAGATTAAGGTGGTCCACAGCAGAAGCCAGAACTACTCAGCCCCACAGCAAAGAGGAGGTCTCACACTACAAGGAAGTGCAGCTCGTCTCTGGTGGAAGTGGTAGTGACAGTAAGGGACAGAAGAGGGACAGTAAGGGACAGAGCTGTGCTCTGTTGTGCTTTCACCTCAGCTGGCTCTGTGGGGGGGGGGGGGAGACCAAGTTTCATGGGCAGACTCGGGTTTGAGGGAGGGATATTCACACTCTCACAGATTCTCTTCTCGGAAGAACCAATTTAATTTCAGATCACCTGCAGGTGGACTCTGGGCTCCGTATTGTCACGTCCCAAATGACAGTGTCCTTGGGAACCTTGGTAAATCTAGGAAAGGGGCTGAAGCCTGCGGGAAGGCTAAGAAAAGCACCCAATACTGGATAACCAGGCTTGGGGTGGTAGGGAGGCGAGGCCACGGAGTGTGGAATGCCTCTGCCTTGCCAGGAGGGATTCGGGGTGCCGAGAGCATTTGCGGTTGACCATGATTCCCCTCCGAAGCCTTCTGCCAGCCTCCCGAAGGGGTCAGGGTCTGGAAGGCCTCCATATAAGGACAGCTTTGTTTTTTGATTTGGCGTGCTCTTGGCATTTAAAAGCAGAGGGCCAGACTCCAGTGGTGCTCCCAGAAGGAAATCAGAAACTATAAATTAGGGGCCAGGACTCGGGGAATCTTTGAAGAGTCTGTATCTTGTCATTTCTGATTGTTTCTATTTTGGTCAACTTTCTTTCTCTGTAGTTAAACCCTGAATACGGCAAAGAAGTGAGAAGCAAGAAGCCCGTTCTTCTCCACAGCTAGTCTTGAGTGGAACCAGATCCTTCTCAAATGAGAAAGACTGAACCCTTGGGGCTTGCTGTACAAAGAAGTGTAGTGGGTTGGAGGGGTGTAGGCAGAAATGGGGTGCTCTGGGCTTAAGTACAGAAAGTCTCTGGGGACATCACCGGGGGTAGGCCGCATGGCCCAGCAGAGAAAGCTGGGAACAGAGAGTTTGCACAGAGGTCTGGGGTGCCAGGATGGACCAGGGAAGGAATGAATGGATCTGGCAGGCGAGAAGCTGGACCACCATGGAGCGCAGTTTAATCTCTCCTTTCTTTGATTTGTCCCCTGAATTTGCATACAGTCTGGCCACCCCAGCTAGACCCGTTTGCCCCTCAGGAGCTGGGGCTCTTGTCTTATTTTCTATTCCTCATAGCACTTAGCTCAGTGCCTGGCACACGAGGTTGAATTTTATTTAAAACGATTTGCCTTAGATGGTATATTTGCAAACTCCTTTCCAGATCTCAGTTTATTTTTTCCTGTAATTTTAAAGGGATTCTCTCAGACTCTCCGTAGGCTAAGGGAACGGAGCTCACAGTGCTTGAAGCTTCCTTCCAGAATTCTCAGGAAATGGAGCTTGTTGGCTTAGTGGACTATTTAATTCTGTTTAGAATTAGCATTGTCTAATAAGATATGTGTATATACCCGGAGTGGGTAAAGTGCTATACAAATGAAACATGGTATTATTTGCCATATGACATCTTTGATTAGAATGGATGATTCTCTGCCAAACTCTGAAGGCCTAAAGCAAGGCAGGTTGCTGAAAGGGAAGGAAGTCCAAATGGGAGAGCCAGAGTTTCACTAGACTTGCACAACGGGGCCCTTAGCATGGCAACAGGAAAGTGCCCTTCTGAGTTGGGGCTGACGGGACAAGGCTTTGCCAAGGCAGGCTCATCTCTGGGCCCACACCCCACCCAAGGAATGCTGTCTTTCTAGAAGCTGCACACCTGAGTTGGGTCAAACCCTGGACTCTGCCAGCATGGGAGCCACCTAACCTGGCTTCACATTAATGATCCAGATTGTTGTTCTAGCAGTAGCCTTGCCTCGGGGTGTCCATTAAGAATGCTACTTACTAATTTAAGGAGCCCAAGGTAGAGTGCTTTGGGGTTTTCAAAAAAGAGGGAGCTGTGCTCCTATCTTGGTGAATTGGAAGATGTCTCTCCTACATGTCCCTGTCCCACACCTGCCCCCCTCCCCCTTCCTACCATTGCAACTTCTGGCACATAAGCCTTTCAAAGAATAAAAAACAAAAGAAAAAAATGGAAAGCTTACTGCTTCTCAATGTCCCCTGATGTTAAGTGCACGTGTGCATGCGGACACACACACACACACATGAGGTGTGATTTTTGTGGCTACACTTTTGGGGCAGTTACTTTTAAAAATTTTTTTTTAATATTTATTTTTGAGAGAAAGACGGGGGGCGGGGGGTGGGCGCAGAGGGAGAGGGGAGAGGGAGAGAGAATCTGAAGCAGGCTCCAGGCTCTGTCAGCACAGAGCCCAACACGGGGCTCGAACTCACGAGCCAGGCAGGAGATCATGACCTGAGCCAAAGCTGGATGCTTAACTGCCTGAGCCATCCAGGTGCCCCGCGCAGTTACTTTTTATAAACAAATCGAGACAGCAGAGTTTCAACATTTATCAGTTTATCACCAATGCTGAGTGTAGATTGTACCAACGTTTCCTTTGTTAGGGGCTCTGTCTGAGTTTTCTGGAGGCACCTGAGCCAGGAAGAGGCCGTTCTGATATGCACTCCATTCTCCTCTCCCCTGGGCCAGATGCACCTCCTCCTTCACCTCCTTCCACACTGAGCTGGGTGATAGGCAGGTGAAGTACAGACCCTGCTTGGGACAACCCCCTTATTTTACAGATGAGGAAACTGAGGCCCAGAGAGGGGTCATGCTCACCCAGTCCTGCAACCTCTCCACCTTGCCCTCCCACCTTCATTTCTGATGCTTTCCTGTGTGAATGATACCAACTTTGCCTCTCCCTGGCCCCACATCCTGTGTTACTCTTTTCAGAATATTTCTGAGTAGGTGGCCCATCACCCTCCCATATTAGGCTCTTTCCCTCCCTCCAGACCCTCCTCACCCCACCACTCTTGAGTATCATAATGCCAGCACCCATCTGTGTCCTTCCATCCGTCCCAAACTCAGCATGGTCAGCTTTATCTTTCACCGTCTCGTATCCACAGAATGGGCCACAACAGGGTCATGCCTTAGAAAGAGATCGGGGGGGGGGGCGCCCGGGTGGCTAAGTCGGTTGAGTGGCTGACTTCGGCTCAGGTCATGATCTCGCGGTTTGTGAGTTCGAGCCCCGCATCAGGCTCTGTGCTGAGAGCTCGGAGCCTGGAGCCTGCTTCGGATTCTGTGTCTCCCTCTCTCTCTGCCCCTCCCCTGCTCATGCTCTGTCTCTCTCTGTCTCTCAGGAATAAATAAATGTTAAAAAAAAAAAAATTAAAAAAAAAAAAAAAAAGAAAGATCAGGGGAAGTGATAATTGACAATTTACTATTAAGATTGTATTGAACAAAATTCTCTTCTATTTTGACTAATGGCCGGAGAGACAACTTTGCCACTGTTTTGCTTTCCCCTTAATCAGGATACAAAAAACTGTAAACATGTTGTATCAAATCCTCATGAGCATCATTCAAATCTTCCCTGACCCATTGCCTTCATTTGAAAAGCTAGCATTTCATTAAAAACAGAACTGTTGTGCATGACACTTGACAGTACATTCATTTGTCAGGTGACTCTGTCACTTTGCAAACAACCGCTTGGATGTCCTCCGCAGGCAGGCGCATAACCTCTCCCTGGTAATAGCACGGCAGCCCTGGAAGGAACTCTGGGCTCCACTTTACAAATGAGGAAACTGACACCCAGCGAGGGGAAGGAACTTGCCTAGGGCCACTAACAAGTACTAAAAGCAGGACTAGAATGTAAGCCTTGTAAATCCCCTCAGGACCCTCCCCCACCTCCCCAAGCCCACCCCCAGCTTCTCACAATGGTAGAACCAGGATACTGTCAATGGAAAGGATCTTGGAGGTCTTCTGGACACTTCTAAATGCAGGAAAGGCTGGACTGTCCACGTGAAAACAAAGCCTACTACATACACTGAGGCATTTGTCATCACCTCCTGGGCAGCTGCCTGAATTAGAGCTGCAGGTCCCAGGAGGCGAGACTCTGCCCCAGAAGCAGGCTCAACAAAGCCCCTGCAAACACGAGGAATATACGCGTTACTTCCCTCCAGCTCATCAGAGCTACTTGAGGGCAGGCACTGGGCAACCCGGCTTTGCCATCACCCTCAGCAACCAGCTTTGAGGCTTCCTCAGCCAACAGGTGGTCACAGAAGCCCCCCAGCTGCTGGGTCAGTTGCCAGGACTTTGAGATGTCGACAGAGAAAGATAAAGACCAGGAAACCGTTTCTAACAGAGTTGGCCCAGAGCAGAGAGTAAATGCCAGGAACGGCCTGGAAGAGGCTATAAAACGAGAATAAAACAGGATGATAATTTATGATGTGCAGTAAAAAGATCTGGGGAAGCTGAGCAGCCAGTGAGATTTCATTTCCCTCTGCTCGGTGGCTCTTCAACCATGCTGAGCAGTTCCCTGCCCATCCAGGCAGCCCCCACATTTTGGAGAGCCAGCCCCCCGTCCCACATGAAGGCAGCAAAGTAAGCCGCAGCTGTCTTCCAGGCCCCATAGAGCCCTCACTATACGGATTCTTCCCTGCAAGGGCATAAGCCCCCCAAGCCCTCAGGGCCCCCCAAACCCTTATAATAAAATCCATTTCCATTGTAGGCCACATTACACGTGGTGAAGCACCTTCCCACCCATTATCTTATTTGATACTTACAGAAACTCTGTGAAGAGCCTCCTGTAGAGATATTAAGAGAGGGGCTCAAGGTCACACAGCTAGTCAGTGGCAAATCCAAGACCTGGATGCGAGACTATCTATTTCAAGATCAAAGTCTTTCTCAAACCCAGCCCCATTCCCCCTGCCTGGAGCCGATGACTTTGAAATTCAAGGTAGAAGTGAAGGCTGGTCCCCATTTCCAACCTCCCCTCCATCCAGAAAAGCCCCAGAGGCTGGGGCCCAGGCCCAGGCCAGAGGGCACCTGCTTTAACTGGCCCTTTGAGCCCCAAGGTGGAGTGGGGCAGTCCCAAAGGGAGGCCGGCAAATCTCATGTCAGGTACACCAGGCCTCACCCCAACCCCTTGACTGGGGCCACATGCTGGTCACTGAGTTTGTGGAGCCCGTGGGCTGCCCCTGCTCTGGGGTTTAGTGGGCTCTCCACCGGGGCTTGCCAGGTATCCCAAGGGGCTAAGACAACCCCTTCCCCACTTACTGCCAGGCGTGAAGTGATCGGTCTGCTGCATGGAGAACACCTCTTGTCCTGTGCGGGGCGTTGGTGTGCCCCCTACCGCTCCCAATCTACAACGTTCAAAGGCAAAGGCAGGCAGCAGCCAGTGAGAATGTCCCGCCACATCCTTCCAAGGGGGTTTGGAAGGTGTCTGAATGTGGGGGAGGGGGGAGGTGCCTGGAAGGAGCGAGAGCACTGGACATTGCTCGCATTCCAGGGATTCTTTCCTTGGGGTGACTTGGGGACCCTTTCCAGCTTGATAGAGGGGAAGGGGAAGAGTACAAGAGGGCCAGAGATGTTAGAACTCTGGGGCTGGAGCCTGCTGCTGGTTCTACCGCTAAACCACCGTGTAGCCTCAGACAATTCGCCTCCCCGAAACTCACTTGCCTCTCCTTGCCCATCTCAAAGCGCCCTTGGAAAGCTCCAATCTCAGAGGCTGGATATGACAGGCCTTTATAAATCTCCAAGGTCCTTGAATTGTAGGGTGCTGTATCTATTGTTGGCCGAGCAAAGAGGTCACCAACAGGCAACGCTCTCGAGGCCATTTCTGGCCTGTCCCCAGGCCTGTTGGTGCCACCGTATCCCTGCCACATCAGGGGCCTAACCGCTCTCCCCCTAGGCACTCCTAAAATGAGGGAAAGCAATGAACTCCGTCATATCAGGCCAAGGTGGAGAATCTGAGGATCACGGATCCCAGAATATCCCCCCCCAAGATGATCACACTCCCCACATGCATCTTTTCTTTTTACTCCTCCTTCTTCCCGTGATCCCACGGGGGAAGACACAGCCCTGCACTCACTCCACCCTGCTGATCTACCTCAAGCTCACTGTCCCGATCTCCACTCACTCTCAAGAACCGCTGTCTGCCCCCGCACCCGGCATGCTGCTGTCTCTGCTTGAGGTTGCACAGCCCAGCAGCTGGCCGGAGGCCCATCCCCGAGTTCTTCAAGACCGTCTGGTTACCAGGCATGGCAGCAACTGCCCTGAGTCTCTCTCCAGTGGTGTAATTTTCTGATCCACCTCAAGAACCCCAATTCTTCTACCTGACTCGTCGCCTCTGTTTAGCTCAGTGAACCCCTTGGATCAGTTGACGCTTAAAAGGACAAGTCTTGGTCAACTCAGAGCACAGAATCTCAAAAGTGACTTTTCAGGGGTGTGGATGCCACCACCAGGGGCTAGAGTGCTAATTTCCCCTTGCTCTCCAGGCACCCAGGTCCTCTCCTGCTGGTCCCCCCCCCCCAACCACTAGGCCCCCAAGCTGCTGCTCTTTTTCTTTCTCTCTGTGACCTCCCCTTCCCCCCACAAAACTTCAATTCCTACTGTGGGTTCACATAGGCTACATAACAGGTACAAAGGAATTGAGTTTTAAAGTAATTTATTTGAGGTCTCTGGGCACCGCAAGGACTTCCGGAGGGATAAAAAAACATAAACAATGTGGTGGCCCCTTTGGCAAAGCTCCGCCGTGTGTAACAAACCCTGAGGATGCTCACTGGCCTGCCAGCTTTCTCCTCCTTCCTTTGCAAAACACACGATCAAAGGATCCCTGATGGAGAACCCACCCAAACCCACTGAAGTCACACCTCCGCAGAGGGCCGCGTCATAAGAAACCCCTAAACTGTTTCTCATTGGTCTGGGTATATTTCTCCAAACTCTCCAAGGGAAAAGGACAGAGGTTTCTGTGACCAAACCCCGAAGTGAGCACCCTGGGGTTTCCTGCCAGTCTGGTGATTTGGCATTCTGACAAGCTGTCCGTTCCTTTCCCTCCCCCTCGAGTTCTACAAACAAGACCACCCAGGGCCATCCAGATGCTCCCCCAGCCAGCCGTGGGCCCCAGGCTGATCCCCTTCCAGAATAGATGCCTTTCGAGAGCTACTGGCCTCCCTTCGGGGCCTCCGTGCCCTGCTCACATCCAAGGGGTTCCAACATCTGCTCCTTCACTGTCACTGGTGGACTGCGGCCTGGCTTGCTTGCTCCAAGTTAGCCGAGGCGGTTCCTCAGGGGTTGCTTGTGGCTCAGGGTCACAGTGTGCTGGGTTCAGGGGGCCCCCGATCCCAGTCCCTGTCCTCATGGAGCTTACAATCTGGTGAGGGACACAAGACACAAAGACAGCCCCAAGAAAGGAAATCACGCGGGATGCACCTGTAAGGGCCAGGTGCAAAGCCTTCCTGCCGGGATCTAGCCCAGCAGGCTGTCGCTCTACAAACCCTTCCCCCCCAGACCTAGATAGAGACAAACTTCAGTCTAGCCCGGATCTGGGTTGTGGTGGGTTCCTAATTAGTGGGGCCTGAATTAATGAGTCTTCCTCTTTTCATTGACAATGCAGGGAAGACGCTTGCTGGATGGAGCTGTTCCCCAGACAGGCCTGTCTGGCTCTTTTCCTTCCAGAGCCTACTTAGCCCCCTGCCCCTGCTTCTCTCAACCTCCCTCTGTTTGTGTTCAGCTTGACGTTTCTATTGACGTATTGATCTCCGCTAGGCGAGGAGCGTTTCTGCTGAACACGCTCACTGCTCATTCTGGGGGCCGGAGGGCAGAGCTGACCTCAGCTCTTCAAGTGCCGGGGCTCGAGGGGCAGGCCCGATGGGGGTGCCGTGGACAGGGGCCTCTAGTCTGGGGCGGGGAGGAGCCTCTCTGGCATCGGGATGGAGATCTTGATGGGAAGCGGGGAGACAGTTGTTTGGAGGGACAGAGGCGGGCAAAGCTGCGGCCGCCCTCGGGGGAACGGAGACACCAGGTGGCACAGAGACGCAGATCGACCTTGGAGTCTTTCTATCCAGCTCCAGAACTGAGTGAACACGTGTCCCCATCTGCAAAGGGAGGCTTTTTTCTCCTCGCTCTTTATGCGTACTTAAGAGGAGGCTTCAAATAATATAGGGTTGTCCTTTAAAACCTGTAACAAAGCACACCAGAGGACTAACTAAGTGTAAGCTATGGTTCCTCGTCACCGCCACCCAAGGACCTATGAGGTAGCCAGCTAGCCAAGCAGGGTCTTGAGAGTATGGTCCTCTCTCTGGCATCTGGCCAGGAAGTAGCCACAGGTTCACAAAGTGGGTCCTTCAGGGGTCCAGGCGAGGCGCGTTTGTCTTTTGTAGTTCAAAGAGGCGTTCCATAAATGTTCTCCCTCGCTGTCCTCTCCAAACTGCCAGGGCTCCATCCCATCATCCGTGTCGTGGAATTTGGAGTCACCCTGGCAGATCTCTGGTTTCTGCACGTACCCCACACCAAAGGCAACATTCAGGCTGGTGAGTGGGGGACGTGCAGGGGGGACCAAAAGGGAGCTACTTCTTTGTCTTTAACTGGTCTTTGCTCCCTCGAAACATTTCCTTTTTCCATTTTTTTCCTGCCTGCTCATATGGACCTTACCCCCAACACCATAGTCTCTCCACTCAAGGGGGAATCATCTGGCCCCGAGTGGGATGGTGTTGAGCCATTCCTTGGTGATAAGAGTAATGTAAGGAGACATTACATGAATTCTGGCATCATGGAACATTCGTGCATACAACCCAGCAGGCTATTAGCAGATTGCTTGTCAGGAAATGCATGTTCTCATCTTAGTGGAGTGGGAAAAAGGCAGGGCCCAGGGCCCACTTCCAGCTCTGCTACCATGAGTGGGTGAGCAGTTACATGCTGCATCCAAGCTTTGGCTTCCTCCAGGTTGCATTCCAGAACTTTCCCCGAGTCTCTTCTTTGGCTCAGACATTCTAAGCTTTAAGAGCACCAGGAACCCTTTTTTTTTTTTTTAATTTTTTCAATGTTTGTTTTATTTTTGAAGGAGAGGGAGACGGAGCATGAGCGGGGGAAGAGCAGAGAGAGAGGGAGACACAGAATCCGAAGCAGGCTCCAGGCTCTGAGCTGTCAGCACAGAGCCCGACGCAGGGCTCGAACTCACAAACTGTGAGATCATGACGTGAGCCGAAGTCGGACGCTCAACCGACTGAGCCACCCAGGTGCCCCCAGGAACCCATTCTTATATTTCAGATAAACTCCGTGAAGAATCACTTCGTCAGAATTACCCACAGAATGACCCACTCAGCCCCCTGAGTGGGCAGGGTCGGAAAGAAATCTGAGTGTATCTACACTATATCCCTGTCATAGTCCTGCACGCAGCCATCCCCGAGAGCCAGGTGCAAGCCTAGATGCTTCTGGTCACCCTCTGCTTCCTGGTGGCCTCCACCCCTGGTCTTGTAGAATGAGCTGGGCTTTTTCCACACACTGGCACCCATCAGGCACATAGTTACCCACTGTACCCCTTGCCCCTTCTCCATTTGAAATGTCCTCAGGGTAACCTGATGCAGCCACTTGGGAAGGAGGCCTCCCCATGTGGCACTGTTGAGGCCCCCAACATCCGGGTGTTCATTTTCTCTGAACGCTTAGCTCCCAGTGGGGTTTAGTGTGAAGTGGCTCAAGAACCCAAGGGCAGCGCATCTGATCAGCAAAGGGACAGGAAAGCCAGCCATCCCATTCTTCGCCCACCACCTGCCCCACCCTGACACTCAGGCCCCTCACCCATGCGCCCCAGCCTCTCCTTCCCAGGCCTGGCCCAGCGACCTATCTGGGCCCTCTCGCGCCCCGACCCACAGCACACCCCCACCTGCAAGAGAAGCCCTTTTTGGACATGAACGATGCCACCACTGAAGCGACGAGGACTAAGACTTCTGCAGAGGACAGACCTGTCAACAGTTAAACATGACAGAATGTGGTAGGATTCCTCAGGGGGACAGACTGGTCCGTAAGGCCGGTGGGTTCAGGAGGGAGCACACAGGAAGGTGGTGCTTGAGCTGGGTAGAAGCAGTGGGGTGCGAAGTGTGGGCCCCACGGACTGGCTCGACCCAAGTGGGGCCTAGGGGGAGGGTCAGCCACAAAGTGGGAGAGGAACAGAACACGCACCACTTTTTTTGATGTTCAGATGCTTGTGCTGCTCTCCTTGTGGGCCCTTCTTCTTTCCCTGGGGACCTGAAGTTGCCATGGCAACAAAGCTCCATTGCAACTGCTGGGGACCAGCAGTAGGAAATGGGGGCTCGGTGAGCTCAGGGTGGAAACCTCCCCCTACCCGGAGGTGTTACTGCAGGCTTAGGGGTGGGGGAGGGAATGTATGCGAGTGAGCAAGCGAGCGAACCAGTCTGGGGTTGGGAAGATGGCTAAAGGAAAGACCCTCTGGTGGAGGGGATAGAAAGGATAAACATCCACAAGAGTGGAAATGGGGCTTTCTCCCCTGCTCCACATCCCCAGGACCCAGTGGGACGCCATGTTTGAGAACACCAATCACCCACCACAAGAGCTGCAGGGGAACACAGTGCCAAACCCCCTGCCTGACCCCATAGGTGACACAAGCTGAGCTCTACCTCTGGAAGTGAACAGGCTTCTTTGCCTCTGCAAGGAGGGCAGAGTTCCAAACCTCTTCCAGCAGTCCCCAAATTGTCATTGGCTGCCCCTCTCACCAATGTCCATCTTGACCTCCCGACCTGTGTCCCGATCCCATCTGAGGCATCCACGGCATCCACGTGCAGCAAAGAGGGTCTTGAAGTTCTTCTGAGGAATGACTTGGGGCAGAAGAGGGAGAAGTACTATGTGACCTGATGTGGCCCTGAGCTGTGGCCACGGCTAAAGGTTGGGGAGGACGGTGGTCCTGTACCACCAGTGGGGCTCCATGAGGGTGGCCTATACCCCGTGTGGCAGCTTCCCCTCCCTGAGGAGGAGTGTGATGGGGTGATGGAGAGGGCTGGATTGGGGGTATGGAGGTATATCTGTGGTTGAAAGGCACCCGGGAGAAGGCCTTGCAGCGGGACCCCTGGCATGGAGGTGGGACCAACGGAAGAGCCCTCCTTCCTGTTCACGACCCCAGTCATGTTTCTCCTCAGCCTCCCTAGCCATGCATTTGAAGATTTCCTTCCTCTGAAGGGTGAAAACCTAGCTGGGTTGCCCCATTAGGATCCCACCAAGATGCAGTGCCCTCGGGTTAGTGAGACTCAAGTGTTTCCTTGTTCAGTATAAGTACAAGAAGCCACATCATCCTGCATGTGGAAAGGGAGTTCTCAGCCATTCCTCAGACCCTCCGAGTCCCCGGTCCCCACTTAGATGATCCCATCTCCTCCCCTGGCTCCCTCATCCATCCCAACCCCTACCGCAGAAGTGGGGAAGGCCACCTGGTGACTAACTTTCCATTCTCCTACTGGGGTCCTGCCAGCAATTCTTGGGAGCTTCTGCCTGAATCCCAGCTTGGATGAACAATCCACTCATGTGTCCCCAAATTATTGTTCTGCCTCTGAAGTTGGTCAGATTTTGATTTCTGAGGCCCGGCTGTGAGGAGTGTGCCCACCTCCTGCTTCTATCCTTTCAAGCTTTTGTTCTCAAGACCTTCCCTAAGCTAACTGATACTGCAGAGGAAGGTTGAACAGGGTCAGGGCACTTAACACAGATCTACAGGAAGCAGTGAGGGGCACCGTGTGGGGTGGGAACTGGAGAAAAGAGTCTGTGGTTGAGCCAGGCCTCCCCCCACAGGGGCAGGGGGGGTGTCTCCCCTCACCCCAGGTCTACTGCTGACCCCTCTGTCCTGCTCCCTTGTCATTTCGTCTCCATCACCCCATCTCTACCTCTTCCTTCCAATGATTCTTTTCAGCTTCAACTCACGTTGCTCTTCCCGTCATGCTCCCAGCGCTTCCCAGGTCAACCCTCCGAGAAGCCGGACCCATTTGCCCTGTGTCGTCCCTTCTCCCAGGCCACATCTCAAGTTGACTTTCCTCAATGGTCTGCCCATAAGTCAGCTGGGACCAGGCATGGTGCACGGGACTCTGGCTCTCTCTGGGGTTGGACAGTTGTCTTTTGAAGGAACCATGAGCGTGACACAGCCGCAACTGGCAGGTCTACGAAAATTCCATGAATCTGACAGATGCCCACCGAGCGCCTATCACATGCCAGGCGCCGTTCTAGGCCTCGGGTATGCCATGAGGTCAGAGCCCAGCCCGGCCTCTACCATTCTTTTGCCAGCGCTCTGGAGTCTGGCAGACTCTTCCCTAAGAGATAAGAGATGGGCGGTGTCGGGAGAACACAGAATCTTATGGGGGACCCAGCAGAGGCCCAAGAACTTTTCCGGCCCCTGCTGTTCATTGCGGACAAGGAAACGGCTGTGCAGAGAGGTGATCTAGATAGCCAAGCGCTCCTGGGTGGGGAGCTGGGACCGCATGTCCTGTGTCCGTCTTCATTTCCGGGAAATGTCCACCATGTTTCTCCCTCGACTGGGAGGGAGAAAGGGAAGTCCTGAGCTCCTGATTCTGCAATTCTTCTGCCCTTGCATCTTCTCCCTTTCTCCCTCCCACCCTCCAGGCCTCCCCAGACTGCACCTAGCCTCAGCCAACATGAGTAGGCACGGAGTGGGGGTGGGGGAGACACTTGAGAACCCACCTGCTGAGGAGCCCAGAGCCAGCCCTCGGCCCTCTGAGAAGCCAGATGGGCTACCTCCCTGATGTTTCAGACTCCTCTGCTGTCGGCTCTGGGGCCACTTTCTGTCACCCCGTGTTGATGACCGAGCTTGAGCCCTGAGGCAGGTGTGCTAAAACAGGACCCCGCTGCACTGACGCCTTGCACTAGAGATGCACTAGACTTCCTGGCCCTAAGGTCACATGGGATGTGAGTGGAAATGCTTCCGGGGGGAGTCCAGTCGCTTCTTTCTAAGCCCCAAATCATGGGTCTGGCGTCAGCCCAGTAAACTCCCTCCGCGTTGCTGCCTTTTGTGCTTCCATTCCAAGTCGTCTTTCTGTGCTCTGCTCCTTAAAACTGCCCCTGTCCTTACCCTGCAGCAAAGGTGTCCCTTGTCCCCTCCCCGTCCCTCCCACCTTCCCACCACTCCGCAATCACCTCCCGTCCTCCTTACTACCTTGGTCCAGCCACACCCACCATCCCCAGGATGGACCAACTGGAAGAGATGGAGAAAGAATGAGAAGGAGGGTTGTCCTGACTGCATCCAGCTGAGATAGGGAGGCCCAGGTCTGGGTTCCCAGCCTGGACAGCACCAGGAGACTCTCCTGGAAACTCATATACCCCAGGGCGGGGGGGAGGGGGGGGAGGGGGGCACCTCCCAGGGAGCTCAGTCAGTAAGTCTGGGCTGGGCCCACATCTTCAAGCTTGACTGTCTAAATAGGCAAGCCCCCCTCTCATCCCACTGGCAGTCTCCAAAGGGAGAAAGAGAGAGAGAGAGAGAGAGAGAGAGAGAGAGAGAAGAGAGAAATTGCATTAGGGAACAGTTGCCTATAACTGTTACCAAACTTTTGCAAACCAAGAAACAACAAAGAAGTAAAAGCAGTAGATAATTAAGTACATAATTGTACACACCACTCGTTAATTAAGCTTTTACTCCTCAAACCTGACAGAATCTGCTCATAAGGTGATAGCGGGAGGGAATGCGGCATATGGCAAGCCATCTGCAATACCAACGCCTTGTCGATGAAAACCTCGCTGGCCCACAAAAAGAAGGAGATGCTAAATGTAGTTTTCCGGCGCAGAGCGATTTATCTTCATTCTGGGCAGAAAAGGAGTTGACGGTACTGAGCAAAGATGAACGAGCGTCACGAAGAGCCGAGGGGCTCCGTCTGTGACAGTGACGGTGGCGGCGCCCCCTCCGCACGCGCCCGGCCCCCCCCCCCCCCGCTGTTGGGTGGCCCCTGCCAGCAGCGTCCTGGGGGCCCCTTCGGTGGCTTGACTGTCTGAGTGCCTGTGCCTTAAGGGCACAGGAAGCGGGGGAAGCCAGGTGGCGTGGCCGGGGCTGGGGTGGGCTCCCCTCTGAAATGCTCCCCGCTCTGCGCTTGTGCAGGGGTCAAAGACCCGCGGAAGCCTGGAGAGGAGTGAAATAATGGGGGGACACTGACGGTCCCCTTGTTTCTCAGCTGTCAGTCCACTGCCTGTCATTCCACCTTGGGAGCTTCTGGTCTCAAGGGTCCTTAACCTGTTGGAGCCTACTTCCTCAACTGTAAAATGGAGATAAATTACCTACCTGGGCAGCTGCCCTGGGCACGTAAGACCTGGGAAGACAATGCAAAAAGTTATTAAACCCTGGGAAGCTTACATATGAATGCAATTGTTGTTCTTAATCTTTAATCGGGAGCTCTGGAGCCTTGAGCCACCTCTAATTCCAGTGAACCCTGCCCCCAGCAAGCAAGCCCAGAGTGAGGGCCTCGGCCCTTCTACCCCAGGCAGTGTCTGTGGCTCCCTTCATTCTAAGGGGCCCTTCCAGTTCAGCTCCTGTGTTCTAAGAATCTGACACACGCGGCCCTACAGCTGGAGGAAGGGGGGTGCCCGGGAGATGGGGCTGTTGGGGGCCAATGGGCAGCTGGCCTCCTGGGGACACAGCAGGGCTGAGGGCATGGACGCAGGCATAGCCCTGCCAGGCTCTGGGCATGCGTCTCTGATCCCCTCCACCTAACTGCTCCTCAGACGGTGTCCCCACCCCAGCGGAGAGGTGGCTGCCTTGGCCCCATCAGTGGGGTCACATAGTACAAAGCATGGTGACTTATGTGTGTGGAAGTCCCCCTCTTCCCCCGTGGAGTCCCTAGTTCAGAACTGCCCTCTACCCAGATTCAGGCCAGGACCCCAGCCATTGACTTCTTGAGTCAGAAGTGGGGGGTGGGTTCCCTCCATCTCTACTGGGGAGGGCATCCATTGGCACTCATCAGTGTCTTTTTCTCTCCACAAGTATTCCAAGAAATGCCTTGTTAGACGGTGGGGACGCTGCCGCCTTGCTTTCGGGCTCCTCACCTCCTACTCCTACCTGCCTCTTCTGCAGGGCCGTGGGCCCATGGTGGCTCCCTGTCCCTCACCCAAGACTGACCGGACCCTTCCTCCAGGGGTTAATTCTTCTGCACAGGCAGCCCCCAGGAGGCCCCTGTTCCTATCACATGAGAAGGACTCTGTACAGACCTGAGTCTACTCCCTGGAAGGTAGAGCCTGAGGCTGGTCAGCATGATTGAACTGAGCAGATGATGATCTCTGAGCATCTGCACGGGCCTTTCCTGGACATAGAACGTGGCATTCATTGCTTCCTCCCGGCAACCCCAGAGGGAGGCAGAGAGAGGGGAGGGCGGCAGGGATGAGGGGGCACAGGGACCGTGCACTGGCCAGGGCCCTCCCCTCCTTGAAGGGTAGATAACGGTGTTCATTCCAGAAAAGGCAGAGGGAGCGCCCTTCATACTCAACACTTCACGTCTCAATGGTTTTATTACTTTCCACATTTTATCAACAAAGGAAGTGAGTCTACACGATCCCCAACATCATCACAGAGACAGATTTCTTAGCTAGAAGGAATCAGAGATAGTTCACTCCCCCCTCATTTTACAGATGAGAATCAGGCCCCCAGGACAGGAGTGACTTATGAAAGGTCACCCAGCAACGGGAGAACTCTCCCTGCCTTAGGACCTCAGCAATGAGCATCGGGCCGAGTGTCTTTGATGAGGTTTTTGGGGGATGACAGTGGGGTTCGTGGGGTCTGGAGCCACCGGCCAAGAAAGAATTCTGGAAGACGTCTTTGGTGCAAAAAAGGCGATTTTATTGAAACACTGGGAGAGCACCCGGTGGGCAGGAAGAGCTGCCCCGGGGACCACAGGAGAGACTGGTTTTATACTATGGGGTTGGGGGTGAGGTAAAGTCCAGGGGAAGTTTCCAGTGAGATTTTCATATGCTAAAGAAGACTCCCAGGATGCTATTGTCAAGCCAAGGTTGTTTTTCCCTCTAGCAAATCATTAACATTAAGACAGGAGTTCCTGGAGAAACGTTTTACTCTGCCAGCCTCAAGTATTTGTCAAGGGGCTGCGGGTTACAAGGAAATTTAGTTCTATCTGCCATTTCCTTCTGCCTTTGTTTCTCACGTCACTATGGAGGGGTGATGGAGACTTAGGTCCTGCCGTTCTAGGATCTCTATCAGTTAACCAGTTGTTTTCACCCTTTCCTTTGTTCCTGGGCAGCCAGGAGTGCGAGGAATATCACACATATCCCACCTGGGGGTGTTGGCGAGGTGGGGGGCAGGGGTTGCAGCCTGTCAGCTTGCCTTCTGCTGCCTCATCAGCTTCAGTAAGGAGTCGGCAGGAGAGGAAAAGCTCGTCTGGCCAACGCTGGGAAGGTAGCCCCCAGGGATGGGCAGATGGCCTCTGTATTTCTGAAAACAAACCCCTTTTTATGTTGCTAAGGGCCAAAGCTCTCTTGGGACATAGTTTTTCTGACCCGCTGGGAGGTCGAAGAGAAAAGGGAGAAAAACTGTGGAATTGGGGCTTGGTGTGGGGTGGGAGGCGGGGGCTCAGGTTCAGTCCCAGCCCCCAGACAGTGGACTGTGGCCCCAAACGACTGAGGAGAGCCCTCTGAAGGCCCCCAAGGCCTGTGCTCGGCTCTGCGCTGGCTAAAGTCTGCCCGGACAGCATCCGTCTCGGGTCTGCCCCGCTGTGGGGTGGCACTGAATCCGCACAGATCCCGGGCCTCGAGGCACCCAGGACATTCACAGGAGGACCCCGGGGCTCCATAGACCCCTCTTGGGGAAGAAGCACATCGGCTGCAGAACCCTTGGCGGCGTGTCTGGGCTGACGGGGTGGAGGAGAGGAGCACTTTTCCGCAGGCTTTGAAACGAGCAGAGTGGTTGGGGAGGACAAAGTGAGGTGAGGTAGCACGGAGCCGGCATTCTGGGACCCTCTGGCCTCCTGCCGGCCTCACTCCTGCAGTTTCAGATGCCCTCCCCAGAGGAGGGCCTGCCTGACGAAGGCCCAAGGTGACAGACAAGGGCACAGAATTGCTGCCGCCCCACCCAGCACCACAACTACAAGCCCCCATCCTAAACACAGTTCCCCCAGGAACGTCTCTCAGCCAGCTTGTCAGGTCGGACAGCCTTCCAGCCTCTCAGGTGCAGCTGGGGTCACCCTGCAGAGAGCGGGCCCTCACCCAGAAGCTCTGAGTAGCCGGGCCCCTCTCCCCGGGCTCTGCACCCAGGCTGGCAGGAGGGTACAAAATCTTTCTCTTTGGAGCACCTGCCGGCTGCTCTGGGCCGCGGGCCAGGCCCTCTGCTACCCTCTACCCAGGCTCTTCCTGCGCTGTCTCCGAGGCCCAGCCAGGACCAATGGGATGAGTTCTATTTCTGGCAGGGCTCCCTGGAAGCTCCCCGTTTTCGCCTTCCCAGCAGACCAGGAAGGCCCAAGTAGGGGTCTAGGGCTTTGCCCTCAGGACCTCAGTTGTGCAACATGCACCCAGCCAGCCCTCCTTGGCTTCTTCCCCCTCCTACCCTACACCCTATAGCTGTTCTCTCAAGCCTGCTCTAGGAAAAAGAAACTGGTGATCCTACTGCTCCTTCTGAGCCCCCCAAAGCCTGCTGACCAACGCTGGCCACAGCCATCCCTTCCCCGGCTCTCTGCCCCTCCCCCTGTGACCCTGTCCTCCCTGACCACTGTGCCTCTGTAGAAGCCGCAGGGGACATGCCCCAGATTCCTGACGGCCTCCCGTGGCCCCTTTTCATGGGGTGAGGCTTCCTGTTTGGGTCTCCTTCCTCATTTGCAGTTGCCTGTAAATGAAAAATCTGAACAGGTAGGAGGGAGGGGAGAAGGACTGGGCAGGGGCCGAGGAGGTGAATTTTAAACAATGCAGTCATTGGGAAGAAATTTCTCAGGCAAAGTTGGAGATCACATTCTCCAGTAGCAAACATGCTCGCCCGACCCCTGGATGTGGGAGATTAATGGCTGATGAAATGTAGCGTTAATCTCCAAGGATCTTGCTCGGGGATCATATGAATTGGTTGCCCTGGGTATAGTAATCAAGAGGATGGCTTTACGGTACAAATGCTTGTATTCTTTCTTTGTTAGAAGGCACACCGCTTAAAAGGAGAGCTCTCAAATTTCCCTTCTTTGTCTTCAAGCATGAAGGGAACATAATTTGATGCCTTTGGTAGATCCCTTAGAACAATGTGCCTGGGGATAACAGTTCGTAACCTGCTCTCCCACTGCTTCTTACCCAATCTGGACCCGTCAGGCATCTTCAGAGAAAATTCCCAGAAAGGGACCCAGGAAAATTATCCCACCCACCCACCTACCTCTGGATGAGGCCCCCGCTGATCTCCCAGCTGTTCCAGACAAAGTATAATCTTGTGCTCAAAGATTCTCCACAGTCTTGTTTGCTCTTAACCCTCCCTCCCAGACTCTTGGACTTGGAGGGCAGCTCGCCATCCATCCGTCCATCTGTCCATCCCACAGTGCAGAACTATTAAGTATCCAGTGTTCAGCCTATTAGCACTGAAGAGGGATAGGGTCGGGAATTTCCCAGAGGATCCCAACTGAACATAATTTCATCTAAAAAATGTTTTTAATGTTTCATTATTTTTAAGAGAGAGACAGACTGCGAGCAGGAGAGGAAGACACAGAATCCGAAGCAGGCTCCCCGCTCTGAGCTGTCAGCACCTCAGAGCCCGACGTGGAGCTTGAACTCATGAACCGTGAGATCACAACCCGAGCCGAAGTCAGACGCTCAACCGACTCAGTCACCCAGGCACCCCCATCATTTCATTTTTTAAAGTGAATGGGATATTCCAATAAGTCCACTGATGGGCTTGATCTTTTTTAAACCTTTGGGTGAGCGACTTCAGAGAGGCTGCGGGTTTGATTTCTGTTTTCAAATACATGGTGACTAATGGACACCACCCTACACTCCTGTGAATGGAAAGGTACTTCTGGATCAGGGTCAGGGACAGAGCCAACTACTGTCCAGACAGCCCCCACCCCATCACCGGGAACTGGGGCCAGGTCACCAGCCTTAGAAAAAGGGACCCTGAATGGCTGGTGGCTCAGAAGGGACAGGCTGGGACACCGGTTCATAGGTTGTAATCTTATAAGAGACCAGTTTCCCAAAACCAGAACCCCAATTAACTGTCCACATTGAGACATATAACCGTCACGGGCACTGGAGTGTCCCGTTTGTCCATCAGTGCATTCTCCCTGCACATTAGTGGGTGACATGGGACAGTGAGTCCTAATGGGAAGTTTAGGGCAGAAATCAGATCGGAGAGGAGGTCCTGGGAGCTGCATTTCTGGAGTTCTCTACTGAGAAAATACTGACACCAGGCAACACTGCTGCAAAAAGTCTTCAGCAATGAGGCAGAGGGAGGCTTGTGGCCCCGGTAGCATTGTGTGCCCTCATCTGCCCATCATCTGAACTTTCTTCTTGTGCCTGGGGGACCCCTGGCTTCGTCCCAGGCCCCGCCAGTGGCTCACACCTCCCCAGGCTTTGAGCGGGAAGCGACAGATGGGCAATCTCCCCAGCGTTCAGGCCTGTCCATCTGCTGTGCACACTGCAAGGGCTGGGGTCTTAGGGTGTCGGTGGCGTCCTCTGGGCCAGCTCTGCAGCCGAATTTCAGATGCCGTTCCCGGTCAATTGCCTCCAGGCTGCATTCTCTGGCCCTTGCAGAGTTTGAGCTTCCTGGTGTCCTTTAATAAATTCCATTTCTGCTCTTATCCACCAGTGTCATTCTCTGTGACCTGCAAATAACCCTGCCTGATAGATGACCCCTTGGTGCTGCCACCTGTCAGCTGTCCAGAGTCACACAGCCGGTAGATGGCACCTTGGACAAGTTCCCGCTGTCTGCCCTGGGGGCTGTAGATGGGGTGCCACGTTTACATGTAGAGGAGGGACCCATCCCTGCCAGACATGCTGGCCAGAGCAGGCTTCTTGGAGACAGTGGGCCAGAAGGGTGAGTAAACTAAGTGGGTGAGAGGAAAGGGGATGGTTTTCTGGGGGAAGAGACATTATACCGAGCCTGGCCTTTTGGGCAGTAGAATCGGGAATGGGCTCAGGATCAGGGACATGGCCCCTGTGCCAGTGTGTCACCTCCGGCCCCTGGCTCTGAGATGACAGCAATAGAAAACAGAAAAATGAGCACTTGGCTACAATTAATTGCTAAGATGCAAAGAAAAATTGTTCTGAATATTAAAATTATAGATATAATGCTATTAGGAGCATGATTCAGAGTTTATGAAAACATTATTTATATTGATTTATTCCCAGAGCCATCAAGACTCCTTGAAAATAATTAAAGTTGACATTTCCATTGCTGAAGCTAAATGTTGGTATCATATAATGAATATTACATGCTTGGGATGGGCTGTGCTGTAGAAAGCATTAAACACCAACATCTGGAGATTCCCCCCTCCCCCATTATGAGTTGCCAGCCACCAATGAATGCACAGGCCTCTGGGGCTCTTCGCCTCCTGGCCCCTGGCCCAGACCCCCAGCCATCAGCCACCCCAGGGACTCTTTAAGAGCTGATGGGGACATGAGAACCAAGGATGGGGTTCAGCCATGGCTATGAGCCAGGGAAAAGCAAGATCCAGACCGGATGCCAGCCCAGCCAGGCCTTGCAGGAAGAAAGGAAGTTAGAAAGGAAGAGAGGGGTGGGGAGTAAGGAAGACAGAGAGGATGTATGAAGGAGTGAGAGGGAAGGAAGATCTTCCTCCCTGCCTTGGGAAATTCCCCACACTTCTTTTCTTAAGTGAATTTAAAAAAAAATTAATATTTGTTTATTTTTGAGAGAGAAAGAGACAGTGTGAGTGGGGGAGGAGCAGAGAGAGAGGGAGACACAGAATCTGAAGCAGGCTCCAGGCTGTCAGCACAGAGCCCAATGCAGGGCTCGAACCCACGAACCGGGAGATCATGACCCGAGCTGAAGTCGGACGTTTAACTGACTGAGCCACCCAGGATCCCCTCCACACTTCTAGGACCACAAAGCTGCGGCCTCCAGGCTGTCAGCTGAATTACCAATCTCCACTTTCCCTGAGGCAGGTCATGGCCCGGAGGGTCCTCCTTTGTTGATGGCTTTGTAAGAGCCCCTTGTCTCCTCTCAGGAGCCGTGCCCGGTCTCATCACTTCACCCTCCAACTTCCAATGGCTGGCATCTGTTCTCTCTGCCCTCAACCCTCCACCAAGCACACAGGGCAGTTGGCCTCTCCTGTTCAGCTTTATAAAACCCCAGAGGAGGGGAGAGATGCCTAAGAGGATGAGCTTCAAACAGCAAGACAGGGACCCCCTGGTGAGTCATGAAATCAATTTCATGGGCTGTGGCCAGCATTACCAAACAAACAAGCACACAAAACCGAAAAATCCAAGTAGAATATATCAGAGGACGTGGGCCGCAGTGACGGGTAAGGTTCCTCAAAACCTTGTTGAAGTAAGTTGACGTGCGCGGATGTGTGGGTCCTGTGCAATATTTATTTTTCAAAACAGTTTGAAGTTGGTTTGTTATTCTAGAGTTTCATCCAGACTTCAATGTTTCCATATCAGTTTCTGAAGTGTGGGCGAAAATGGATACCTTCAATCCCTTTGTCTCTGTTATTTTCTATTTTGGTTCCAGGATATACTCCTTAGGGAGGGGATGGACTGCCGAAGGGGTAAAACCAACTTATGCTACACACACTCCCATAAACACACGCACGCATGCGCGTGTGTGTGCGTGCGCCAGTGGAGATTCAGAATTTACGCTGTCTGCATGTTCTGTGTGTGCATTTGTGGGCTCTGCACAATCCCTGCAGGAAAAATTAGTCAAAGTGACAATATTGGCACCTGGTTTTGTGCTCATTAAAAGCTCACAGACGTGTAAATCACCCACAACAGATTTTGTCTCATTGGTAACTCCCATAGGCAGCGTGCAAGGAGGCAGGAGCCCCATGTCGCCGTCACAGCCAACCCCGCTGCTCTGGAGGGTCATCTGGAGGGCTTTTGGGTGGCAAGAGCCATCGCTGTAGGGGGGCAGGGCAGAGATGGGGCTGGCACTGGGGGATGCTGGAGGGGTGGCCACTCCCAGGAACGCATTGCCCATCAGCCCCACTTTCCCAAGTAATTTTTTGCCCTGGCCCCATTTTCCCTTCGGTAAGCAGAACCCTCCTGCAAGTTCTTCTAGACAGTTCTGTAAATGAGTTGATAATACATCCCTTTCTGCCTAAACTAGCCAAGGAGGAGATTGCTGTCTCCAGGCTGGCCTCCACAGGGAGTCGTGAGTGCAGGTAGAGTGCCCGCCTGCTCGTGGACTCCTCGCTGAGGCAATGGGAAGAGCTCCGGGGCCCAGGGTAGATCTTTTAGGGACCCTTGGTTTCCACGCTCTGGTCTTTAGAAGGTCACGGGGAAACAACTGACCATTGGCATCAGCCATGAGGAAGTCCCTGCCGGAGGGATGAAGCTGACAGGGCTGTGGCAGCAATGAGGACCCCTGAACCAAAGAGAACGCAGAGGAAGGGCTGGGCTCCGCTGGGCATGGTGGGACGGGCTCTTAGCTGCCGATGGCAGAATCCCAGGATTCTTGTTTCAGCAAAAAGAATTTATCAAGGGGGCGCAGACAGCTCACAAAGGCACTGGAGGATCCAAACGGACAAGACCAGCTGAGCTTCCCCAGAACAGCTGCCCACACCACATTCCAGAATGAGGCTTCTGTTTCCTCGAGAAAGTGCTGGAGCAGGAAGCTACCCGCAAATGACCGATCCCACGATCGACTCTAGTGAAGTTTCCCCTTCCTCCCTCCCCTCAAAACCCAGTTCCAGGGGCGCCTGGGTGGCTCAGTTGGTTGAGCGCCCCACTTCGACTCAGGTCAAGATCTCCTGGTTCGTGGGTTCAAGTCCCTCGTCAGGCTGTGTGCAGACAGCTCGGGGCCTAGAGCCTGCTTCACATTCTGCGTCTCTCTCTCTCTCTCTCTGCCCCTCCCCTGCTTGTGCTCACTTGCTCTCTCAAAAATAAATAAATAAACATTAAGAAAAAAAAAAACACCGTAGTTCCAAATCAAAGTCTCATGGGAGTGCATCAGATGGCAGGATCCTGATCATATCTGGAACCCAAAGGCATCTGGGAAATGTAGCCTGTAGCTTCCCAGCCTCCCAGTGCAGACGGGAAAGCACAGCACAGTGTAGGAATGGATGTTGAATGAGCCAACCCGCCGTGCCCACACATTCCTTCTACCGTCTCTTCCTCCCTCATCAGTCCTGGGGCCATGGCGATCTCCAGCTCCCCATGCGCTTTGAGCAGCGGTTCTGTGTAAGGTGGTCGGGTGATGAGAGCCATAGGGACTGAATGCATCAGCCCAGCTTCTTAGTTACCACCCACAGATATCTCTAAGTAGTTTAAGCGGAAAGCAACTTGTCATGGGGCGTGCGGTGAGTCAGAGTCACTGGGAGGGCCAGACAGCAAGTTTCGCAGCTGTCCACCAAGGAATAGCATAGTGTCCAAAATCCCACCGTAGAAGTGGATTCCAGGGACCCGGCTGCTGTCCCAGCAGACCAGGCGCACCATCTTGCCCACTGTCACTGAAGACACGACACGAAAACTTCTGTCACCGTGGGCCCTGGGATCAGACACGCCTGCAGCCACCCTCTCCGCCACAGTTTGCTCTCCTGTCGTCTCTGCTGCTTGGTAGAATGTGGGTCATGCTACCCATGTGGGTAGAATGTGGGTACAGGCCTGTACCCCTGCTGCAAGGGAGTCTGGGAAAGCAAGTGTTGGGATTCCTTAGTGGGAGATGGGGGCTTCTGGAATAGGACCGTTCCCAACTTCTTAGGGTCTGGGTGGCCACAAAGAAGGTCAAACATCACCTCCAAAGCCTAGGCCTGATGGGGGTTAAACCAAGAAACTTGGCCGCTGGGGTGTGGGGTGGGGCCTGCTCTCTCACCTGGGCCTCTTAAATACTCCTCCGCCTCTCCCAGCCGGGGCACACCCTCTTCCATCTTCCTAGCTCTCCCCTGCACCCTTGTGCCAGCCTACTGCCTGGCACATCACGGGTGTTGGCTAAACGTCTGTGAATTGAGCTGAGCCGTCTGCGTAGTTAATCCGCCTGGCTCCTGTCAACACAACACAGGCGTTTGCCCGGTGACGGGGCCCAGCCTGTTTTCCATCCAGCAACTCCGTGGGGAATGAGAAAATCTTGCCTTTGCAAGCTTCCCGTTAACTGTGACCATGACCTTAAAGACTGGAGATGGTTCTGGGACACGGATAAAGACAAGGAGCACCAGGGGAGCGGGGGAGGGAGGAGTGGCAACGTAATACAAACAGCAGCTGGCCTTCATCAGATCCGGTGGGGCGGCCACGTGCACCAGCTGGAGTCAGACCGCCTCCCCCACCGACGCAGGCTTGGGCAAGGTTGTTATCTACCCTGTGCCTCAATTTCCTCACCCATATAATGGGGATGACAAATGCTGGGTGAGGCTCACATTACTGAGTGCAAGGAAAGCCTTTAGAACAGGGCCGGGCCCCAAGAGGAGGATAGCTTTTCAGTGGAGCCTTCAGTCACGGTCACCCGGCAAGCGTCACACCTGTTTGTCAGGTGAGTTCCATCATTAGCACCTCCCTTGAGTTGCCTGAGGTCACACAGCTAGTGGCCGGCAGACCCAGATTTGTCTGACTCCAGATACTCCAGTCACCCATAGCCCAAGAGAAAGGGGGTGAGCTCAAGCTCACCGTCCCCTTCCCCCGGACATCCATACCAATGTGCCTATGACGTGCCCGGCACCACGCTAGGGGCTAGTGGCCCCCGGGGAATGGGCTGAAGACCACAGGAGATGACCACAGTCCGATATGTATAGTCCAGGGTGGTGAGTGATGAGGCAGAGGTGGTCCAGGGTCCTCCCAGAGCCGACCAGGAGGCACAGGCCCAGCCTGGGCATGTGGGAGGACTTCCTGGAGGTAATGGCACCGGGCTGAGCTTTTGTTTAAATTTACTTTATTGGGGTATAATTTGTACATGATAAAATACGCCCATCCTAAGCAAACCGTTGGATGAATTTTGACATGTGTACATATGTATGTAACCACTGCCCCAGTCAGGATATGGAACATTTTCATCACCCCAGAAAGTTCCTTCATGCCCCTTTACAGTCACTATTTTCCCACCCCCCACGCAGATGACCACTTTGGCTGAGCTTTAAAAGACGAGTAGAGGAAAAAATAAATTAAAAAGACAAGTAGGACCCAGCTAAAAAAGGGAGGTGGCAAAGTACAGAGAAGTCTAACATCACCATGACTGTAGGAAGCTATAAGCGTTTCCGAGGGAGCAAGCCAGGGGAAGCCAGTGATGTAAGAAGGGGCCTGTCAGAGAAGACATTGTACACTTGGAAGGAGCTGGGACTCCATTCTCGGACCAAGAAACACAAACCCAAATGCCAAAGAAGCTTTGCATTTCATAAACAGGGCTCTAGCAACTGCGAGACTAATTGATTTAAAGGGATATGCCTGGTGCCTGGGAGGATGCTGGAACGTTCTAGAGGGGAGATAATAAAGACATGAACAGGGACAGTGGAGGCAGAGACAGGGATAAGGAGGTGTATCTGAATTTGGGGAAGGTACAAGGAGTACAATCAGCCCCCACCTCCTTCCCTTGCCCACAGGGCCCTGCATTCTCCATGAGCCCTGGTACAGGGACCTCTCCTCTGGCACATGACCTGCCAGGCCATCCTCGGCTCACGTATGTGAGACACACTGGGCAGAGCGATGCTCCTTCGCGGGGGCCATGCTTTCTTTCCTACTTCTCAGGAGCCCCCCACACCGCTGGCAGCATCTGGCACACGGGGAGCCCACCCCGGACATTAACTCACTTTGGAGCAACCGCGGAAACATATTCGAAGCGTTCCATGCAGCCAGTCAGATGTGCGTGTGCCGCACACCCCCTCCGTACCGGGCTCTGACTCGGGCGCTGGGAATAGAGCAAGGAAGACAACAGCGTCCCCGGCCAGCCCCTTCCGAGGCAGCCAGGAACATGTCACTTACAGGTGAGCGACTTGGTGGCCCTGCCCCCCGGGATGGGTGGAGGGGAGGTGCACACCGAGCAGATGATTTGTCAAACACAGAGATGAAAGGATAGCGGGCAGTGCTGAGGGGGACGGGGGGGGGGCAAAGTAGGGTGAAGCAGAGACAGAGATGGCGTGATCAGGGATGCAGGGGCCACCTGCCTAGAAGGTGACCTGAAGGGACCAAGCTATGGAGAAGTCTGGGAGGAGAATGTTCCAGACAGGAGCAGACTTTCAAAGGCCCAGGGGCAGAGTGTGGCTGGTGTGGTTGAGGAACAACGAGGGGTGAGGTGAAGCAGATCCTTAGGGCCCTGTGGTCCCTCAGGAGGACTTTGAATGAAGACAAGAGCTACCGCGGGGGTCAGAGCCGAGGGGTGGAATGGTCTGACCTAGGCTTGAACCAGATCACTGTGGCTGCTGTGTGGAGGGTGGGGCTAGGGCAGCAGCAGCAAGGCCAGGCTATTGCACTCCCCCAGGAGAGACCAGGAACAGCCGAACCAGAGGGGAAGCAGTGAGATGGTGAGAAGCGGACGGTCCTGGCTGACGTCTTGAGGTGGCGTCTGGGAGCTCGGTGATGGACTGGGAGTGGGGTGGATGAGAGAAGGCAAGTACAGCTCCAGGGATGGGGTCTGACTTGGGAGGATGGAGCTGCCATTTAATGAGATGGAGAAGCTTCAGGAAGAGCAAGGTAGGGTTTTTTTGGGCGGGGGGAGGGGGTTAGGACTGTGTGTGCAGGCACACCAGCAGCAGTTACCATAACGGCCGGCAGGAATGCAGTGCCCTGCACGGGAAGGTTGGTCCTGAGTACTCTGATGCTTGAGGTCATTTAATCCTCTCCGCAGCCCAGGGAAGGACGTGCTGGTTTTGTCCCCTGTGGCAGGAAAATTGCTTGAGATACAGACTCTGCATCCTTTCTGCCAGTTCTTGCCTCCCTACCTTTGGTCAGAGCCCAAGCTCAAAGGGGAGCTAGTTTCTGGGGGTTGGTTGGGGGGAGGCAGAGCCTCTGGTCAGGCTGTAGAGGGGCTTCGAGGTGTCCACAGCCTCCCCCAGAACCCAAAAGCAACAGGGCCCACCGCAACGAAACCAGTTACCTCCATGGTGCAATGAATGGAGACACCAGACAGCTACACAATCTTGATGGGAGCCAAAGCATAACTGAGGAGGCGTTCCCTTCTAGAATAGTGAGACTGGGTATGGAGGTCAGATTATCCTGGTCATAAGTGACACAAAACCTGGCCAGAGTGGCTCAAACCCAGTGGTGTGCAGGAGCTGGTCCGCCAGCCGAGGTAGGAGTATTTACACTTTGGGAACCAGCTAACACGACATGTCAGGACTCTCTCTACCCCCACCCCCACCAAGCGTGTTGTTAAAGATTTACTGGCTGACCGTACTGGGATATCCTAGGATAGGACTGACTGTGGGACACCCATCTGTCACCACCACAGCTCAGACTTTCTCTCCCCATCATGTTCTTCCCAGAGTGGCACGATGGCTGCCAGTAGCTTTAGACCCTAGAAGTCCCAGGGCTTCTCTTTCCCTCATGTCCCAGCAGAAGCCCCTTAACTGAGCTTCACGGGTCCTGCTTGGTCACATGCTCACCCTGAACCAATCATAGCGACCAGGAAGAAGAAAGTGCTGCTGGGCCAGACCTGGATCAGGATAGATGGTGTGTGTGTGTTTGCCTGCAGTGGGGACTCCTATAGGAAGCCACACGCTGAGAGAGGCAAAGAGGCTGGTTCCTCAAAGAAAAGCCTGAGGGCTCTCAGTGGAGGAGTGAGTAATGGATGTTGGGGCAGGCGACACCCACAGGGTCTATCACACTTGCCTTTGTAGAACAAATTCATATTAAGTGGCCTAAAGTCACTCAGCCAACTCAGGATTCATGTCACCAAGACCCAGGCTCCTTCCATCATCCTGCTCCGTCCTCCCCCACCCGGGGTCAGCCATGATCACTACAGCTCTGGGCTCTCACCCTACCACCCATGCAGCCAAAGGCCGATTAAGGGGCACAGGTGCTCTGCCCTGGCAGCTTCCGGGTGTGGAGAACCCTTCCGCGGAGCCCCAGCAAGCTTCCCCTCTCATCTCATTGGCCAGGACTGGGTCACATGGCCACCCCTCCACCAATCATTGGTTACCTGCGGGGCTGGCTCTTTAAAACTCCGCCAACTCTGGGGACCGGTCAGCAACGAGGAAGGGGGACAGTGGTCACCGGGGTCTGCCAGGGGGTTGATTACATAGTAGAGGGCAGTGTCCGCCACAGCGAGGCCCGGATTAAAGAGCAGCGTCTACACACCTCCTCAGGCTCAAAGAAGAGTCAGCCACGTGCCTGCTTCCGAGCTGGGAAAGTGAGGAGTGTTGTGGGCCCCCATAGGGTCACACTCATCCTGGTTTGTGCAGACACCTGGTTTATTCCTGTCGTCCCAGTGTAATTTCTTTCTCTCTTTTTTAAATTAATTAATTAATTGATTAATTTATTTATTTATTTATTTTTGAGAGAGAGAGAGACAGACAGAATGTGAACAGGGGAGGGGCAGAGAGAGAGAGAGAGGGAGACACAGAATCTGAAGCAGGCTCCAGGCTCTGAGCTGCCAGCCCAGAGCCCGACCTGGGGCTCGAACTCACGAACTGAGAGCTCATGACCTGAGCCGAAGTCAGACGCCCAACTGACTGAGCCACTCAGGTGCCCCGCAGTGTAATTTCTGATTGCACCCCCTTTCCCTGTTGGAGGGGTCCAGAAGGTGGATGCCGGGTTCCCTGTGAGACCAGAGCATAGGGAAGCTGAGTAGATCTCCAGGAAGTGCCTCTGCTGGAGTTTTCCAGAGGTGTCTTCAGGTGCCCAACCAGGCAGAAGCATGGGGCTTGGGGCTGGGGTTGAATTCCCCACCCTGCGCTGAGAGCCTCCCCTGTCGAGGTTCCTGTGTCCTGCCCTGAGGCGTTCAGACACAGCCTGATGATATCTACCCCAGACAGCTGGGGACCAGGCCCTGCCTTCCTCAAGCCTCATTCCTGATCCTGACGCACACGGTGCCAGCCCGCAGGCTGGGCTGGATGTCTCGGGCCAGCACGAGGTGGAGTACAGAAGATGGTCGGCGGCATAAATATGGGGGTGTCAGATGGCGGCATCCATGTCTTTGTTGGAAACACCAGAAAAGTCTTTGGGGGAGGCCGTGCAGGAGCAGTGAGCAGCAGAGAAGCTTGGGACCATCTTTGGCAGTATTTTCCAACTGTACCTTGCCATCCAGGAATGGGAGAACCAGCCTTTTGGCAGGGGTGGGGGTGGGGCAAGTGGGGGGAAGGAAAGAGAACACAAAATAAAAGCATAACACATGTAGTAAGAGAAACTTCAGGGGGCGCCTGGGCGGCTCCATCGGTTGGGCGTCCGTCTTCGGCTCAGGTCATGATCTCACAGCCTGTGAGTTCGAGCCCCGCATCTGTGCTGACAGCTCAGAGCCTGGAGCCTGCTTTGGATTCTGCGTCTCCCTCTCTCTCTGCCCCTCCCCGGCTCCCACTCTGTCTCTCTCTTCTTCAAAAATAAATAAACATTAAAAAAAAAAAAACTTAAAAAAAAAGAGAGAGAAACATCAGTTAGCAAAATTTTGTCTCAGTTTTAGGTTTTATAAATATTCATATTGTATGTGTTGCGTCCTGATGTTAAATGCATTCCAAAAACATTTGGAAAATAGTAGCTCAGTCCAACCCCAGAGAGGCAAAGTGATCTGTGCAAGGTCACACAGCAGACCAGTGTGAGGACCAGGCAGCAAGAGGACCACTCGTTGCAGCCCACCCGTTGGCTCAGCAGCTGATTTCGGTGCTCCTGATCTATGCCTGCAGGTGCTGGATGCTGAAAGAGGACTGCTTGCATGACTAAGGCACAGAAGCCATTCTAATGCAAGCAGTGTGTGTGGAGCCCACGGGAGGGACATCTGGCCCAATCCCCAGTGGGGGATGGGGACTGGGAGTGGGAAAAGGCAAGGGGGGGGCATCAAGAAAGGATCCCTAGAGGAGGGGTCTGTGTGGTTAGATGTACATGTGTTCACAGAGTGGAAAGAGCCATCCAGAGGCTCTTTTTTAGAGGGCACGCTTCGGACAAAAGCAGGGGAAAGGGGGTGCAATGTGCTCTTAGGGGGACTGGAGAGGACACTAATCTGAGTCTGGATATCATTTTGAGGATTTACTCCCTATACTCTGAACTCCTTTTCAAGGCTCTGCCTTCTCCCTTCCCCATTCCCCATCTCTTTAGCTCCAGCTGGGGAGGGGGACCCCCCCCCCAAATAGCGAACAACTCTAGGCCGGTGTGGACCCTCAGCCCAGACCCTGACCTCTGGCTCCTGCAGGCCCCTGTGCGCTCTCCACTCACGCTCTGGGCCTCTCGCCACCCAGCCTACCCAGTCCCCATCTCCAGCACTCCTGAGGACGGGGATGGTGCCCCTACAGAACGTGGGAGGTGAGTGGTAAACACTGAGTGAGTGGACACAGGTCTGGAGGGGCTTTATGCCTCTCTGCACCCCAGGCTCCTCACCTCCTAGGTTTTAGCCCCCCTTCTCAGACACCCTGGGGTCTAAAACCTAGGACGGCCTGGGGCGGGGTGAACTAGGTCCCCCTAGCACCCATCCCTTCCTGGAGGGGTGGCTCTGCTGTCTCTCAACACCCCGCTGGAGACATCGCTGGGCTTGAGGCAAAGCAGGAGGTAGGAAGAAAGACTAATTAACGCCAAGAGTACTGGACTGGAGCCCCCCTATCGATGGCCCGCAAGCTACGAGATGTGCAGCCAGCGATTTCCCTACTCTGGGAAAATCTGTGCCCCCGGCTACAAAAAGAAAGTTATCTAAAGTCCCCACGGGCCCCAGAGGCTGAAGCTCTTCCTTAAACACAACCTCTTCCTCTTTCGAAGCTTCTAACCGCAACCCCGTAGCTCTCTGCAAAATCCTCGGGCAACAGTTTGCTCCAGACTGAGAACCCCCGAGCTGGAAGCAAGACTCCACTCACCCTGGCTCCCTGGGCTCTTTCCCAGGAAGTCCCGCCCAGGCGGCTTTGATGGAAGTACTAGGGACAGGGTGCTAATGGGCTGTTGATGAAGCTCCTCTGCCTGTATGAGAGTTAATTACTCCGGAGGCCAGAGAAGGATGAATACTTCATAAAGCTGGAGCCACCTGTGAGTGAGTCATTCGTCCTCCATGGTTATAAGAGAGAGTGATGGGACGGCTCAGAAGATGGGGGTCCCCAGACGCTCCAGGAGCTGCCTCTCACTGCACACCCAGAAAGACCTCTTCCTCTCACCCCCACACCCGGTTGCGACTTGGCCCGGCTCACTAGGGGACCCTGGCCCCTCCCCTCCCCTCTCAGACCGGGTGGCGTGCTCTGACCTGCCCTGACATGGGCATATTCACCTGCGCGGCATCTGCCAGGACCCAGCCCTGTGCCCTGTCACCCAGGGGCTTGGAGGGGGGGTTTGGAGGGGGGCTCAGAGGCCAAGACCTCTGCCTGCCACAGGAGGCAATAGCCTGGGAAAGAGAATAACCATAGGCATGAGAAACTCCCAGCCAGGCTACAAGCAGTCAACCCAGGAGCATGGGCCATTGTGGGCTGGAGACGTGGGTGTGGGCACTGTGGTGTGACATTTCCCTGACTGTCACACACACACACAGCCGCAGGGTGTGGGTGGCAGATACCCTAGGGATCCTCCTCACCCAGCACTTAGGTCTATGGCAGTTCCAGGGTCCCATGAGGGCTTGGTCAGAGCACAGGAAAGAGGGGACTGGCCTTTTTCCAAAGACAAGACTGTCCTACAACTTCAGCTTCCTCGACTGCCCCCCTGAGCCCTCAGAGCCTCCTGAGAGGCTCCAGAGGTTCCCTATCTGGAGCGGCCAACTCCTCCACCGCAGCAACCATGGCCTTCTCCTAGCTTTCTGGTAGGAAGTGGGGCTGTAGGTAGGTAGGAGTGGGGTGGGGGAGGGCAGCCTCCTGCCTGCCTGCGAGCTGCTCCTGTGCATTTCTCACCTGCTCAGAAAGCCAGGGGTGGGGGGTGGGAGGCACTCCTGGGAATGCCCCCAACACCTCCCCCCACCAGCCTGGAGGCCCTGAAGCAGGCCGACCTCTCTGGGGATGGTCCCTCTGGCCCCCTCAGTCAGGCTCAGGCAGGATTTCAGGCCAGGCCTCAGTGGAGCTGAACCCCAGCCCCAGATGAATTTGTCCCCCCACAGGACACAGCGATGCCTCACCCCAGGGCTGCATTGGACCGGTGGGGGGGAGATGTGAGCGTGAGGTACAGCACGGGGGACCAGAGAAGGAGGGGGGCTGTCCCTGGGGGGAGTCTCCCACTCCCGCTGCCCTCCCACCTGGACCACGGCCTCTTTGATTTTCACATCCTTCCAAGACTCTAAGACAACCTTCATTTCCAGGAAACGGTCCCAAGGGGAGCACACTTGTTGGGGTGCAGACACCCACCCTCCGGCCTTCTCCCCGAGACTTCATCCCCATCTCCACCACTGTCCTTCCCTTGAGTCCATCCCTTCCCCTCTCAGGACCTGAGTCTCCTCATCTGTAAAATGGGTGCTTTGGGCCTGTGATCTCTAGGTTCCCCTCCTGATGCCCCCGCCCCCGAGGCTGCTTCCCTCTGGGCGAACTGCATCCTCCTGGATTCCATTTGGCTCCGCGACCAGCTGGGCCGCCTCAGGCAGGATTTCAGCCTCTCTGAGCCTGTTCACTCCTTTTGTACACCAGGGTAATATCCTTCGCCCTGCTGCCCGGGGAGCCTGTGTGAGGATTAAATCTTACCGCGGATGAGAATGAGCCTTGAAGCCATCAATGAGCTCCCTGCAGATGTGTGATAGAGGGATTGCATAATTCTGGGGTCTCAAAGTGACAGCCCAGCTCTGTTTTGTTTGGCTTGCCCAGTGTAATTTCATATCTGAATGCCATTAGGCAGGGAGTGCACTGTCCAATATGCCCGAGGCCTCCGCACTGCCTGCTCTTTTAGACCAGCCAGCCCTGTCATAAGGCTGCCTGCGTGTCCAGCCCCAGTTCAGTGGTATCAGAGTCCCCACTCCCAACCAAAGGCTTCTGGGGTCCTATGGGCACCTCCCAACAGAGAGACCACACAGCTGGGGCACACAGCTGCTTCTGCCCCCTGCCGCCTGCTGCCATCCCCACACCTTCCGATGCCTGGGCGACCCTGGCCTCCTGGGTCCGTGGATACAAAGGGGCTCACGGGTGCTGCCTCCAGCCACAGCTTATGACAGATTGGTCCCATGGTTCTGAAATGGCTGCAGAGTTTTCCCTTTTTCTGTTCAGAAATTTGCCCAGTCTCCCCCAGCCTCGGCCCCCAATCTGTACCCTGCCTGTGCTCCTCAGACCTTAAAGAATATTTAACCACCTGTTAAATGATTTATCCTATTGAGGCTTCAGAGCTCAGGGCATCTCACGGGCCTCCTCGAGAATTAACTAGAGCCATAAATCAAAGCGACATTTGAGAAATTTCCAGCCGCCCCAGACAGCAGGCAGTGGCTCGGGCCCAGACAGGGGAAATGGCATTTAGATGGGGGGAAATGGCATTTAGGACGGAGAAGCAAGAGTGCCGGCTGGGAGTGGACTCCAGGCTGGCTCGGAACGAGGTGGTGGGCCAAGGACGTCCTGCTTCTAGAAGGCTCTGTTGGGACTGCTCTCGGTTCTTTGTGTCACATGCAGGCAGCGCCTCAACCCTTCACGTGTACAGAACCTATGGTCGGCAAAGAGTTTTCCCACCTGTTGGCCCATCTGACTTCAAAACAGCTCAGGAGACTGGCCTTCCGGGGTAGAGGCAGCCTTGACTTGTGCCGGCCCAAGAGTAACAGGTGTGGCGGGACACAGGGACCAGACAGCGACTTGAGTCAAGGCACAGTGGTAAAAGGACCAGGTAAGGCTATGTTCGGATTCTGGGTGGGGATTTGGGGGCAGGAGGGAAGAAGGGTAGAAAAAGTTAACTGATAATGAGCCAGGCTGCAGAGACGGACCCCGCAGTTCCCACAAGAACCTAAGGAGGTTGGGAGGTAGTTATTTAAACCATTTTACAAATGAGCACACTGAGGTTAGCTGACGTGGCCAAAGTCACGCAGCCAGCAAGTGTCAGAACCAGGAGTTTAACCCAGACTTGCCTGACTTCAGATTCTGTTCTTTTCTTCCCCATTATCAGGCCTGCGAAAAATAAAATCGAAAATGTACTGGCACTTGGCTGTTCGCGGCACTCCGCGAAGAGCCTTACCTGTGTTACTACCTGGAGTCCTTAGGAGGATCCTGGGAAGCTGGTTCTCTTAATCTAGTCATTTTGCAGGTGAGGAAACCGAGGCCCGTAAACCCTCAGCTCTAAGGAGAGGTGCGGGGGCTCACATGCAGGCGGTCTGAACCCAGAGCCTCTGGTCTGTACCCACCACACGGTACAGTTGTCTGTGTTTGGAGGCTCCGTGTAGGAAGCTGGGTAGCAGTACCTTCCAGGCAAGAGTCAGGTAGCTGGACCATCAGACACTGTCTTGGACGGAGGGGAAAATTCTATACATCGAGGGGCTCCAGCCAGATGCTCAAAGGCCAGGGTAGGGCCGGCAGATAGAGCGCTTATAACAAGAAGGCTGCAGGGAGTCTCCGTGGGTCCCATGGGCAGCCCCTGCTATGCCAGAACTGTTGGCAGCTGGCCTCAGGGGGCCCCGGGCACCCAGCCATTACTGGCTCTAAGGGAGAAGAGCAGGGCCAGGGCTCCGTCTCTTCTCTATCCAGGAGGTGTCTGCACCCTGAAGTTTGTCTGCAGTGCTGAGGGGCCATCCTGGGCCACCCTCTCTTCCACCCCTTGAGAGTAAAGGCTGTGGGGGCACCTGGGTGGCTCAGTCGGTTGGGCGTCCGACTTCAGCTCAGGTTGTGATCTCGCAGTCTGTGGGTTTGAGCCCCACGTCAGGCTCTGTGCTGACAGCTCAGAGCATGGAGCCTGCTTCGGATTCTGTGTCCCCCTCTCTCTCTGCCCCTTCCCTGCTCACGCCTCTCTCTCTCTCTCTCTCTCTCTCTCTCTCTCTCTCTTTCTCTCAAAAGTAAATAAACACTAAAAAAAAAAAAAAAAAAGTGAGTAAAGGCTGTGGTCCCAACAACGAGGGCCTCCCCCTCGAGGCTGGGAGCCAGACTCCAGCTAGCAAGGTGCTGCCTCTTCAAGGAGACTCATGTCCTCAATGTCCCATCCCTTGTCCCCACAACCCTTGAAATGTCTTGGAAATGCCAACATCGGGCACCCGGATTTTGTCTCCCATACTGCTCCACCCCAAGAACAGAACAGAAATCCCTTTTTGATTTGTGAGTCCCAGTTGGTGATTTGCAAACTTCCAATTTGGGAGGAGAGATGTAAAAGGGACCTGCATCAGCCTGGTCCCATGGAGGCCCCTGTCCAGCCACTCAGTGGTACGAGGGGGATGGAAAAGCGGCCTGACAACATTAATACCCCAGCAGCAAGGTGGGTGGAGACACCTGCTGGCCAGGGTGGCAGCCTCACCCCCCCCCCCCCCCCCCCCC
>NW_026057580.1:8514003-8662449 GCF_023721935.1 Panthera uncia
CCCCCAAAGAGCAGGGCTTGGACATGCCCCTCCCCCATCTACCCCTTCCCAGAGTGTAAATTCAGCCAAGTTCACAAGGAGACCAGCGCCCCCTAGCGTCTGCTCGGGGCACATTCCAGGCTCCCTAGGCTTGAAGCCACTCTGGCTACTGGGAAAAAGGACGAGAGACACCCCAAGCGGCTTAAACACACTAGTGAGGCAAAGCAGGGTATGTTCCTGACCCCACCTGCCCACCCTGAGGACTCATGCTGCCCTCTTAACAACCCCGCCCCCTCTGAGCCCAACCACTCTCCCCCAGTCAGACCCTCTCACCCTATGCCTGTTTCTTGGGCCAGACCCCAGCTTGTCTTGACTCAGAATGTCAGAGCCAGAAGGGCTCAGGGACCCAGTGTCTTCACAGACATGAAGACTGAGGCAACAGGGGGCAAATGATGCCAAGGTCTGCATCCCTGGCACACAGTGAAGGCTCCTTTGGGCGAGCAGCCAGCACCGATTTGCAGAGGCCCAGTGTGGCTGTCGTTGGAGTGACTTCTGTGGCCGGGCCTGCCCCCTGGCACTGGCCCCCCAGCCCCACCTCCCCCAGCCACCTGTCCCTTCACCAGGCTGCGGGCCCTGCTGGGGCTTGCCTGCTTCTGCCACTGGGTCCCCTGAGAGATGACCTAGGAACGGATACGTGGACCGAAGCATCGCAAGCAGACCGAGCAGGGAGTACCTAGACCCTGAAACCGGAGGGAGGAGGGGACGCTGCAGGGCCACAGCAAGGCCTCTGGGCTGGAGCAGGGGGAGCGTGCCGGGCCCCTGAGAGTGGGCTCTTAGAGCTGCCACTCTGAGTAACAGCATCAGAACACCCCTAGTACGTGGAAAGGACTCAGGGGCTCCCAGACAAGGGAAAGAAGAAGGTCCTTCCCACATCAACCATTTCCTGTCCCTGCCAAGAGAGGGGATAGTCTAGAACCTTGTGCGGGAGGGGATTAGGGGTAAGCATGATGCACCTCAGACCTTAGACTTGAGGCCAGAAAGAAAGGCCTGGCCTCTCCTCATGGCTCTGTCAGTGGAGCCCCAGGGTCACCTGCCCCCAAGAGTGGCTTTAAGAGGCTGACAGGCTCTGACAGCTCAGCAGGTCTCTAAGCAACATGCACGTGGGTGCCCAGCCCAGCTCTCCTCCCTCACTGCAGGGGTGCAGGGTCCTGGGCTGGGAGCTGCTCCACGGAGGTGGCAGAGTGGCTGGACTCGCCCTGCCAGATGGTCTTTTGAGGCCCCGGGTGAGCCGGGGGAGCCAGGAGGTCATGGTGGGGGTTGGGGTCCTCTCCAGTGCCCCTCCAGAGACTCAGAGGCCGCTCCAGCTTCCTCTCTCCAGCCCCAGGGCTCAGGAGGAACGAGGGAGAGGCACAGTCTGCAGGCAGAATCTGGGAGCACAAGCTGTCATTTGGGGGCACGGCCGGAGAAGGCTGATCTCCTGTAGAAAGCAAGAGACACCCAATGCCTGACACAAATGTTTCCTAGCTTATGGTGGCTTGTAGGCTGTCATGGCGATTTTCCATCACTGCTCTCCTTTGCTTGTCATTATCAAAGATCCACAGAGAGCGTTAGCAGCAAGCATGGCACAGGAGACGATCCTGGCACTGTGGCTAGTGTCGTTCTATGACAGCTGCAAGAACACAGGACGGAGTGACGGCCCCCCATCCCCAGACCAGGAGGCTGAGGCCTAATGGTGCAAAATGCCCAGCCCGGGGCCCAGCGGTGGGTCAGGGCAAAGGCCGGCCCAGAGTTCCTGGTCCCAACTCCCTCTTCCTGTCCCTCCCCAGGCTTCCGCAACTCCAGTCTTGGCCTTTAACGCAACAGACCTACATGCAGACCCCAACCCTGACTGACCCCAGTCCTTAAACAAGCAACATTCAGAACACAGACCCCAAACAGGGTCTGAAGTTTTGAGCCTAACCCGAAATTGACAAGAGTCCGGATTCTACCCCAATTCCAAATCAGTTTCGGTCCCTAAAGCGACCCTGACCCCAGTCCTCCCCGTCCCTCTCCAGTCCCAGCTCTGGCCCCAGGTGTATGAACGTCCCATTCATGCCCCATGACAAAACCCTGCCTGGGACACAGGCTGGGTCCAACTCCGTTCTTGCATTGGGGTCAGAGAGATTAGACAACTTGTCTTAGGTCATGCAGAGTGAATAGCGGAAGTGAGCCCGGAGCCCAGGTCCCTGAAGCTCTGGGGTTTCTTGGCGTGAGTGGGTAGCAGGAGACCTGGAAGGTGCTGGCGGGGCGGTGGCAGTGACATGGCATCTGGAGAGGTCAGCTGTTCCGTGATTGCTCATCTCCATTTTAGAGAGGAGAAGACTGAGGCCTAAGGGGAAACCCCCAAATCACGTATCAGGCCAGCGGCAGAGCAGGGCAAGAGCCCAGGTCCCCCGGCAGCCCACCCGGGGCTCTCTCGCTGCCCCACACTGCCCTCCTGCCACTCTGTAGCGGCTGGGCTGTGAGTCGTTGTGGAGGAAGAAACGAAGCAGGAGACTGTACAAGATCACGGACAGTGGAACGCCAGTTTCTAGTCCTCACACCTACAGAAGTGCTGGAAACGTCTGCCTGCCCTCGGATGGCCGATACAAACTCACAGGTGCCTTTAACTGGGAGGCTCTGTGGGCCTTGGAGGAGCCAGCCCTGGAGACCCCTGTACCCACAGCGGGGTGTTCATCAAGTGAGCCGCCTGCCTGCACCCCCATTTCCCATATGCGCAATGAGACCTTATAGCTATGTCAGGATGTCGCCAGTATTAGGATCGGTTGAGGGATCCCTGGCTCATTGTAGCCTCAGGACCTCAGTTCCCTCCTCTGTCTCCCCCACCCCGTCTCTGGGGAGTTACCTCTGGGCAACCCTTCTCTCCCCCACCTGCCTCTGTAGCCAGCAAATCCCTTGGGACCATGCACTCTGCTCTCAAATCTGGCCTGAAGAAGTGGCTTGTTCACACCAACAGTGGTGAGGTGTGAAGACCGATAACCCTGAATCCTCAGGAATGACTGGAAGGCCAACCAAGAGTATTCAGCCCTGCCCACCTCTGGAACATTCTGGTGGGCCACTCAAGTGTGGCTGGCAAGTCCCCAGGGCCTGAGTGGAAACGCCAAAAATTTGGAGTGAGCCTGGAGGCCGAAGAATGAGGAGTGATTTAGGGCCTGCACCTGCCGTGGGGCCGAGGGGCCGAAGGGCCGAGGCAGGGGCCCCCGGGGTGGAGGTCCAGGCTGGGAGCACACAGTGCTTGGGGCCCAGACAGAGCAGCAGCCAGGGTTCCCGGACAGGCAGAGGGTAATCCCACCAGGAGAAGGCAAACGGCCAGATGGCAGAGGGAAGGCACCGGCTGCAGCCTCCGCTGGGAAAATTCATTAAGCCTTCAATTAGCGCAGGCCTGCCCCTGTCGGCTCCAACGGGCGCCTGGGGCCCCGGCTGCCCTGCCCCAGCCAGGAGTTAATAATTCACCCTCTAATGAACTCAGCCTGGAGACAGCCAGAACCACCCACCTACCCGACTGCCCGCATGCCAGGGCTCTGGGCCGGAGGGAGAGGTGGGGGCGCCTCTCTGGTTCCCCTTCTCCTTCGGGAGTCAAGTCTTACCACAGGCCAGCTGGAGGGGGGCTGGCACTGCAGACCCCTCACCCCTGGGGACCTGTGTGTCCTCGTCCTATTCCCGGAAAGGAAGCAAGCAACCAGAGCCCCAGTGTGTCAGAGCAGAGAGGCCCCAGAGGTTTCAAGTCTGCTGTGCCTGCCACTGTGTAGGGTGCTGGGGACAAAGATGAATTAGAGCCCAGCCCTGCCTTCCAGGAGCTCACTGTCAGCTGATGGGGCAGGAAGCGGGGAGGAAATAGACCTGTAATGGTCTCAGCTGAGGACTGGAGGAGAGCTATTCCCAGGTGGCCAGGTGAACAGAGAGGTTGGGGTCCTATAGTCCTACCCTTTGTTTTATGGGTGAAAACCTAGGGCCCAGAGAAGGCAGGTGACTAGCCCAAGGCCACACAGTTATTACAGGCCAGGACCAGAATTGGAACTCAGGCTAGAACCCGCCTCTGAGGCTATAAAGAGTGTACCTCCCCATGCCGAAGAAGACAAACTGAGGTCCAGAGAATCACTTAGTTGGGACATCGAATGGACCCTCCTGGTGTCCATGCCCCGACTTGAGAATGGCTGGCCCTCCGAGGGTCATCTCACACAGCTCACCCTCTGGCAACTATTGCCCGAGAGTCCACACTTCCTTTTCTACCTAGAGCGCTCTGGCGAGCACTGGCTCCTCGAGTTCACGGGCTCCTCCTGCGCCTTCCGCCGCCCCATCTCCTGCTCAGCACCCTGAACCATTACCCCAGCACCTCAGGGCCAACGGGGCAGCCACCAAGCGTGGCCCGGTTCCACCTGACGCTTTCTAGCACCGGCCAGGACCAGGTCAAAGCCCGCAGCCCAGACACGAGCTGCACCAGAATCGCCCAGGGAGCTGTTTCAAATGCAGACTCCCTGGTCCCACCCAGGACCCAGTGAACCAGAATCTCTGGGAATGGGTCATAGGAATCTGCATTTCAAATAGGCTCTCCAAGGCTTTTCATAAATGTTATTAGTGGATACGTGAACACAGAAAAGGGTACCGGCCGGAAGTGGATTGCTTAATGCAGTTTCACAAAGCGTACCTGTGGACTCTGCACCAGATCAAAACAGGGAACATTAACAGGCCTTCTGAAACCCCCCTCATGCCCCCTTCCAGTCACTAGCTTCCCCGAAGGGTGTCACCGTCCTGACTTCTAACAGCTTAAATCAGCCTTGCTTGCTTTTGAGCGTCTTATGCATAGAATTATACAGACATTTGCCTTTTCTGCTTTTTTTTTTTTAAAGATATTTTGTTTTATTTTTATTTGAGAGAGAATTAGTGGGGGAGAGGAGCAGAAGGAGAGGGAGAGATAGAATCTCAAGCAGGCTCCACACGCAGCAGAGAGCCCCACGTGGGGCTTGATCCCACGACGCTGGGATCATGACCTGAGCTCACCCGACTGAGCCACCCAGGCGCCCCTCCGCTTGACAGTTTGGGAGGCCCCCTCACACTGTTAGGCACAGTTGTGGTTTATCTACGCTCACCGCCGAGACGTATTCCAGCCTGATTGTGCCACGTCTTGTCTGCGTTCTGCTGGCAGCGGGCATTGGGTCGTTGCCAGCTTTAGGATAGGGTGGCTGTGAATATTCTGTTCCCTGTATCTCTGTGGACACTTGCATGCGTTCCTGAAGGGCACACATCTACTACGAGTAGAGTGGGAGTGGAGATGTTGTATTGCAGAGTGTGTTTGCGTCCGGATTGCATAGATGTTGCCAAGTGATTTTCCAAGGTGGCCGCACCAACGCAGACTTCCGCCAGCTCTAGGAGTCCCACTGGATCCGTATCTTCACTGGCGCTGCGTACATTTCTCTCCCTGTCTGAGCCAGTCTGGTGGGTGTATCGTTTTATGCTTCCACTTGCATTTCCCTGGTGACTAATGATGTGGAGCACATTTTCTTATGTTTATTGGCCATTTGGGCATCCTCTTTTATAAAGTGCGTGGTCAGATCTTTTGCCAACTTTGTAATCCAATTGTCTGTCTTTTCCTTATCGATTTATAGGAGTTCTGTATACATTCTGGATTCTGATCCTTTGTTGGATATATGCATTGCAAGTATCTTTTTCAACTTGGTGCCTTGCCTTTTTACTCTGGTGTCTTTTTTTTTTTTTTTTTTTTTAGTTAATTTATTTATTTCTAGAGAGAGAGCAAGCAGGGTACAGACAGAAAGAGAAGGAGACAGAGAGTCCCAAGCAAGCTCCGCACTGCCAGCACAGAGCCCGACGCGGGGTTCTAAGAACCGCGAGATCACAACCCGAACTGAAATCGAGAGTCAGGTGCTCAACCAACTAAGCCACCCTGGTGCCCCTCTGACTGAGGTCTTCTGATGGACAGAGTTTGGGTTTTTTTTTTTTATTTGAATATAGTCTGAATTATCCATTTTGTCCCTTTAGGGGTAATATTTCTCATGTCCTGCGTCCAAGTGATTTTAAGCATATGAAAGTTTCTGGAATGGGAGTGGAGCCCCTCCAGATGGACAACAGCCCTTGCTGTTGCTCAACACCACTGCCTTCTCGGAGACACACAATTCGCTTCATCATACGAGTACTTTACCCGGCTTTCAGGCACTTTACGCGTTACAACAGACCGCCTGTGGGCACCTGCTCGGCCTGTGTCCCTTGGAGCTCATGTGCTGAGAATCGCTCCTGACACAGGCAAGCTATGGTGTGGTGGCAGCGTGGGCACACGCCCTCAGCACCCTGGCCGCAGGCGGTTGGATGGGAGCAGACACCTACCGCACAGAGCCCTTCAGGCACTCTCTCCTGGGGGGTTGGGATTGGCCCTGGGGGCACTACTCCTAGTCCAGACAGAGACCGAGAGAGGAAGAGGTGACCGGAACTCGGGAGCTGAGGCTGCCGCGGGAGCTACGGTTGGCTCATCTGGCCCCACACCCCTGGCAGCCGAAAACACGGTCTGTGGAGGAAGACACAGGAAGCAGACGTCCAGAGAGAAGGAGAGATGGAGGACGGGGTGTGGACACGGCCAAGGTCCCCCTTCTCCTTCTGGTTTTTGGCCCTCACGCTGCACTTCTGGCCCCAGGAGGTCCCTGAAGACCCCCAGCATCTTTCCAATACATTCCCCTTCTTGTTTAACACGAATCCTGTTTTTGCCATCCAGAGAGCCTTCCCTAAGATATGCTTAGCATCTTGAAACCTCAGAGCCATGGCTTCTTCCCTTTGCAGAGAAGATGAAGAAATGTAGACTGGAAAGACTGTAAATGCTTTCCCCCAAACCTGGCTGCCACTAAGAACCAAAGCCACGACTCCAGCCGTTTCTACGTGGCTCTGATCTCTCTACTGTACAGAGCTGTGCATGCTGGGCCTGTGATCACGGTTTCCCAAAATGTGTTCTCCGGAACACTGGGCTCAAGAAATGAGTCCTTGGGGGAAAAAAAAGTATTTTGGTTCCCTGATCCAGCTTTGGGGACACTGAGCCAAGCACATATTAAGCAGCATATTCTTTCCCACGGAGCATTTCCGAACCTTTGCTACAAGGGAACATACTGGGAATCTACAAAATGCACAATTTATCTGACCGTGGAAACCCTCTTTGTAAGGAGCATTTCATGGGATTCATGTTTTACAGAAAATGCTGCAAGGAACCAAATTTCTCCTCCCTGCCCCAAGATGGTCCCCCTGGAAGGGGGTGTCCTGGACAGATAACCGGAAATGTCCATCCCATTGAGTATGTGACCCTTGTAGATACACAGAAGGAAAAGATCTATTTTATCAACCTGCTTCCTGAGGGTTTGACTAACCTGGAGCAACCGCCTTGGGCCTGGGCACCCCTGGATGAATCCGCTATAACTCAATTTCAGACCTTCCAAGTAGTTGATGGGCTTTACCACGCCTGGGACTCCAGGCCCCACCAGGCCACCATCACCCTAGGACCCTGGCCCCTGAGACCCCTGTTCTGCCCGGCCAGCCCCCTCCCAGCAGGAATGAGCCCTGGGAGGGACACAAGCAAGGAGGAAGGGCAGAGGGAGAGAGAGGGAGAATCCCTAGCAGGCTCCACACTGAGCACGTGCGTGGACATGGAGCCTGATCCCATGACCCTGGGATCATGACCTGGACGGAAATCGAGGGTCTGATGCTCAACCGACTGAGCCACCCAAGCGCCCCCCAAGCGTCCAACCCTTGATAATGGCTCAGATCGAGCCCTTGGGGTCATGAGATGGAGCCACAAGTCGGGCTCTGCCTCTCCCCTGCTCACACGCGCGCGCGCTCTCTCTCTCTCTCTCTCTCAAAATAAATAAACAAATATTTTAAAAACTGGGGATGATCCACCAAAAAAATGCACACTGCACTCTGGAAAAACAGCTAGACTGCTGCATGCCAGGGGGCGAGCAGCATGGGGACTCATGACTACCCCTAGACCTGGGGCAAGGGAGAGAGTGGGCCCAGAGAGGGTGGGCAACGGAGGAGCTGCCACACAGGACCTGCCAGGGCTTTGGTACTGTCGCCCATAAACACCCATCTTATTATATCCTTCCGGGCTTTGATCTTCTGCTGGTGCCTCCCCTCTACCCAATCAGATGCACCCAGGGCAGGGAACCGCCTGTGCAAAGGGCACTGGGCGAGTGGACAGAGTGACGAGCCTGGCTGAGGGGCAAATGGAGACTGTCCAGCACAGGGAGGATTGGGAGAAGCCTGTGGGAAGCGGAAGGAAGAGGAGGGAGGGGAGATGAAACGCAGGACGGAACAAAAGGGAGAGGAGAGGGAAGAGGAACCTCAGGGGTGGAAGCAGCTTTGTTCTGCCGCTTCTAGAAGCATGGGGTAGTTGCCAAGGTTAAACCCCCAGATCGCTAAATACCAGAACAGCACACCCTGGGGGGCAGATGTGTGAGCGGGCCGCCGAGGGCTGAGCAAAGCCTCCCCCCCCAAAACTCCTGCAGGCACCCGCGTATCTGGTGGGCGGATGGCTCTCCGCTGAGATCAGCTTGGCAGACCCGCGTCTGATGTGCGCAGGCCTCCCTTTATACAAGGCACGAGTGCCCGAAAGGTTGGGAGAATAAATCAATGCAGGCAAAAGAATCCTCGTTGAAATTCACCAGGAAAATGCATCGCTGAGGATCCTACCGTGAGTTTCTCTCCATGGAGGACAGTTGTCCTCCCCATTTGGTTTTTGTCTAAAAGCAGAGGTTCACACACTGGAGTGGCCGAAAGCGGGCTGGCTCTTTCTATGGGGACGTTCTGGTGGACAGGGCTGGGTGACGGGGCAGCTCCTGCCTCCCAGACCCCAGGATTACAGGGAGCTTGCTCACCCCTCTCCAACTTCCTGTCAGTCTGAGGAGGGAGAGCGTGTATGCCTCTACCCATTCTGCGGAGAGGTAAACTGATGGATCAGCACTGGGGCCTCCCAGTTGCCCAGCCCTGCTGTCACTCTCTCACTGCTAGCTGCTCCCAGATCCTGGTCCAGCAGGGACATGGGGAGAATCACCTTCCCAGTTCATTCCAAGCACACCAGCACCAGCTCCTTCAGCAAGATGAATCTGGGAACACTGTGACCAGGCTGGGAAAAGTGATATCTGAGGTCGGGAAATCCATCAAGGAGGGAGGCAGCTGCTGTAGATCAAAGCCTGCTCTGTCTGCCTCTACATCATCATTAGCAGAGGGCAGAGGTGGGGAGAGGCCAGGGGGCAGGAGTGAAACTGGAGGGCTCTTTAGGTCTACAGAGTAAAGCTGGATGCCCCAGATGTGCCTAGTGGAGGTGAGGGGGGGGGGGCAGGTCCAATGCCCTCTGAGCCCAGGATGTGGTGGGGGCCAAAGGAGGAGCTCCAGGCCCAAGATACATGCCAGGGAGGGAGGAAGCATCTGAGCTGAGTTTTAAGGAGGTGCTGGTGGTATCCAGTATGATAGGGGTCTGCTTGGGGAGGCAGACCCCTATATTGAAGGAGTCTTTACTCTTAGGGGCTTAACAGGAAGAAAAGACCCCACCAGAAGTCTTGAATCCAGAGACGCATCATGAAGTAGCCATTAATGGGGTATATGGGTGGACAATCAGGAAAGGCTTCCTGGAGGAGGTGAGCCTAAGCAGCGCTTTAAAGGAGGAAAGTGGAGAGAGACTAGAGACCTGGCAGGCCCCCTCACCCCCATGCCGCAACATGCCTTTATGGGTCCCAGGATCTTTCCTCCTCAGCTGTTGTCTGTTTGGAGTTGTACAGTTCTCTAATCGTTCAACCAATGTCGGCCACCAAGACTGTGGGCTCAGTTTTGCTCACCATTGTGACACGGCGAATGCTCAATCAATGGTTTCAGAATGAATGAATGAATGAATGAACAGCCCTAACTCCCATGATGGCCTAGAGATGGAAAGGATCAGTCCCACGGAGGGAGTGGAAGGCAGCAGAAGGCCCTGGAGGTCTCTAAGCACGAGTGGAGCCCCGGCTGTTGAGCCGGGCAGAGGACAGTTTGGGTCAGTAGGACAATAAGCACAGGGTTTGTTGCACTTGTTTTGGGAAAACTGGGAGGCAGTGGATGAGGAGCCTGTCATCTGGAACTTCGGGGGTGGCTGGAGCTTGCAGGAGGCAGGTGTGGAAGACGAGAGGGCCCAGGATGGAGCCAAACCTCATAGCATCAGCTTCTCTTCTCAGCCCGGGCTCCTCCAGGAACCACTGTGCCCCTGCCTCCTGTCTCCCCCACCGCCTCCTTGGTCTGATGGCGCAGAGTGATTTGTGGCCCTGACAAGTTGAATTGTGGGTAGAGCGGCTGTCCAAATGGGGAGCAAATTGGAACTGCGGCTCCAGCCAGCGGGCCATCCATCATGGGGAGAAGGGCTCCGTCAGCACCTTACTTCCCCCCGCCTGGCCCAGGGAGGAAGAAGGCTCCTCCTCTCTCCATCTTGGGTCTGAGGGGACCGTGCAGAGAGGCCTGGGCTGGGGGCTCAGTTAGAGGAGAAACAGAGAAGGGGAGGACTGAGTTCATCACTCCCCACAGGCTTTCTATTTACAGGGTCTGCTTTGGGCTGCTCCATAGCATTTCCATGCCAATGAATGTCCTAGAAGCTTCCCGAGAAGTGTATATGTTTACAAATTAGGAAACTGAGGCACAGTGCACTCAGGTTTCAGGCCCAGACGGGCACGGCATTAAGAGAAAAGGTGGGGGTGGGCATGGCCTTTGCTGCTGGAATACCTGGAATTCTTAACGACGCACTTTGCTGCAACATGGAAAAAATCAAAAGCAAATGACCATTCTATCTGGCAAAACTCCTAGCTCCCAGAGATGACACCTCCGTGACTCCATTATGGACCAGGGAGGTAAAGGAAGCCTCTGACCCCCAGAGCCTGCCTTGGAGGACTGGCCACCTGTGAGAGGAGCAGTACATTCCAGAACTAGGTGTGTCTGCTGTGTCCCCACCTGCAGCTGCTTCTAAGCCTCCTATGCCTGGCACCCATGCCTCCATCGTGTGATCCGGTTCCTGGCCACAGAGGCTTAGAACAGGGGTGCTCAGCAGAGCCAAAGGCCGCCTCCTCATAGGCTAGTCCCTGACCTTGACTGGGGGGCCTGGCTGAAGAAGATGAGCTAAGCCAATGAGATTGGAAGAATTTGGAACTGGAACTCAGCCGCCCAATCAGGTAGCCGAGAGAGCCAAGCTGAGAGGCCGCATGTGACCTCAGGAATCCTCTTTCTCAGCCGCCCCCCCCCCCCTCAACATTCTCTGCCCTGCTTTCTTTCCCTCCACCTCTCCCCACGGTCTGCCTCCAGAAAACCCTGTGTGTGCAGAGGAGAGAAGGGTGGGAATCTTGCTCTGTGTCATCCCACCTGCTGCAATCTCCTGAACTGTCATCCACGTGAGTCATTTCCGTTTCCCCTTGAGGGATGCGATTTTGAAACTCAAAAGCCAGGCCCGACTGCTTGTTTCTTTCTTTATGCTGACTCATCCCTTCCCTGAGACAACAGCTGTCCTGCTGGCTGCTGAACAGGAACAGCCAAGGTCAGGGATGGGGGCACACCACAGAATATGGACTAGCGTTTCAGCCTGTCACCCTGCAGCACGAGGCTTTGTGTGGCCAAAGACCCCCCAACCCTGAAGCATCAGGAAGGGAGAAAGCACCCCTCTGTCTCCTCCCAGGGTGTGGGGGGGGGGCATGGGAGGGCCCTACTCTGCAGACATTGTACTCCCGATTTCACTTCTGTGGGGTCCTTCAAGGCCACCCTGGTCCCAGGGCCCTTCAGGACCTGTCGGCTTCATGCTAAAAGTCCAAACTGTTAGCACAAAGTACAGTTGTGTCCGTTTCAGGGTCCAGTGCAAGAAACCAAAGTAGTGAGGGGAGTTTAGGCAGAGAGGGAATTAATATAGGGAATGAGATGTTTGCAAAGTCATGGGAAGTGCTGGAGGCCGGGCCTCGGGGAGTGCCTGAGAACAACAGTGCTGAAATCGCCCATCTGGGGAGGTGTTATCCCCATCAGGAAGGTGGGGGATCGAGAGCCACCACTGAGACACAGGGCTACGTAAGAGCAACCGTCACCGTCACCGCCATACCTGCATCTAGGCTCCCACAAAGCTGGCGACTGGAGGGGGGGAGGGGGCTGCTGAAGGAAAACCCATGTGCCATCAACAAATAGCCAAAGGGCAGGAAGCTACTCTGTTTCATTGCTGCCTTCCAGATCTGGGGCAGCTGCAACTATTTAGCAGAACCTAACGTGAACCAAAACCCTAGGTGCAGGGGAGTCTGGGAAACATAGTCTTTAGCTTTGCAGCCTCTGCAGCACCAGAAGGAATAGAATCGATGCTGAGTCCAAGCACGTATCTCAGAGCCCAATACCGGATTGCCCAGAGACCCCGCAGGCTGACTTGGCCCATCTTCTACAGCCAGTGCAGGCTGACTGCTTTGGGTTGAGGCCTGGCCGTGGGAAGATGTGTAGACACAGGAGGTTTTATTTGGCTGATGGTCAGGGCAGGAGACTGAAGAGCTAGGTACATATCTGCGAGTGTGTGTGTGTGTGTGTGTGTGTGTGTGTGTGTGTGTGGAATAGGGTGCACATGCACGCACCTGTCTGGGGAAGAGCAGAGGGCATCTTTGAGGGTTGAGCAATCCATCCCAGCTCTACCCACATTCCCACTGGGGCTCTGATAACAGGAGCAGCCAAGGCAGTTCAAATCAAGTGTTTAAAGTCAGAGGTAGAGGGTGGGACTGTATTTGTTGGGGGTCCCAGCATCTTGAATTCAAAAACCAGAGTACCCAAGTGTCCCTCTCTTCAAAATGCAGTTGTGACCTGCAGACTCTGGCTGTGGGTCCCCCGAAGGAACTTTTGCTGGAGTGAGGCGCACCGGCACTGGGGCCCAGACACCCCTGCCCCCCCACCTATGACAGTGGACTGCTCTCTGCCCAGCGCTGGCCTGGGGCAGGACTGAGAGGACCAGAGATGCCAGACCCAGGAGCCATGTGACCCCGAGGCTGGGGCCTCCTGTGCCGGAGCCCCCAGTGGAACCCCTCCTCCCCTGAACTTATTAAATAGTTCATCTGCCGCCATGCCCTGCTCCCTGGGAAGATGAAGGGGCTGCTTCTTCTTAGGAAGGAAGGTGCATGCAGGCTGAGCACAGGTCGTGACAAGCCACCTGGGAGCGTAACCTGTTGCAATGCAGACAGGACACCTTCTCTCCACCCTCCCCCCACCCTTGGAGAAGTGCCCCAGCCCCCTGCAAGAGGGGCCTGTGAGCAGCTCCTGGCCTCCTCCTTTGTCTATCCCATAGTGATACCACTTAGTTCAAACAGGTTAGGTGGGGCTGGCCCCACTCTCCCACCTGCAAGGTTTGGAGTGTAACCCGGCCTAATCAATCCGAGGCCCTCTGTGCTCTGGCCCTGGTGATTGGCTTAGGGATGGGCATATGACTCGAGCTGGCCAATTAGAGCCCTCCTTTGGGATTTTTGCCTGAGCTCCCTCTCTGGTATTCTGAGCTGCAAGGATGGTTTGGTAGGCTGAAAAGGTGACTTCATCCCAAAGATATATTCACTTCTAACCCCCAGAACCTATGAATGTTACTTCATGTGCCAAACCATACGCTTAAGTTGCAGACCTTGAGAGGAGAAACTTCTCCTGGATTATCTAGGTGGGCCCTAGACAAGAGATTGGACACAAATAAAGGAGAAGGTGACATGAAAGTCGAGCAGAGAGAGATGCGGCCACAAGCTAAAAACTGCTGACAGTTAGGGTGCCTGGGTGGCTCAGTCAGTTAAGCATCCAGCTCTTGATCTCAGCTCAGGTCTTGATCTCAGGGTGGGGAGTTCAAGCCCTGCACTGGGCTCCACACTGAGCATGAAGCCTACTAAGAAAGAAAGAAAGAAAGAAAGAAAGAAAGAAAGAAAGAAAGGGAAAGGAAGGAAGAAAGAAAGAAAGAAAGGAAGAAAGAAAGGGAAAGGAAGGAAGGAAGGAAGGAAGGAAGGGAAAAGAAGACAAAGGAAAAAAAAAGAAAAAAGAAAATGCTGACAGTTACCAGAAGCTGAGGAGGCAAGGAACAGATTTTTCCCTAGAACCTTCAGAGGGAGGGAGCACCATGCTGGCACCTTGATTTCAGACTTCTGGCCTCCAAACCTGTGAAAAAATAACATTTCTATTGTTTGAAGCCACTGAGTTTGTTGTAATTTGTTACAGCCGCTCTAGGAAACTAACACAGTGAGCTCCTACAGTTGCAGAGTCGCCTTGTGCCCGGTGGGGGGGGGGGGGGCGCTGCTTCTGGCCTGCAAAGAAGCAGATTGTGAGAAAAGCAGAGGTGAGGGTCGCCTGGATGGCTCAGTCGGTTGGGCGACCGACTTCGGCTCTGGTCATGATCTCGCGGTCCGTGAGTTCGAGCCCCGCATCGGGCTCTGTGCTGACAGCTCAGAGCCTGGAGCCTGTTTCAGATTCTGTGTCTCCCTCTCTCTCTGACCCTCCCCTGTTCATGCTCTCTCTCTGTCTCAAAAATAAACGTTTTAAAAAAAAAAAAGAAAGAAAAGCAGAGGTGAGCCTGGAGAGAGGGAGACTAGCAGGTAGGCAGAGCCCTGAAGGCGCCTTCCTTCCCTGGCCTTGTCAGCAGCATAAGCCACCACAGGTCCCCCCTTACTTAAGCCAGTTTGAAGTGATGTTCTGTCACTTGCAACCTAAAAAGTTCTGACTAACCTTGTCATGCAGTAATTACCGAGAGCCTTAAAAAGAGCTCGAATCTTTCACCCAGTATTCCCATTTCTGCCCCTAAGAAAATCATTCATATAAGGACAGTCATTGTGGTATGGAAAAATAGAAAAAAAAACAAAAACAAAACACCTCCATATGTAACCACAGGACATGGGTTCATAAATTATGGCACATCCCTTTAGGGGGATATTATGCAGACATTAAAAATCGTATTTCCATGCTCATTATAAAATGTTAAGTGAACAGCAGGACATCAGAGATATGCATACACACACACACACACAAACAGGATGATCCCCATTTTTTGTTTGTTTTGGATCATTTTTTAAAAAATAAAGCATTACAGGGGTGTCTGGGTGACTCAGTCAGTTAAGCATCTGACTTTGGCTCAGGTCATGATCTCATGGTCTGTGGGTTTGAGCCCCGCATCGGGCTCTGTGCTGACAGCTCAGAGCCTGGAGCCTGCTTGGGATTCTGTGTCTCCTTCTCTCTGCCCCTCCCCCACTCATGTGCAGGGCCACACTCTCTCAAAACAATAAACACTTTTTTTTTTAATTTTAAAAATAAAATAAAAAATAAAGCATTACACATACAATGGAAATCCTTTGCATACTTCTCCCCTGTTCCTAATGTAGCCCCTTCCCTCTCCAAATGAAGCCACCCTAGGTTGGTATGATTCCCATGCATGATTTTAAACATACATACTACCTATGTATGTACCCATAAGTAATATGTAACATTTGTACACTATTTTAAGTTTATTTATTTATTTTGAGAGAGGCAGAGAAAGAGCACAAGCAGGGGAGGGGCAGAGACAGAGGGGGACAGGATCCAAAGTGGGAGGTGTGCTGACAGCAGAGAGCCCGATGCGGGGCTCGAACTCACAAACCATGGGATCGTGACCTGAGCCAAGGTCCACCGCTTAACTGACTGAGCCACCCAGGCGCTCCAATATTTGTACATTTTTACAGTTTATTAAATAGACTTTCTGCAACTTGCTGTTTTCAACCAGCAATATGTTTGTGCACTTAATCCATCTCGGTAACATGTAACATTAATTTTAACTGCTGTCAAGAATACCATTTGTAAGTATCCCATACTTTATCCTTTCTCTGGTTAATAAACGCTGAGATTACGGACAATATTTTTTTTTCCCATACAATGCTGCAGCTCTTAGGTTTCTTTGTGCACCTAAGTGAGATTGTCTCCGGGATTCACTCCCCAAGGGGCAGGTGCTGGGTTGCAGGGCGTGGTCGCCCTCCCCTTCCCAGAGCCCTGCTCCTAAGCAGAGGTAGCAAGAGTGGAGAGTTCCCGTTACCCACATTCGGGAAGGAGAGACGTTTCATTTTTGTCAACCCAATAGGTAGGAAACTGTCTCTCATTGTGGTTTTCGTGTGCACCTCCCTGTTTACCGTGCCCAGCTTCTTTCCGTGTGTGTGTCCCATCTGGTTTCCCCCTCTAGTCCATGCCTTTGCCTATTCTCCTGAGGTGTTTGCCGTTTGCATAGAAAACGTATTAATAAGAACTTCATGCAAATATCACAATGGTTTAACAAGTCCGTTGTGTTTTCTTCACGGTCACACGACCCTTAATTTGTCTGCCTTCCCTACTTTGGGAAACAACACCCCACCCAGCCTCCTCTCCTAGCCTCCCCACCCACAAGAGCCATGTGGGCAAACAGGATCTGATCCCGCCTCACCAGCCGCGTGATTGGCCGCGTGGTTAGGCATATGACCCAAGCCAGACCAATCAGAGCTCTTCCTTGGGATTTCTAGAAGTGGAGCTTCTAGAAATGGCAGCGAGCCATTTCTCTGGTCTTCCCGTCCTGAGGTTGTGAGCCCGTGAGGCCGGTATTGTGGCCCCATGGAGACAGGCAGCCTGAGACCTAGAAGCCTCCATGCTGAGGGGGAAAGGAGTGACAGCGGAGACATATCTAGCACACCTTAGCCCTCCTGGCCGCCAAGTGATGGCTTCCCTCCTGCCTGCGTAGGCTCCACTTGGTGTCCCCTCACGTGCCACCAGAAGGGCCCTAAGTAACCTGAGACTTGCCTGTGTTTCAAGTTTTCTACAATAGGCCCATATGTTCCTATTTATAATCAGAAATTAAATAACATATGTATTGTTAAGTCTTGCTCGTCTTTTGAGGTTAGATACAAACGCCTGTCTTCCATGCGGTCTTGTCTAATCACCCGGCCAAAGCCCTGAGCAGCTACTGTCAGAGCTGGGGCGTGGCCCGGGGCACTGTGGGAAATAAGGTCAGTAGTGAGCTTCTCCCCAGGAAAGGGTCCCGATGGACACGCGGAGTGGAGGGACAGAGGACATGAAGGCCTGGGAGGCCAAGTGGGGCTCTCTGCTGAATTGCACAGCCTTTGGGGGAATGAGGCCCTGCCAGAAACCAGCCCCCAAAGGGCACCTGCCAGCCTCCAGCCTGCCCAGGGTCTGGGAAGACCGCACAGGCTCTGGCCCCTTAGACCGAGGGCTGCGGACAAGCCTGCTCTAGATGCTAGAGCAGCAACGCCACCAAGTTGCCACCAAGCTTCTGCAAAGGACCCGGGCCTGCTGTCCCGAGGGGAGGTGCTTGCCCAGGGCGACCCTCTGCACCCACTCCTATCCCCGCGGGTCTTGCTCCTCCCCTTCTCCCCGAGTCTAGAGGCTTAAAATGAGAAGCATGTTCCAAAAGATGAGGCTGATGGGAAAACTTCAGCCAAATCAATTAATGATAAAACCCTTGAGCAAACACAGCTACTTTTATCATTTTAGAATGTTGTGATTTGAGCAGCAAAAGAAATTAAATTAAAAAACGTAGAGACTCTGGGTCAGAACCCCAGCTGCTCTCGTTGGTTTTTAATCTCCTATTAAATGATATATCTTCTGATGGATTTTGTCAGCTTATTCAATGTAATAACACAGGACATGTGGCCCACTGACCCTCCTCTTTCTCTCTCATGGCTGAGGGGGCGGGTGCCACCGGCAGCCAGGTCAATTGACAAGCTCCAAATGAGGACGGAGAGGTGGGCCAGGGTCAGGGGGAGGGGCAAGGGGCTGCACGGGACTGTACATCACCAGAGCTGTGCTGGCAGAGGGCAGGGCCGTGAGGTGCCCTGGGACCACCCGTCTAAGCCCTCACATTACAGATGAGGTAGCTGGAACCCAGAAAGCCAAAATTTTCCGAAGTCACGTTGAGTCAAGAGTGTCCCAGTGCCCCGCCTGTAGCCCATTCTGTGGAACCTACCCACACAGATCATCCAGAAAGGAGACTGGGCTTGGGGTAAGGAGTGGGGTCTCCAGCCTTCCACCTTCTGTCAGGGCTTTAACAATGAGGCTTATTAAGCTCCGTCTGGGAGACAGAGTTAGGATTCCAGTCCCCCTCTCCAGGAAGACACTGACCACTAGGGAGAGCCTTTCCTCATGCTTGGGCACCTCCCAGTCTGATGGCGGGACGCAGACAAATACAGAGAGCCAAACCTACAAGTAAATTGTTCTGGTGAGAACACACCAGAACCAGAGGGGACGACTTGGAATTTGGGTTGGCTTCACCAAGGAAGGCTTCCTGGAGGAAGCTGAGCCTTAGGGAGGAAGAGCTGGTCTCAAGACAGCTTAGGCAGAGGATCTAAGGCAAGATAGAAAGGCTAGGGCTGGTGAGGGAGATGAAACACAGAATGAGTTGCCTCCATGAGTTGTCCGTACCCACACACAGGCACACTGATAAACATACGGGTCTGTTTGCACACACTCACGCCTACATGCACATACTCATCCATGCACGCTCATAACCACAGGCTTACGTGCCAGGTATAGGCACACACGAGCTTTCTTACACCTCCATGTGCACACACACGTGTATGCACACATGCATTTGTGTCGATAGACCTGTACATGACAGACCTGTACTGGCCAAACCCAGCTTTGGATAAAGCTCACGTATGCTCTGCTCTGCACACAGGTAGTGGGCCTACGCTGCCCCCAGCCACACTTGGGGCCCCCAGCACCTGCATCGCCTGCCAAACGTCCCTGAGTCCCCCTGCTTGGGCTCTGTCTGCATCCCCCGCCTCTGCCACGGTCCGGGAACCTGGTCCATGTATCTGCTGCCTCTCCTCTGGCCCTGTGGGTGGGTGAGCGAGGGCCAACCTGGAGGACGCTCCCAGGGGAGCCCCTGAGAGCTCCTTCTTCCAGAGGACCCCCAAGCTAGGGAGGAATCTCAAGGGGCTGTCTGGGCCACCTGCCAGCTTCAAAGGGGGACCCTGCAGCCACTCACTGCTCTATCCTGTTTACTCAGGGTCTCTGCAGCAGGCCAGGTTCCTGTGAGACAGACTCTGAGCTGGAGGTCCCCGTGCAGCTTTCCTGGGAACAGGCCCCGAGGGGGAGTGAAGGAGGCAGGACTGGGCCGAGTGAGGAGCTGGGCTGTGATGCAGGCACAGCAAAGGCCTCAGCTGCCCCCCAGGAGCCTCGCATCAAGGACGACCCTGCAGGCGGCCTCACAGGAAGCAAGGAGGACGGTGCTTTACACTGTCCATTTACCAGTCACTGGACCCAGTTTCTGCCTCCAGAAAGTGAGGTAACCGTGGGGAAGGAGGTTCCCCCTCAGCCGGGAACGCTCCCCAGGGAAGAGGGGCTCACCTTGGAGCTATTAGCCGCCAACATTCCCCACTGAGGGGAGAGCAGGCACCTGAGTCTTAAGGGGCTTATGTGGGCAGCACGGCGGAGTCGACCGCAGGCTGCAAAGGACTCCCTTCCAACTGCCAGTCGCACTCGTGCCCCTCGTGCTGCAGTCAGGTGCTCCTCTCTTGAGCTTTTCTGGACCCTGCCCCCTTGTCTTGTCCCTCCCGCATCATTCCAACTCCTTGGACTGGTGTTGACAATTCCACGTTGCAGGCTTCTGTTTCCCTTCCAGAAAGCCAACGCCGAGGCTCCCTCCAGCATCCCCTCTCCCTCTTTTCCTGGGGGCCAAGATCCTCTCTGGGGAGCTGAGTAATCGGGGGAGGGGTTAGGACAGTCTCTGCCTGCCTGCTAGTCCTCCATGACTCAGATCGGTGGGACAGGGGCTGAGGCCATCTGTTTTGCTCTGGGCTGACAAGACAGTGGCGTGGGCTTGTGACTTTATTATTCAACAGGCTCTGTGGGTGGTAGATTCCTTTCCACTTTCTACTGCCAGGATCCCCTTCTCCCGGTCCTCTGTTGATATCACCCCCATCTCTGGTTCTTCTCACAGACAGCCCTGGCAAGGGTAGGAGCCAAAGCCTTTGGATCAGAGGCAAGACTTTCATTCCTTCCTTTCCAGGGAAGGTGTGAGCCAGAGAGCGCCCAGCCTGGAGAGGAAGGGGCTGTTCCACCTCCACCACCACCGTATTATCACAAATGCGCATTTGTTCTCACATTTTAATATCCCTGAAACTACGATATGTCTGATAATCGATGACTTCTCCTGGCTTAATCAGCAGCATTTTTTCCCCCTTCATGGTACCTCAAACAATGGTCACTCTTTCAACGAATAGTGTCTTAGATTTGAGGCGACTGAGAGGTGCCGCCTCCCGCTACCAGCCACCACCGCCACCTGCAGTGGGGGAGGGGAGGGGACAGGAGCCGGGAGACCTCCCACCTCAGGTTTTCACCGCACAGCTTGGGGACCGAGGCCCTCCCGAGGCCTCCTGCCGGCAGAGCAGAACCAGGTTCTGGAGCCAAATAGAAAATTATTTTTAGAGACTCGGGGCTGAGACTTGTTTCCAGTGCGCAGACATTCTGGGGGAGAGAGCTTGGGAGGGGCAAGTGAGGGCTTTTAAAGGGCTTTTAATGTGCCTGGCACACCGTCTCCAGTGAGAGAACCGGCCCTGCGGGGTGCCTGGTGTCCAGAGCCCAGACTTGCAGAAGAAAACGCTGCGCTGCAGGAGAGGCAAGGCTGGGGAAGCCTGGGATGCTGGGCTCGGAGTGGAGAGAAGCACATATCGGTCCTGTCTGGCCACAGGCCACCCCGAGACCCCCGGGGCAGGCTCGCTGGGGGCTAGCCTTACTCTGAGCCAGGCACTCACTCTCTCTGTTCTCTAGAGGCCTTCGTGAACTCCCAAATGGCCTTCTGAGCAGACCCTTGGGGGAGGATAGGCGTCAGATGGCTGACACTGAGATCTGAGCCTCCACGGCCAGGTGAGACTTCAACAAGCAGCAGAGACTGAGGAAGCCCTTTCAGGCACAGGCACGGGAGCAAGTGTGAGCGAGGCCCAAAAGGAGACACTCGGTGCAAGGAGGCTGGAGGACCTGTGGGGCAGTATGGCAGGGGAGCCCCCTGTGCTCCCTCTAGAAACCAGAAGCCCACAGCGAGGGGCCCTGGAAAGCGAAGTTTACAGGAGGAAGGCAGGAGGGCTCTGAAAGAGTACTGACAGCCCCCCAGGACTGCAGGGCCCCCTGCCAGCCCAGGTCAGCTCTCGTGCATTCCTGCACTCTACACATACATCCTGAGCAGTCCTGGCCGGCCATGCACTGAACTGGGTGCTGGGGATTCAGCAGTGAAGCAAAAAGGCAAAAATCCCCCCTCTCTAAGAGTCTGTGTTCTAGTCAGGAGAGAGAAAGAGATAATAAAATAAGCATATAGAATGCCCGTGCTAAGCGCTAAACAGACAATAGGATGAGGGAGCTGGGGAGGGATAGGAATGCTGCTTTACATAGTGTGATCAGGTAAGTCCCTCTCAAAAATCTGACTAGTGATCTAAGTGAGATGAAGGAGTGAACCAGCAAGGTTCACCCACAGCAGTGAACCAGCAAGCACCCACAAGCAGGGTGCTTCAGGCACAGAAAGCAGTAGGTGCAAGGGCCCTGGGGCAGGAATGAACTTAGAATGGTCAAGAACTAACAAGTCCAGTGGCTGAAATGGAAGGAGCCAGGGAGAGAGGAGGAGGTAAAGCGGGGAGGTAAGCTGCATCCGATCCTGCGGGGCTGGCTGGACCATAGAAAGGAATTTGCCTCTTAGTTGGAGTGAATTGGGGAACCAATAGAGAGTTTGCACAGAAGGGCAAGATGTGACTTCTGTTTTAGCAGAACAGACTGTAGGGGGCGAGGGACCAGAGGCAGGAAAACCCATCGGGAGACTATTGTTATCCTCCAAGTAAGAGACGATGAAGGTTGGATTCTAGATATATTTAGAAGGCAGAGCTGACAGATTGAATTCTGGGTGTATTCCAGTTATCTATTTCCACATAACAAACCACCCCCAATACTTGGTGGCTTAAAACAACCACACTCATTTATTTTGCTCATCAGTCTGCAATTTGGCGGGGCTCAACATGGAAGACTCATCTGTTCCCTGTGACGTCGGCTGGGGCCGCGTGACAGGAGCTACCAGAGGCACTTCCAACATGGCTCAGTCGCAGCAAGTGTATGCAGACGGCAGCTGGGAGCCTATCCCGGCTGTTGGCCCAAAGTCGCTATTCCTCTTCCCACAGGCCTCTCCCAGGCGCCTTGGGCTTCTCGTAACACGGCAGCTGGGTGACAAGAACAAGTGTTCCAGGAATCCAAGGTGGAAACCCCTTACGATCAAGTCTCGAGCCCTCGAAACGCATTCCGCCGCCTTCTGTTGGTCAGCCGACACCAATGCCCTGACTCAAGGGGAGGAGGATTAGTCACCACTCCATCTTCCAGTGGGAGGAGACACGGAGAATGTGTGGTCATTACTAACCTGTCGCAGGCTGTGTGAGAGACAGAGGGGAGTCAAGGGTGACTCCAGCATTTGGGGGCTGGGCCACTTACATCCCGACTGAGGTTGCCATTTACGTCCAGAGGGGAAGCTGTGTGACCTTTGCCAAGTCCCTTTTCTTCCTGGGAAACGAGGGGCCAGGATTAGAAGACAGCTGTCCCTTCCAGCCCCAGGACACGAGCCACAGGGGCTGGGGGCAGCCTGTCCTGCGAGTTCCCAGAGACAAATGACCTCTCTTCCCAGGGCTGCTCTCAGAGCCTCGGCTGGGAGACCCGAGGCTAAGGCCAGGGCAGCCGGACTTGGGAGGCACCACAGAGCAAGGTCCCAGCTTCCAGCCGTCCCCCTGGTATTCTGCCTCTGCCAGGCTCGGATGCGGCCCTCCCCGCCACGGAGCTCCCGAGGCGGCCTACCCCCAGGAAAGAGGTAGAAGGGTCCAGCCCGCTAATGCCAGGTTATGGTTTCCAGACGTCTCCAAGCCCTTATTATCAGGGCCTAACTAAGCATGAGGAGACCCAGCGGCAGTCGGCCAAGCCGCTGCCCACTGCTGCCCCACTCTGGGCTGGGCAGCCTGGTGGGGACTCTGACATGCTTTCTTTCCGCCATGTAGGGAGGGGCGGAAGGGGGTGGCTGCAGTGGCGGCAAGCACACAACTGGGACCCCCGAGGGGTACACAGCGCCCCCTCCTGGAGGCAAGACTGGCAGGATGTAGACCCTCCCCTGAAAACACTCCAGCACGAACTCTGATGTACCCAGGAATCTCCAGGAGAAGAGTGTGAAAATGCTGAATCTGATGCAAAAGGTCTGCGTGGGGGCCGAGACTCTGCATTTCTCACTAGCTCCCAGCTGACATCGATGCCGTTCATCCACAGAGCAAGGTGCTGGTCTAGCCAGACCTGTGGCTTCCCGGGTGTGCTTCCCGGGTGGGCAGCACAGACCACAGGGCTGGAGGGACGATCAGCCGGCCCCCCTGTGCTACACATGAGGCGAACAGCAGCCGTGGAACACGGAGCCCCTGCAATGTCACTGACCACCCAGGGGGGTGAGCTGCGGGCTGTTGGGCAAATCCCTTCTGAGTCCGGGTTTGCTCATCTGCAAAAGGGGGAGACGTTTGGAAAGTGGCAGAGAGGAAGAAGGGTTGAGGGAGGAAGGGGATAGGGAATGGGGAAGAATTCCCACAGGAGACAAAGGGGAAGAATTGAAGAGGAAGGGGAGGGCAGGGCAGAGTGAAACGGGCAGCAGTCAGGGAGCCCTGGGCAGGAGTCAGCTGGGAGACCACTGAGAAAGCAAGCTGAGGAGGTGATGAGGCGCCCGGGCAGGGAGGGAACCAGGACGTGAGAGGAGGTGGGCGGGCCCGAGGGGCAGCAAAGCGGCAAGGCACTAAGGAGAAATCAGATTCCAGCTGCAACTCTTCTGGGAAACATCTTTTCCTTTATGAGGGGAAAAGCAGAAAAATGACCGGAGGAGGTGCCACTCTGTTTTTTTAAGAAATCGAAGCAAAAATGTCACCGCTGGGAGTGTAAAGCCCATCAGGATGGTTAAGTAATGGCCTGGCTGCCTTCATCAGGCTCAGCCACCCACAAGCCCCCCTTCCTTGGGCCATATGTCATCCTAGGGCCCTGCGGCCCAGACTTGCCTGCGATCCCATAATGAGCTGCAGGACAAATGTAAAATGCCCACCATTGGTCAGCTCCCTGGCAAGTCAGGCCCAAGATTCAGAACTTGCAAGACCTTGACTGTCCCACCCCAGTTCCATAACACAACTGTAGGGAAACTGAGGCACAGATATTCCCGACCCCCTTCTGGACCACCAGACTTGTTCATTGTACTGGCTTTCTCCACCCAGTGGGGCCTACTAGGGACCAGAGTTGCCCTTAGGCTCGTGGAATGACAGTTAGGGGAAGTCCTTGAAGAGCAGAGAAATGGATACCTGTGCCTTCCTGCAGCCCAAACCCCAGATGGAAACTTTCCGTTTGGATTTTTGTCAGAAACGATTCTCGGTTGGGCACTGCTGGCAGTAAGGAGGCCAAGGGGAGGCCTTGGGAGAAACGAAAGAATGTCGTCAATGCGCTGCCCGGCGTGGAGGCTGGCATCACAGGCTCTCAAAGGCTCTCAAAGGTGCCAGGGCAACGAGGGCTCAGCACGTGTCCGGGATAGAGTTAGCGAGGACTCTGCTGACAGCACCTGCCAAGCTCAGGCTGGGGCTGGGCTTTAGTAGAAGGAGGAGGGTCTGGGACAGCCCATCCCTTCCTGCCCAGGGGGCACTCAAGGAGGGGGTTGAGCAGCCCCTGCCACATCTTGGCTCACTCTGTACCTCGGTCTGGGGTGCCCTCTCCCTCCTGTGCGGCTGTGAGTTTACTCATCCTTCATGGCCCAGCCAGGGAAGCCCACCCTGAACCTTCGAACCTCCTGATCAGTCTTCCCTGACAGGCCAGGCCGGCTCATAAATGGAGTCCTGTCCAAGGAAGCATCACAGGCTGCCGGTCTTGACCCTTTCTGTAAACAACCAGAAGCCCCTTAAATGCAAAGCCTAGCACCAGCCCTGGCTCACGTGAAGAATGTTTGGAAATTCCCTTTCCCCGTTGTACAGAGGGGCCTGATCGCACCCTGGCCCACCAGCTCTGTGCTCTGAGCCGCTCCCACTCAGCTGACCACACCCTGCTTTACCCCTTTCCACGGGCCCTCTCCCCCCATGCTATCTCTTAGTTCTCGGTTTGTTGATTGCCTAGTTCTCCCGACTAGAGTGTAAAATTCAACAGGGCGGGCTGGTTTTGCCTGTTCTCTTCATTGCTGTAGTGTCCCTGGCATCTGGAATAATGCCCGGCACATGGTAGGTGCTGAATAAATGCTTGTTATATCCCGTTCTTTACAAAGACTGAATGTACGCACTGGAGTATTTCTCCTAATTGATCCATAAACCCAAGCCACACAGGCAACCGATGGGCAGGGGTTCGTTCTGCACCGGGAAAGCAGAAAACACAGGAGAGAAATGACTCCTTTTGTACTAGCTTGGAGTCTTGCCCCTTCCCTTGGGAAGCCTGAAGACTGGTGGCATCTCTCCAGAAAATTCCCTTGCCTGGACTCCAAGCCCTCAGAGAGCCCAAAACACAGATTTATTTTTGTTCATATGCTGGAGAATATCTAGAGAACCAGTGCCTTTTTGAGATGAGCACGGTATAGCAACTTGCCGAACATCACCCAGTACGTTGTGTCCCGGGCCAGAGTCCACCCTGCACCGCCACCCCGACCCCAGGGGCAGGGCACTGGCCATCAGCCCACACTGGCTCTCTTCCGCCACCCGCTGAGATCGAAGGAGGCCAGAGACCAGGAAATTAGCTGACGTAGGGGTTTTGCTCCAAAATAAAGTGCCAGGGTCTGTGATAGAGCCTGCACCTGCCACACCTCTACTCTTGGCGGGGGTTTGGGGGTGACTCTGGGCCCAGGGGCTTCAGCGCTAATTGAACTGTTCTCAGGCTGGGACCCCAATGGCTCTCACCTGGAGACAGAGTGCTGGGCCTGGTCCCCAAGCTGCTGGGGCTCATAATCTGCATCTCTCACAGAGGTTAATGTTGTCAGGAGGGGCGCCAGCTTTGAGGACCACTGGCCTAGAGAAAGCACTCCCCGCGGCTGACAGACTCACGCTGGGGAATTAGACTGGGAGAGAGAAAAGTATGAGGGACTGTTGCTTTTTGTTTACCCATTTCAAAATTGTTCCGAATGCTTAAAAGCCATGGGGATTCTTTTCGGAATAACTTTTAAATTTTTAAAAGAAAACAAGCAACCCGTGCATGGTGTGAGTGGCAATGATTTATCCAAGGTAACAAGCATTTATTATGCGCCTACTGTGTGCAGGATGAAATTTTAAATGAGTAAGACACAGTCCCCACTGTCTGGACACTGAAGAGTCAGATGGGGAGTGAGACAGAGAAAGCGGCAGTAAAGAAGGGGGGACTGCACTGCAGGTGTTTACAGGTATAATGGGAGCACAGGTGGCCATCAATTCCACCCGAGGAATCGGGGAAAGCTTCCAGAGAGAAGGAAGCATTTTCACTCTGCCTTGAAGGACCCCAGCAAGGGGAACAGCAGCGTGCCCAGAACTGAAGCAATGTGGTACCTGCATTTTTAGGGAACTGGACCAAACCTGGGGTGCAGGGAGGATTCCGGGTTGGGGGATGGGGGGATGGAAGGTCCTGGAGGCAGGCCAGAAAAAGCAGGTGGCAAGCAGGTGATGAAAGTCCCTATCTGTGAAGCTAAATGGCTGTGACTCCGCAGAGAGCCCTCCACGTTGTAAAGCGGAAGATGTGTCCCAGCTTGGAGGGAGGGAGTTTGAGAAAGGAATTGATCCGAAAATGCCCATGTGAAGCAGAGGCAGCGATCCCGGGACCAACGGTCATCTGGAGTGAGATGCTGGCGGATTACCTAGGAGGGGAACCTGGGCAAGACTGGACTGGACTTCCTGCACACAGTGGGGAGGCGCTCCAGCATGGTTGTGTGGGTGTTGAAGGAAGTCCAGTCTGTGGACGGAAGCAGGAGGCATCTGGTTAGTGGGAAGGAAACCGAGGCCCCCCAGGAGAGGAGGGGAGGCAGCTTGCCCAAGGCTACCCCAAAGCCCCGTTCTTCTGCTGGAACCGGAATGCAGATCTAGGCTTCAGCCCCACCCCCACCCCACCCCGTTCCTCATGGGAGCCAGAGGTCCCCCTGTGGGCAGAGCGAGGGAGCGGCTCAGGTCCTTTAGGTCACCATCGCCTCTCAACCAAAATCTCCTCCACCTTGTGGAGGGATCCAGTGTTCTTAGAGGGAGGCAGCCCTCCCTGACTGGCGTGTCTGCCCTCTATCTTGGCTGATTGACTTTTTACTTTCCTGCTTGTCCAAGCAATAATTAGGATCCCCTTTCCATATTAAGCAGCAGCTGTCATCACCACTTCATGACTCTCCTAGTCACATTTCTCCTCCTTCTCTTTATCCTGGAGGCAGGTTTCTGACAAGTCGGCTGTTTCCTTGCCCCTGCAAAAAGGCAGAAAGATGTTGAGAAGGAGGCTGGAAGTAGCGGGTTGTGGGGGGTCGGGGGGAGCTTTCCTAGACCACGAGCAAGGCTGGTTCTGACTTCCCAGCGGGAAGGGCATCGTCCTGGATGGAATCGGTCACATTTGGTCTCCCTGCAGGGAAGCTAAGAGAGACTCTTAGGCCTCCCCGGTCTCCCAGGTCACCTGTCCCCAATGCCTGAATCCCCTCCTTAGAGATTCATTCCTTTGAAAAGGGCATGTTAAAAATACAGATATTTCTGGAAGAAGACTGGTTAAACTGTCACTGTGATTTTAGACATCGGTGCTGCCCCCTTGCTGCTTTGCCTGCCCTCCCCCTGCTCTGCTCTGCATCACAGGAGCTGCCCCCAGAAAACGACATTTCCTAGGCTCCCTGCCGGCTGGCTTCCTGTCAGACTGAGCCCATGGCTGGAGACGGGTAGGAGTTAGAAGAGGAGAAGCCAGGGTATTTCTTCCCTCTCTCTGACTTGTGGTGTCTCTGCCTGTGGCTGCTTATCTGGCTAGTGGCTACATCTCTGCTGTGGCCTCAGCTTCCCCAGTTTGTCCCCTCCACGGTTCCAGTTCCAGCCTGGGAGGCCCGTTGGGCAGCCCCTTCGCCACATCCTAGCACCCATCAGGCAGCCTCAAGCCCTGGGCTGGTACCATCACCTCTTTCTCTTATGCCTCTATCCTGGTGGGGGAGGGCGTTGTGGAGGGGCAACGGGGGAGAAAGGCAGATTCCTGCCATCAACAACCTCCAAGGTATTTCCCCACTTCCTGCTTAACTTCTCCAGCACGTCTGTAACTGGTTCTGCATGTTATATTCCCTCTGTTGAACTACCTGGCAAAGTTCTGTTTTCCTGCTCCGACCCTCGTTGGGATAGCTGCTCGCACTTAAAATGTGCAACATGGAACTGCCAATTCCACCTGCCCCGTCAATTCTTCCTTCCTCAGTCCTCTTCAGGACTGTCCACACAGCATCCAAGTCGGAAACCTAAGCACCGTCCTTGATTTCCATCTATCCACCTATCTACCTACCCACCATCTATCCACCCTCTATCCACCGTCACCAAAGCCATTTCCAAGTACACATCCTGAATCCTTGGTTTCCTTGCCACCATCATCTCCCACCTGGCCTGTAGCCTCCCACTTGGTATCCCTGCTTCTTTTCCTGCCTCCCCACAATCCACTCTCCACACAGCAGCCAGAAGGATCTTTCAAAAGATCCCTGCCTAAGCGACCTCTTTGACCTTGGCCATAGTAACTTCGTACTAGACACATCACCCGAGGCGAGGGAAACAAAAGCAAAAATGAACTATTGGGACCCCATCAAGATAAAAAGCCTTCTGTACAGCGAAGGGAACAATCAACAAAACTAAAAGACAACCGACGGAATGGGAGAAGATATTTGCAAATGAGGTATCTAATAAAGGGTTGGTACCCCAAATCTATAAAGAACTTATCAAACTCAACACCCAAAAAACAAACAAGGCAATTATGAAATGGGCAGAAGACATGAATAGACATTTTTCCAAAGAAGACATCTAGATGGCTAACAGACGCCTGAGAAGATACTCACCAGGGAAATACAAATCAAAACCATGATGAGATACCACCTCACATCTGTCAGAATGGCCAACATTAACAACACAAGAAATAAGATGCAGAGAAAAGGGAAACCTCTTGCACTGTTGGTGGGAACGCAGACTGGTACAGCCACTCTGGAAAACAGTATGGAAGTTCCTCAAAAAGTTAAAAATAGAACTACCCTACGACCCAGCAATTGCACTACTAGGTATTTACTCAAAGGATACAAAAATACAGTTCAAAGAGGGACATGCACCCTGATGTTTATAACAGCATTATCAACAATAGTGAAACTATGGAAAGAAACCAAATGTCCATTGACTGAAGAATGGATAAAGAAGATGTGGTATACACACACACACACACACACACACACACACACACATATATATTGGAATATTACTCAGCCATCAAAAAGAATGAAATCTTGCCATTTGCAATGACATGGATTGAGCTAGGATGTATTATACTAAGCAAAATAAGTCAGAGAAAGACAAATACCATACGATTTTACTTGGGTGGAATTTAAGAAACAAAACAGATGAACATATGGGAAGTGGAAAAAAAGAGAGAGGAAAGGAAACAGACCATAAGAGACTCTTAACAACAGAGAACAAGCTGAGGGTTGATGGAGGGTTGTGGGTGGGGGATGGGCTAGATGGGTGATGGGTATGAAGGAGGGCGCTTGTTATGATGAGCGCTGGGTGTCATATGTGGTGATGAATCACTGAATTCAACTCCTGAAACCAAACTGTATGCTAACCAACTAGAATTTAAATAAAAGTTTGAAGAAAAAAATAAATAAAATATAAGATCCCTACTTAAAACCCCTCAGTGGCATCCCATTTGAATCCAGACTCCCGTCCAGGGTCAGTCAAGATATGTTCATTCATATGTAACACCAACTATTTCTGTCTAGTTTAAGGGGGAAAAAAGGCTCTGCTGGGGGATATCAGCCCTCAGGATTCATGACAGGAGACTCTAGGTTTGGAAAAGAGACAAGGAGCATCTTTTGGCAGGAACAGCCAGGACAGAACATACCCAAGGCTCCTAGGCCCCACATTCCCCATCACCACCCAGAGACAGCCTGACTTTCTTCCCATCTTTGGCTACTTCCCATCTTTGGCTACTCCTTGTCCCAGAAGGGAGGAAGGGTGGATGCTGGATAGCCAAAGCATGATAAATATCCATAAGTGACCTTCAGGCACTGCATGATCCAGCTCTTGACTTCTCTTTATCCCCAGCTTATCCACCTCCCACCAGCTCCTGCCTTGGTTCACTCCACACCACACTGACCTGTCAGTTTCTAGAACATGGTCAAGTTCTTTCCTGCCTCTACAGTCTGTGTCAGGGCTCACCCTCACAGAGGAAAGATGCCTCATGATCCCTGCTTCACACAGTCCTCTTACTCATCTCACTTTCCATGCTACAGGGATGGGAGGGGTAAGGGAGCTGCTGCTGTGTCCAACAGGTGTCCAGGCCATGCTCCAGTCAGCTGTGATGGGTGACCTCAAAGCCAACCTTCATGGCCAACACATTCTCAGAGCCCAGGTGTTGTCAAGGTAGTTTATGTGGGGCTGCTTCCCCGAGGGGGCACCCTCCAAAGCTAGCCCCCCCCCCGCCTCCTTCCCAGGCTCAGCATCTTCCAGGGGGTGCTTCTCCTAGAGGCAGGGCTCAACTTCAGGCACAGGAATCCAGTCCCTCTGTGTGCCTTCCCCCAAACGCACCTCCTTCTACCACCCCCCCTCCCTCTTCACCATCCACAGCTGCAAAATTTCAGCAAAAGCATAAAAGACAGGTGCTTGTCTTTGGCTTTATTCTTTTAGAAGAAAAACAATGAAGAGACGAACCCTAAGAAATCAAGTGGGGGGAAAAATCAATCCTTCGTCCTGGAGAAATGTTAAATCAGCGAATTAAAATGCTGGAGATGAAAGTGGGACTGCCGGGTGGAGCCTGTCACACCCGCTCTGACAATGACAGTGTCATGATGGTGGGGGGATGCAGGGGATGTCAGCTGGGAGGCTTGATGTCAGCTCCCGCCCCCATTCTGCTGGCTCCTGAGTCCTCTCCTGCCAAGACTTCCCTCCAGCCCCTGGGCCCTCCTGGTCTCCTCCTCCAGCTTGGACAGTCTGGGTTGGGGGGAGCTCTCTTGCCTCTGCCCCTCCACCCCACCAAATTGTCCTGAAGTCCCCCAACCCCACCCATCATTTAGGAGACTGCTCCCTAATGGTGGAGTGATGTTGGGATTCATAATAAGCAATACATACTTGGTCTTCCTCCTTCCCCACAGAGAGCTCCTAAAACCCTTGGAATTTCCTAAGCGACAAGAACAATGGGAGCATCTTTTGTTACAATGTTTGTTTTCTGGCTCCTGAGGCAGCCCCAGAGCCTCAAAGATGAAAGGAGTGCCTTGTTATTCATCACAAACCCCTTCTACTGCACCAGGGTTTATGTTAATGAGGTAACTTTTGGAAAGCACCTAAGGATGGGGTTGGTTGCCAAGGGGAACCAACCACTTATTGGAGGATTGGAATTTTCAACCCCTCTCCTCCACCTCCAGGGAGGGGAGAGGGGCTGGAGATCTTGTTCAGCCACCAATGGCCAATGATTTAAACTCCATGCCAATGTAATGAAACTCTTATAAAAAAGACAAAAGGACAGGTTCGGAGAGCTAATGAGCTGGGAACACATCCACATGCCAAGAGGGTGATGTACTCTATTCCACTGAAACAGAAGCCCCTGTGCTTGGGACCCTTCTGGACCCCATCCTGCATACCTCTTTATTTGGCTGTTCATCTGTATCCTTTATAATACACTGGTAAACGTAAGCTTACCAGTCACGGAAGCTGACTTCTGTGAGCAAATCAAACCCAAAGAGAGGGTCATGAGGAATCTCCGATTTATAGCCAGCCAGTGCGAAGCCCAGGTAACAAGCTGGACTTCTAATTGGTATCTGAAATGAGGGCAGTCTTGTGGGGGTGAGCCCTCTAGGGAGATAGTGTCAGAATTGAGTCTAAATTGGAGGGCACCAGCTGGTGTCACAGAATTGCTTGGTGCTGTTGAAGAAGACACACACTGGAGATGGCCTCAGCAAGTATGAAAAAGAGATAGTGGCCTCCTTGGTTCTCTCGAATACACCCCTCCATGACCCAGCCCTCTGCCTGCCTCTGTCCCAGAGAGAGTTTAGCCCTCAAGGAAATAGACTGCCTTCCTGTTTCTTACAGACACTCAGTCCCCTGGTCATTGACTGTGACCATGGATCTTTTTACAGGAGGTTTCCAGGTGGATTAAGTTTCCCGGGGGAAACAAAAATGGGAGAAAGAGGTGGCTGACATCTGTGGACAAGGGCCCATCTGATGAAGCTACTCAACGAAAGGGGTATAAGAGAGGAAGCAAAGAATGTTTAGAGAAGAGATAGAAACCCAGAGAGGCAGCCAGCAGGGTAGAGCAGGGGTCAAGGGGGCTGGTGCATGGGCACCCCTCCCTGGAACCTGAGCTTATAACTGAATCAAGAGAGAATTTGCCCACCTACTGCACAGCAAGCCAATAAAAACTGACATCGAGTGTTTGCAGTGAAGAAACATAGGCTATTTACTGGTGTGGTACCACTCAGGAGAATAGGAAGCTAACACTCAAAAGTTCCAAACTCCCTGATGGTTTGTAAGTGAGATTTTTTAAAAAAATTTTTAATGTTTATTTATTTGGGGGAGGGGGAAGGGGCAGAGAGAGAGGGAGACACAGAATCTGCAGCAGGCTCCAGGCTCAGAGCAGTCAGCACAGAGCCTGACGCGGGGCTCGAACTCACAAACCAGAAGATCATGACCTGAGCCGAAGTCGGATGCTTAACTGACTGAGACACCCAAGCACCCCATAAGTGAGGATTTTTAAGGGCAAAACTGGGGTCCAGGGTCTCCTGAGAAAGTGGATGCTGTTGATTGGAGGCCCATGAGGTCACGCTAGCAGGTGCTCTGGTGGAGCTTTGTCTGGCTCCCCAGAGGTTTCTTCCATCTCAAGAAACTTGGAATCCGAAAAATATCTTTATTTTTTATGTTAGAGATTTCATTAGGTAGATCTGGTTCATCAGGCACATGAAGATGGTGTCTTTGGGGTGTGCTGATTCACTACTTGTAAGCCAGTGGGGTTGCGCCCCTACAGGTTCTTTGGCCGGTCCAGCTGTGCCTAGGGGTGATATGACTGCTAGTGTTTATTCTTTCGTCTAAACTGACAGAATGGACTACAGCTTGAAGCTGGATCCCAGACTGAGGGGGGGTAGGACCTCAGGGGGGTAGGACTGTAGGCAGGACCTCAGGGATGGCAGCTTGTGAGCTGGAGGGTGAAGGAAAGGCTTGCTGCCCACCAGCACAGTTAGCGACACACCCAGACGGTTTCATCCTCTAATGAGCCCTCTTGTCCCCACGCAGCATCTGCCTGCGTGGGTCTGTGTGGTGCCACTGTCTGTGACAGCCTGGCCTTGATAAGCAGCTGTGTTTTAGGACAAAGTAGGGCCTTCTTGGCACAGTACTGGGCCTATCATCAATGATAAGGGGACAAATTGGACCTCCTGTCCCCATACGGGCTTGACAAAGCCAGAGGCAGAGGGAAGGAGGGTTGGGCATGGGCGCCAGGGCTGCCTCTTCTTCTCAGGGCTCCTCTGTCTTGCGTGCTAATAGAGGACACCACCCACAGCAGAAACACCGCAGCGGAGCCTGCCCACACTCCTCTCTTGTTCTCCCAGCTCCCAGCAGGGTCACTGAGTACCCTTGAATGAGGGGTAATCATTCCAGAGATGCAGCAGGGGATGTTTTGTTGTCCATAGGGGAAAAGGAAATATACCCATTGGTGTAAATTATTCAGCCTTCCAAGTACCGAAGCTGCAGGAAAGAGTGCCCTGGGGTGGCCAGGGAGCCTGATTCAGCGGGGCAGCCTGGGATCCTCAGCACCACGGACAGCGCCCCGGGCCCGGGAAAGCCACTTAGACGCCTGCAGGCTGGAGGACGCTGAGGGCTAGGCCTAAGAAAAGTGCACCCTTGAGGCCCTGAGAGCATGTCCCTTTCACTGCAGCTTGAAGGGACATCGGATAAGGAATGTCACCGCCAGGCCCAGTTGCCTGGTAATCAACCATTCTCAGTGCCCTGCATGGAAAGGCAATTAAAGCAAGAATTAAAAAGCCATAGCATCATTTAAAATCCAATAACACGGCTGGCCTGAAATGTGTCTTCAGTCTCTGGGGAGGGTGGAGGTGGGGTGTGGGGAGGGTGGAGGTGGGGTGTGGGGAGGTGCGGAGGGCAGAGGGATGTAGCAACAAGGGAAGAGAAAGAAGGGAAAGGGAGAGATGGTGGCACGGTGGTGGAGAAGGTTTCTGAGGCTCATGTGCCTTCCCACCATACTGCTCGTGCACCCACAGGCATCGGAAGCCCTCCTTGATGACTCTGACCTCAAGGAAGTTCTCTCCTCTGGAGTCCTCCAGAGCTTACTGCCATCTCATGGTGTCCAGCCTTGGTTCCTTGCTGTCATCTTTCCTTCTCAACCAGAGCAAATGGTCCTGCAGGGACGTGTTGTGCTTATGTTATCAGTGTCCACTGCCCCCACCCGACCCAGTGCCTAGCACAGAGCCGAACCCTGCATAGGTGATCATTAACTATCCATTGATTGGTTCAATGGCTGAAGATTTTGTCATAGTCCTACCCTTCCCCCCCATTACCCACAATGCAGCAAGACCATCCATAAAATGAGAATCATAAAACTCATGATCGGGGCACCTGGGTGGCTCAGTTGGTTAAGTGTCGGACCTCGGCTCAGGTCATGATCTCACGGTTCGTGAGCTCGAGCCCCACATCAGGCTCTGTGCTGACAGCTCAGGGCCTGGAGCCTGCTTCGGATTCTGTGTCTCTTTCTCTCTCTGCCCCTCCCTTGCTCACACTCTGTCTCTCCCTCTCTTTCTCTCTCTCAAAGATAACTAAACATTTATTTAACTTTTTTTTAATGTTTTTATTTTATTTTTGAGACAGAGAGAGACAGAGCATGAGCAGCGGAGGGGCAGAGAGAGAGTGAGACACAGAATCCGAAGCAAGCTCCAGGCTCTGAGCTGTCAGCACAGAGCCCGATGTGGGGCTCAAACTCATGGACTGTGAGATCATGACCTGAGCTGAAGTTGGACGCTTAACTGACTGAGCCACCCAGGCGCCTCAAAATAAATAAACATTTTAAAAAATTAAAAAAAAACCTCATGATCTTCATGACCCTATGTATTGAACACAAAGCAAGTCTGGCCATTTCCTCCTTTTGTTTCCAGCGTCTAAAGGGGGTTTATGCACACTCCTTCATGTAAAAGCTCTGAATTTTCTTTTCATTCCTAAGAGACCCAGAGAATTTCTAATCTGCTAAAACGACGGTAACCCTTTTCCCATCAAATAAAGCCCTCCTGCAGGTAATCTTCCTGTCACAAGCTGACTGCCTTGATGTGACTTGGAAGTGAGTAGGGATACTGGGTTCCCTTTCATATTCCATCCTCCTTAGGAAAATCCTAAACCGGGAGGATTCAAGTTTGATTGGAGCTGTTCTTGCAATTTATGCCTCCCGCCCCTTGGGAGCTTACACGTGCCTATTTTAAATAAATTCCCCCTTTTTTCCTCTCCCTTTTACAAAGAACAACTGCAAATCTTCTCTAAGGGTAGCTTTTCTTTGGGGTGGAATTCAGTTCTGACAGTTGAACATTCATGAGATGAGCCCTGGGTGAATAATGATTAAATGAATTACCTCTGTGATTGGGCCTTGCCTGGGACCTGGGGGCGTTCTCTCAAAGTCCCGCAGTATTGTTTGGCTGCAGTTTCCCAGTAACTTCGTTGCTCTTCCAAAAGGAATATTATTCTAGGGAGTAAAAAAGGACAAAAAGAGGAATGGGCGCTGCCAGGGGAGGCGAGGTCGAGCTCTAACGCCCCTGTCTTCAGAGCTGCTTTGGGCAGTTCTTGTTTACGATCCTGGTAGGAGCAGCCAGCCTTGCCGCTATCTATCTACATCACTCTCTCCAAGTTCGTCTTGCCCCCGTCCTGGCTCCTGGGGTGCCTCTGGCTCACCCTACTATCCCCACTGAGATTTTAGGACCTGCCCATTTGACACGTACCTCACTTAGATGTGGCACACAAGAGACCACAAGGGTTTAGGACCTGAGCCGCATGCTCAGTGTGGTGGCAGAACAGGTCTCTGCTCAGCCAGACATCTATGAAGGGGCTGGAGCACCAGACCTGAGCAGCAAACAATTTCTGCTCAATTCCTGGGTGAACTCACCCTCCTCCACCGTGCACCATCCACCACACTTGCCCAGACCCCACCTGGCCACCCAGCCCTAGCCATGGACCCCAGAAGAAACAGAATCCCCTCCTAGCCCTGCCACTCACCTCCAGAGTGGGCTGATGGGAAGGAGGTCTGTGTGACTGCCACAGCTGTCAACCGCAGAAGCCGCATGTGACCCGCTGTTGCCATTAGCAGCCACTGGCAGCCCCCCAAATCCAAAACCCATCAGCCCAGCAGAGGTGGGGGAGTCACTGGAAGAGGTCGGCTGATGCACCGGAAGAAAAAAGTTTGGACAGCCAGCTCCTTTTACCTGAATCTACCCTGGATTAGGCTGACATTTGAAATGATTTTGGCTCCCATCCACACGGCGTAAAACCTCTACCAAGACTTCTTTCCTTCTTAAACATGAAAGCACAAACTTTTCTCAACCACAGACTTCCTTAATCATTTATGAAAGTTTGTCAGCTGTCCGTGTTCCAGTGCCTCGTGCCCGCGGATCAGGGTGCTGGGAGCCACCTGCCCTGAAGGAGTTGAAGAGGAGACAGAGGCTTTGCCTTCCCTTATAATTAATTCGTCACTTCCAAAGCCATCTGCTTTCTCTTCACACACACCCATCACCTCCATAAAAATATAAATACACATATTTAAAATTCAATTACAAGGCGACTTGATGTCGCCAGCTCAATTAACAGAAAGAACAGAAAAAAACAAATCCCACCAAAGTCAGCCCATAGACCCAGCTCTTAGCACCTGCATCCTGTCCCTGGAAAAAAAGTTATGTGACCTCTTTTTGAAGTTTTATAGCAGCAGCTTTGGCGATAAACCCCCATAAATAGAAAGGGAACCCAGAAGCAAGTTAGTGACTGGGACATTTCTAGGAGTATATTAACCACCCGGGGAAGTATTGACCGGGAAGTCGGCAGGAATGCTATTGTAAAACTCAACCGAGCCCCCAAGTTCTGTGCACACCGTCAATAGTCCACAAAGCTGAACTGAACAGGAAAGCATTTTATTGGATTGTTTTGGGTCCAGGTTGTTGGTGCACATTGAATGGACTCAACAGGAAATCGGAGATGCAGGAATGTTAATTCGAGTATCAGATGTAACACACAAGAAGCTCAACAAATTGGACATTAATTCTGGACAGACCCTGTCCGAGTTTGTTTTCCTTTCCACGCACACTATTTCTACATCAGGGGTTCTTGGGGTATGGTGTCCGCTGTGTATCTTTTCTCGACAAATCATTTGTGACTTCTGAAAAAAGACCCTGAGCCATAGAAGGAAAAGAATAAAAATACCCCACAGGTCACCAAAGCCCGCGTCCCATGGGCCAGGGCACAGTTGTTGCCTAAAATACATCTCTCAGTGCTTGCTTGCCCTAGTTTCAAGTGCCATCACCATCAACTAGTATTTTTGCTCATGAGCCCAGTCACACACCTCTAGCTCCACGAGGGACCCCTCCCCCGCACCACTCCTGCACTTGACGCTGTGTTCTTTGCCTCTCCTTGGCCTGTGCTTAACGTCAGCGGTGCGCATTTAATTCTTACCAGCATTCGGGCAAGCCGGCCTTTTCAAAATCTTTCATTTTTCATTTTTATACCTTAAGCTTTAGCACTCCCAGCCATCCTGGGGCTATTTTGACTCATCTGAACTCTGTCTTCCCCTGGCCACCGTCCTCTGCCTCTTTGAAGGAACCATCTGGAAAACACAGCCATGTGTGCACCTCCATGCCTCCTTCCAAGGGCCCCCAGTTGCAGCTTTCCTTCTTTGCTGGCCTCCCCTCGCCATCCATATCTTCATCCTGTGTCCCCGGGGCCTTGATGACATATGTCCAGCAGCTCACCTGGCCTTTTCCAGCTTGTAGTTCTGAGCTCCCAACGTCTTCTCATATTAGGTCTCTGTCCTCCTGATGTTTGTTACATCTCCCAATTCAGTATCATCTGCAAATTTAATTAACATGCCGTTGCCTCCCTGTTCCAGGCCATTAATGAACATGTTATGGCAGTACCCAGCAAACAATATTTTCAAGGTCAGGAGGAGAGGAGAGCTTAACGGCTAATACTTCTGCCCAACATGGGGGAAAGAGGCAATCAAGTGCCCACATGTGGGTGGGTTTTTCGCCTCCCCTCTGCTTCAGCCGCTGCACGTCCGTGGCAACTCCCGTTTGGAGAATGAAGGACATTAGATTATACCTCCCTTTTGCTTTTGTCCAGTTTCTAGCTGGAGAAATAGCCACTAATTGAGCATTTGTAGGGAGAGACGGTGTACATGGTAAAGACAAAGTAGTCGTTATTAGGCTTGTTATCCACCCATCGCTCCGTTTCTGAAGCACGACCCGTGACCGTGGAAAATACACGTCGAAGGCCAAGGCACCCAGCAGAGAGGAGAGAGAAGACATTTCCCCGGGGAGACACTTTCCCTGAAGGGCTGACCCTCAAGATCCACAGCCAAGAGGGGCACGAAGGAGAGGCCCCTTCATCTTTGCAGGTTGTGACCCCAGAGCAGAGCCTCCCATTAGTCCACGTCCTCCTCTACGTTCCAAGGGGTGGCTCACTGTGAACCCTGATTTGCCTTTCTTCCAGGGCAAACTGCAGATCTCATACCGTAATATTGCAAATTGCTTGGATCAGAAGTACTGAATCACGGGAGAGTTCCAGGATAATGCAATTCATGCCCAGAGAATTGATCCCAGATTATTTACTGTTTCCTGCACCTCCTTTCTCCCCATCTCTCACTGCAGGCCTGTCTCGGGTTCTGAGGTTCCCATCATTTCTTAGAGTGTCTCTGGACCAGAGCCCAGACTGGCCCAGCAGAGGCAGGGCCCGGGTCTCAGAGCCCTGGTGCAGAGGGGTGGTGAGGAGAGGCTTTGAATTTCCCCTTGTGCTTGGTGGACGGCCTGGCCCACCAGCTGCAGCCCTTCCTGGGTCCAGGTCTGGCCTCTCCAAAACTAAGAACACATCAGAACAACCTGTGCTTGTCCCGGGTGGTCAGCTCAGACTGCATTGTGCTCAGATACCTTGCGGGGGGAGGGGGGGGAGGGGGGTGGGCCTGGCTTAGGAGAAAGTGGTGGGTTTGTAGAATTACCACAAGGCACTCACTGTTAAGGGCCTTCCCCAGCTGTAGACATCCTACCTGCTCACTCATCAAGCATCAGGCGGCAAAAAACCACAGTGGCCTCTGAAGCCAAACTTTGAATCCTGGCCCTGCCATTTTGATAGCTGTGACCTTGGGCCCATTGTTTCGCCTCAGTTTTCCCACCTGTAAAATGGAATAATATCCATACCAGCTTCACAGTGTATGTTGTGAGATTGCAAAAAGCTGATGTCTGGCTGTTATTTTTTACATATCAAGCACCTTCCACACTCCAGACACTGTCGAGGTCAGGGGTAAGCAAATTTTTTCTACAAGGCCCAAATAATAAATCTTTTCAGCTTTGTGGGTCTTAATGTCTCTGCCCAACTATTCAGCTCTGTTGTTGTAGCCCCAAAGCAGCCATAGACAATAAGCAAATGAATGGGAGTGGCTGTGTTCCAATGAAACCTTATTTATGGACTCAGAAACTTGAATTTCATATATATTCACAAAGCACCAAATATTATTCTTCCTTTGATTTTTATGAATTATTAAAAATGTAAAAACTACTTATAGCTCGTAAGCTATGTAAAAATAAGTGGCAGGTTGGATTTGGCCCGTGGGCCATAGTTGGCCTGCCCCTGGTCTATGCATGAGAGACACAGAAACTGACGTGTTCCCCGGCCCCCCTCCCCGCCCCACAGGAGTCCATTGTGCAGACGAGCCTCCCAGAGCCTGGGTAGGTGATGGGCTCCTTCATTACCCTCGGGCTAACCTTGTCCCTACCAAGGTCTGTGACCTGGTCTTAAAAGCCACTCTTGCAACCTGGGGCAGGGCGGGGAGTGGCATCTCAGTTCCAAGTCCTGGCGTTTTAAGCTCTAATTTCTCTGCGATAAATCTCAAAGACTGCAGAGACCCAGTGCACCCGTCTGACAACAGGCGGCGATCCAGCGAGCTGGAGGAGGTCTAACCTGGCGTCAGAGTAGAATGCAGAGACCCTGCTGGCCGGAAGCCTTGCTGAGCCAGGGGTTTAGAGGTTATGTGGGCTGGGTTTGAAGCACCTGCACTTGTTTCTTTCTGAGAGGAAAAGCCACAGCAGACTGGAGGACTGAGGGGGGAGGGGTTCCTGGACAAGAAGCAATCCCCATCTGAATGTTTGGGGCAGCGTCTCTGGAAGGTGCTAATGGCCAGTGAGGTTCTCCGGAGAAATGGCCTCTGCTAGCCCAGACCCTCTGGACTTCACCCTCAGTCTGCCCCAGCCACCTCCCAGATTCTCCTCGCCCTGCCCTGATGACCAGACCCAACCACTAAGCCCATTCAAGGCACTATGAGGGCCCCCGTTTCTCCCCCCATCAAATCCAAATCCTTCTGCTTGGTTTCTAAGAACGCCCACACTCAGACCCAAGAATGACCCTCTCCCAACCCGCAGGGAGACCCTGCCATCCTATGCCATCCTTTATTCCTGCGTATGCCCTGTGTCCCAGAAGCCCCCACTCCCATCCTCTGCCATGTCTGGCCACGACCAGCCTTGACCCTTGTATAGAGAGACCTTGGGGGTCCCTGGCCGACTCAGTCGGTAGAGCATGCAACTCTCAATCTCAGGGCAGGGTTGTGAGTTTGAGCCCCACATAGAGAGTAGAGCTGACTTAAAAAGAGAGAGAGAGACCTTACAGTGGGGTCACCGAGGAGCTATTTCATTGTGCCTCGGTTTCCTTATCTGCAAAATGGGACAATTAAGAGCACCAACGTCATGGCATCGCTGAGGCTTCATTAGAACATGCGTGTCAAGCATTCCCGGACCGTGTTCCAGAAACGGCACTGGCCAGCAGCAGCAGTAAGCCCTGACTCTAGATTACAGTCATCTCTCCCCTGTTTAAATCTTTCACTTCACCATTTGAGTTATACAGTTACCATGAAACGTGCCTGGATAGGTGTCTCATCTCCCCCATTTAAGCTACAAAGCCACAAACCTTCTGTATCACACACCTTACATGCTTTCTTGGCTCCCACAGAGTCTCTGTTGCTCCACAGCCCTGGGTCTAGACTGTCATTGTCTTTTCATTAGTCGCTTTAAACTGCCACACACTCCTGAGCCTTTTCTTTCTTTTGTGAGGGGCTTGGGGGGGGGGAGGGGGGGGGAGGCTGAAGGCAAGTTATCTTTCTAATACAGCACTCTCTCTGACAGCCCAACAGAGAATCCGATCACTAAAGAGCTGGCCTGAAGACACTCAACAACATCATATATTTAAGTAACAAAAAAGAAAGGGCTTTTGTTAAAACGACCCTCTGAGCGGCAGCTAAGTTCTAAGTGGACGGGAAAGTGCCATCTGGGTGGAAGCTGGCCTCCACCAAATCCTGACTGTCGCCTTCTGGGAAAGCCCCAGAAGTCCAACGACGTGCCAGGCCCTGCCTGTTGTTTCCGTGAGCTTTGAGAATCCAGGCTCCCCACCCAAAGCCCCCAAGGTGTGGCCAAAGGTTAACGGGCTCCCAAGGGAGGGCTAGAGGGCCCATCAGACCAGCCAGATAGCAGATATAAGGGCGGGTCAGATGAGCCAGATACCAAAGGAGGAGCAGAGACAGACAAGGTCAGTGCCACCCAGACCGTGCTGCTGTGAGTAGCGACAGAGGAGAGGGGTGGGGGGAGGGGGAGTTCGGCCTGAGCCCCAAAGCAGAAACCAGCCCAGTCCAGAGATCTCCCCTATGTCCCTCTGCCACCTTCAAATACTTAACTAGGCTTCCGGCTGAAAGCCCCGAGCTGATTTCCAGAGAAGCAGGTTGAAGCCATACATAGTGGGAGCACAGGCAGGACAGCCCCGGAGGCACGGAAGCTGGAGGGAGGAGGAGTGGGTGCAAGTCCTGATAAAAAGGAAGCTGTCTGGGATGCGTGGTGCCATTGACTGCAGGCCAGGTACCCAAGCCAGAGCTCAGCATGGACACCGGACCCCACTTGGCACGAAGGCTTTGCTCTGGAAAGTTCAGGAGAAAGCTGGTCCCTAGAGAGATTACAGGACGGGGCATCTCTTACCAGGTCGGGTGGTACCATGGGTGGGGGGGAAGGAGACAGGTGCCCGCCTATCCAGAGCTGATCACTTGAAGGCTGGAGCCCCATCGCTGGAGATGGAAAAGGGACATCACTGGCTCATCACACAGTGAAAAGCTCTCCCACTCCGAGCTCCCAGAAACACAAATGAATGTAGGTGACATGCCAACTGCCAGTTGGATCAAGAAAATGAGCAGCAATTGGATTTTGCCTTTTTTTATTTAAAGTTTTTATTGATTCTTATGGAGTGAATGAAATGCGAACACCGGAATGAAAAGGGCTCTATAGCATCTCTGTGAAGGAAATGGGACGCCATAAATGTGACATATCCGTCCCCACTGGGAGGGAAACAGGGCTCCACAGAGGCGCCATCGGGGAAGCGTAGGAACGGGGAGGGGGAGAGTGCCTGGGAGCTCTCCACCCCCCACCCATCCTCTGTTCCCCTCCAGATCCTCCCGGGGCTGGGTCTCGGCTTCCCGAGGGTCCGCCTTCAGTGGGTGAGCGGTCTTCGGACCCCACTAGGAATTTGTATGTAGCTGGCATGGGAGGCTTTGGCTGCCTGAGCTCTCTCATCCTTTCTCATGGAGTGTTCGCCAGATGGAGAGAGAAAGTAGGACGGGGCAGAAGGAAGGATCGCAAGAAGGCAGAGGGAGCGTCCTGCTTCATAGCAGTGGCTTCAGATGACGGAGGAGACAGGTCCCAGGGAAGAGGCAGTATGCAAGACCACAGCCTTCGAAGATCCTCTCCAGAGGGGGATTTGGGGTTGGACCCGCAGAGAAACTTAGAGGCCAGTCCAGGGCACGACCCTCTCCCACCAGCAGCCCCGGGCCGACTCCCCCAAAGCTCTTTATCTGCAACCCTGTGATCACCCCCACGCCGGCTGCAGCAGGGGCCGCCCCTGGTCTCATTTCCTCGCTCTGGGGCCTGGCCCCTCCCTAGGTCTTCACCTCTCTAGGCCTCCTCCCCTCCCCAGATTTCATCTGCTCCCAGATGAGTGGGAGGATCATGTGAGAGAGGGCTTAGAAGGGGACACTGAGCACCGGGGTAATTACTTACAGAATCAACTAAGGCTGGTACCCAGCAGGAAGCGCCCTTGCCAACCCCTGCCACTGGACCATCCCAACAGGGCCTGAAGTCTGCCCAACTGACCGCATTTCTTTCTTTCTTTCTTTCTTTCTTTCTTTCTTTCTTTCTTTCTTTTTTTAATATTTATTTATTTTGAGAGAGAGAGAGAGCATGAGCAGGGTAGGGGCAGAGAGAGAATCCCAAGCAAGCTCCATGCTCAGCGCAGAGCCCAAGGCAGGGCTTGAGCCCATGACCCTGAGATCATGACTTGAGCTGAAATCAAGAGTTGGATGCTCAACAGACTGAGCCACCCAGGTACTCTCTGACCCCATTTCTTAAGCCGTTGCACTCTTGAGGTCACCACACCCACCTGGTCCCTGGCAACTGTCGGCGGCCCACCTTCCGGCCCACCATTCCAGACCTACTCCCATCCTGGGACACAGGAGGCCCCACACAGGCACGCAGGCACCCCCAGCACTCGTGGCATTCTGAGGTGGGGTGGAGGGAGGTGCGGGGCAGAGGTGAACTCTTGTCCTTTCTAGATGGTAACCAACAGGCAGCTAGCTGGGGCTCAAAAGAGTCCTGTTTCCGAGCCAGCGCTGGCCCCAGAAGGGTGGAGACCCCACTCCCAGCTCCGGGATGCTGCTCCCTGCTGAAAATAAATTTCCATCTGGCTCTGCCTTCCCCCGGGGCAAAGGGTCCCAGCCTCTTTCTCTTCAGACCCAAGGTCTTTGCCTGGTGCTTCTGGGGACACCCAGGGTCATCAGGGCCTGGGTCGATCCCAGGGAGCAGTGAGGGCTCCCTGAGTCTTGGGGCACCATTCTGTTGCTAATCTAGAGTTTTTCTTCTGAGACATGGAGACCTTCCCCCTTCACGAGCTTTGGAAGCTTTGGAAGACCTCACCGGTAACGACGAGGGTGGCTGGCGTGTGGGATGCTTCTCCCCCAGTTGTGTGACGGGGGCCGGACAGCCTCTCCCAGGCACTTGTTCACCTCTCTGGGGCAGAGAAGGGCCTCTGAGCTCCTCTGGTAAAGCACCACACCCGGCCCACACGAGGAGAGGCCGAGCGGCTTGCTCAACATCACAGCTATCGGCAGGGTGTGTGCCGTGAACCTGACAAGAGCTTCTTGTCGTTGTTCAGCCCCAGGATGGTGTCCCGCAAGGCCGTGGCTGTCCTGCTGATGGTGCACGTGGCCGTCATGCTGGCCTCCCAGACGGAAGCCTTCGTTCCCATCTTCACCCACAGCGAGCTCCAGAGGATTCGGGTAGGAAATCCCCCAGGCTGCCTGCCTCCCCAGCATGGTCCAAGTGACTCACAGCTGCTCAGCGCTGAAGTGGTGTTAGTCTCTCTAAGGCACAAGTGTCCCTTGGGGGAAACCCACGTTTAATCAGCTGCATAGCTGGCATCAGTGACATTGAGGGGAGCATGAAGGACCCAGACCCAAGCTGACCCCAAACTCCAGCTGCCTCCCTGCCGCCTTCATTCCCCACTAGCACCAATCAAAGGTGACAGCGGCTCCCACAAGTGACATCTTTTCCCACCCCTGCCCATCCTTCAGAGGAAATTTTCAATTAACAAGCCGATAAATATTTGCTGAGCATCTCCTTAGTACAAAGGGCCACCCTGGGTGAGAGGCCAGGCATGCGAGGAAATCGAGGAACCTCCGTCTTCAAGGAGCAGGCTCAGGAGCCAATATACAATCCTATGAAAAATTCGCTAACAATAGAAAACAAAGGGACACGGCACAAGGCAGGACGGGATTAATTGCCCAGTAAGTGATGCTGATGGTTAAGTGCTAAGTTCAGAGGCGGGAGAAGCTCCCTGGGGTGTCGGAAGGGAAAAGGTGAGAACTGAGCAGGGGTCTTCAGAGAGAAGGAGGGGGCGAGGGGTTGGTCCCCCACAGAGTGCTGGTCAGAGCCTCTTCTTTAGAAGCCAGAAAAGGGGCCTGGGTGGCTCAGTCGGTTGGGCGTCCGACTTTGGCTCAGGTCATGATCTCACAAGTTCGCACACCACATCGGGCTCTGTGCTGACAGCTCGGAGCCTGGAGCCTGCTTCGGATTCTGTGTCTCCCTCTCTCTCTGCTCCTCCCCTGCTCACATGCAGTCTCTCTCTCTCTCTCAAAAATAAATAAACATTTTAAAAAATATTAAAAAAAAAAAAAAACCCAGAAGAAAACAAGGCAGGCTTAATGGAACTCAGGCAGCAGGGCCTCTGGAAAACTGGATTGCCAGACCTGGCTCCCCGTGCCTTTTACTTTAGATGTCAAGCGGTTCTGAGTATCTTGTGCAGATATTTGTTTCTCTTTGACCTGAGGAGCTGGATGGGACTGTCGTGTCCCACCTGTCTGAGACTCGGCTCCAGTAGGGACAAACACACGAATCCGTTCTCTGGGAGGTCGCATGGGCTCTGCACCTCCATACTCTGTCCGGGGCAAGCTTCCACATACCCAGTGGCCTATGTCCTTTGCAGAGGCAAGGCCGGCCCCAGCTCCCCTTCTTCAGGGGTAGACATAGAAATATGGAAGAGAGGCAGCAGGCTCTCTAAACATAGTTTCTCTACCACCGGCTTCCTCTCCAGAAGGGACAACCAATTGTTCTAGAATCACCATGTCGCAGGCAAGGCCCAGAGCTGAATCCCAAGGGGGTCATTAGAGAAGCCAAAGGATTGAGGTGTGTCTGATCTCGGTGCCCCGGGACCTGGCAAGCAGGATGCCACGTAAGGTTTAGGTCTGGGCAGAAACAATCAACGTCGGTAGAACATAAACTAGCAAAATGGCAACCAAAGAACGCTTTGCGTTGATCTGCTCTGTGGTTTTGCTCCTCAGAATTGCCAGGCACCGGGATTTCTATGAAGAAGCTGCAAACTCCCTCCTCCATAATTCATCTCCCTGTCTCGCCTCTTATAAATCACCTCCCAGGGACTCCAGTTTCTGGGCCACCCCATGGCGCCCTCCCAGGCGAGGCTGTCTTGCCACCTTTTTTATGGGCTCTCTGCGAAGAAAAACACATTTTCACACTTAATATGCATGAAGGGCAGCCCTTATTTTCAGCATTTTAACTTAATTAACAGTAACAATCTGGGTGCAATGCTTGAACTACAAAGGAACGGATTCTTCTTCAAGTTGACCTATTGGTGAACGACTCTGAGGGCCATTTGTAAGCCGTTGGGTTTCTGGAACTCCTCGTGTAGAGGCACCTGGGAGAACTCTTTTGGCCTGTGGGAAGCTCAGACCACTTAGCACCCTGGGCAGAGACAGGCGAGGGCCATCTGGGCGGTGGAGAGATGGCAGGTTTTGTGCAAATTTGTGCTCTGCCCTTAGGAAAAGGAGCGGAACAAAGGGCAAAAGAAATCCCTGATTGTACAGCAGAGGTCTGAGGAAGTGGGCCCTCTGGACCCTGTGGAGCCCACAGAGGAAGAAGAAAACGAAGTTATCAAGGTGAGCAGACAGGGGGACAATGCAGAGAAACCTAGTGTGGGGAAGTGTTCCCCCTGCCAGCCACAGATTGTTCTGGAACACAGCAGCAAACTAGACATTCAGGCAACAAGTTCCATCCTAGGAGAGATACAGACACCAACAATGACACAGCTGTCTCAAATAAGGCACCGGATAAGGAGGCATGATAGAGGGTGAGGGGGTGGGGGCTGGGGGCACTGCTTTGGCTACGAGGCCTCTCAGAGGAGGTGACATTTATTTGATTTGGAACCAGAATGATGAGAAGGAGCCTGTCATGCAAACAGCTAGAGCAAGGACGTCCCAGAAGGAAAAGTGCCAGCAAAGGCCCTGCTCAGGAAGCACGTGGTAGGTGTGAGGCCCCCAAGGCCAGGGCACACTTGGGAGAGGACAAGAGAGTGGCAGGGCCTAGTGGTCCAGGCACCATGTCTGGAAGGTCACTGGGGAGTTCACAGCAGGGAAGTCATCTCATCTGACTTAGAAAGACCTGGGACCGCACAAGTGGAGGCAGGAGACGAGTCAGGGGGCAACTGCAGTCACCAGGAGACAGAGGACAAGGGTGCCCTGGGAGACGACTACAGTGTCAAGACCCAGGGCCTGGGGCCTGCAGTGCTGCGTTAGGATGCACAGATCGTGGCGGCCTGAGCGAGCCTTGAGTTTGTCCAGTGCGGCTCTTAAGTTCTCAGCCTCATTTATCCAGATGAGAAGACACTGAGCCCTAAGTGTGAAGCATGGCTCAGTTCTGGGCCCTGGCGATAGGGCGGTGAACAAAACAGATACATCCTCCGAGCTTGTGAAGCTCACACTGCAGTGGGGGACTGAAAATGAGATGCCAGAAGGACGGGCAGCAGACTACAGACAGGATACAGAAACAAGCATCATAATGTGGCTGGCCCTAACAGGTGCCGTGGAGGAAAATAAGGCAGGGACTGGAGGCAGATGGGTTGCAACCTCAACAGGGTGGTCAGAGCGGGCTTCACGAGGAGACGGTATTAGCGCTGAGACCTGGAGACAGTGAGGCAGGGAACCACAAAGATATCTGGGGGAAGAGCATTCCAGGTGGCAGGAATAGTCAGTCAATGCAAAGGCCCCGAGGCAGGAGGAAGCCTGGTGGAAGAGTGTGGAAGAACAGTGAAGAGGCTGGAGTGGCTGGAGCAGAGGGAGTCAGGGAGGAAGAGGGAGGTGGGACCAGATCGTGGACTTTGTAGGCTATTGTTTGGACTTTGCCTTCCCTCTGCTGAGGTGGGAGTTGCTGGGGGCTTTGGAGCGGAGGAGGGACATGATCAGATTCACATACTAGAAGAGTCTCCCCAGCTTCCGTGTTGAGAGCAGCCCGAAGGGGCAAGGGCAGGATTCGGGAGACCACCGAGGAGCTGCTAGCACATCCAAGAGCCCAGGGCGGTCAAGGTAGAGGCAGAGCACAGTGGTCAGGTTCTGGAAATAATTTCGAGTTAGAAGCTCTGAGGATTTGCTGAAAGAACGAATGCAGGGTATAAAGAAAGAGAAACGTAAAAACGAACTTTGAGGTTTGGGGCCAGAATACCTGGAAGGATAGATTTGCCACTCGGGAGACGGTGAAGCCTATGGTTGGCTGCAGGATGGCAGGAGGAAGGTCAGGAGGTCAGACAGGACCTGTGAACTATAAGATGCCTGGTGGGCATCCAGGTGGAGGCGTCGCACAAGGCAGGTGTGTATAGCCATCTGGACTTCAGGAGTGCTCAGGGCTGCAGGCATCAATGTGGGAGGCATCGGCAATTAGCTGGAGTTTCAAGCCAGGACAGTGGGATTCTTAAGGGGGTGGGTATGGATGGAGAAGGAAGGGCTCCAGGACTGAGGGGAGGGACACTTCCCTGTAAAGAGGCCTGGGAGAGGAAAAGACTGATATGCAGAGAGAACGAGGGCCTTGCCAAGGTCACAGTCAGGGCAAAACTGAGCTGGACACCAGCCAGGGGTCTTTAGACCCCATCAGCTGTCCATAAACAGGGAGGTCGGTCATGGCCTCCTCGGTGCTGTCACCACCCTGGGTGGTGGTTAGGGGGTTAGGGGAGTGTGCCTTTCCTTCCCACATGCTCCTTGGGCTCCCCAGGAGGAACTGGGGGTGACTGGTTCAGCTGGCAAAGGGGAGCTCCCTCAGGACTGCCCTCCGCACCCAAGGCAGTTTAAAGCACATGTTACATCCTGTGGAATGCCTCTCAGAGGCTGAGGGTGAAGTACCCGTCGTCCCCTTTCCATCCCCCTAGAACATGATATACAGGCCAGGAGGTCCTTTCCAGATCATTCCGTCCAGCCTCCTCATTGTAAGGTGAGGACACCACAGGGCTGGAGGCCAGAGCCCACGGGGACCCTTTGCTTGCCTTCAGGCATCCCAAGCCCATTTCCCACCACCAGTGAGGGGTGGGGGTGGGGGGCCTGGGACTCCTCCATCGCGGCTTTCCAGACAGGCAGGCAATCTCCCAGTCTGCCAGCTGGTTTGCAAACCAACACCACTGAACCAGGAAGCTCTGGGGGTGACAGCAAGCTCAGCATCCCCGGCTCTGCCACAACCACCTTTCTTGGTGATGAGCCTCCAGACAGCAACTCTGGGGTCTCGCCTGTGTCCCCACGGTGCTAGAGAAGACCTGGTGGTCATGGGCACAGACCCTGGAGTCAGCTCTCCTGGGTATAGCACCTTCTCCCTCTGCTACTGAGTACCTGTGTGGCTTTGAGCAGCGAGTTATCCTACCCCTTTGTCCTCCCTTTCCTCCTCTGCAGAATGGGGACACTAATGATCCCTACATCACAGGGTTATTGAGAGGCTTAATATACACGAAGCGTTTAGAATGGTGCCTGTGCCCTAAGGCTTCACAGTGCTGGTTATCATTACTCAGGAGAAGGGGGAGGGAGAGTTTCCTCCCACATGAAAAGACAGGGGCAGGGTGGGGGCAGTGGGTTCCTGCAGACCCTCCCCTCCTGTCCCAGCTTCCCCACCAGGGGAGGTTTGTTGATCGTCCCTGGGCAGCAAGTCCGGGGGACTCCCAGGATCCGGGCCCCTGGATCGAGTTGGGGGGAGGTGCCAGAATTCCCTGCCGGGTCCTGGGAGGCCGAGGCTCCCAGAGGATGGGGCAGAATGGGGCCGCAGGGTGGTGTGGCTCCTGGCAGTGCCTCCTGCCGCCCGTGAGGCGCCCAGGGGTTAATGGCGCTCTCCGTGTCTCTTCCTTCTTGTTAACTCTGCCTTATTTCACAGCTGACTGCTCCTGTGGCAATTGGAACGAGGATGAACTCCAGGCAGCTGGAAAAGTACCGGGCCGCCCTGGAAGGGCTGCTGAGTGAGGTGCTTCTGCCTGCCCGGAACGGTACGGGAGGCAGGGCGCCTCTGCCTCTGGGGCTCAGCCTTGTCCACCCACGTTAATATTCCCAGAGTGCATCTGAGCAGGGTTTGGGGATGGCGATTTGTTTTTCTGCCTTGTGCTTGAGAACATGAAGTGGTCTTCTCCGGGAGAGGGTGCCCCCATCTCGGATGGAAGCCTGATCACAGAGCAGGGGCTCAGATGGCTCCTGGGGACCAGGGAGGCCCAGTTCCCCAGCCAGGGGCATCTCGAGGCCCTGCCCTGATGGTTCAGGCCCCTTTCCCAAACACCCTCCTGGCAGAGCTGACCACGACAACCCACCCAACCCTCCCCCTGCTCCAGATCGCGTGTTCCCTCCCAAAACACCACCCAAGCCGGGCAGTTCCTCTGAAGGAAACCCTGCGGCAGTCTGGCCGCAGAAGCCTGCATTTTCTTTATCTGTTCTACAAATCGAAGTCCTGAGCTCCACGTGGCCTTGCCCGGTTCAAGGTCTGCCCTTCAAGGTCTGCCGGAGCCACTTGTGCAAAGCCAGGACTTGTCTGACAAACAGCCACTAATTACTTCTCAGGGTCCCCAGGAGGAGAGGAGAGAGGTGGGGAGTTGGTGTTTGAAATGGAAGAACCAGGAGGTTAAATGACTTGCCCCAGGCTACAGAGAAAGCTAGAGGCAGAGCTTCCAGAAGCCTGGCCCAGCCTCCCCTGGGGGCGCCCCCTCCTCCCAGGGTTGGCCCTGGGTTGGCGGCCAGGCTTAGAAGTGGACCCGCTGAATCTACCAAGCTGCAGACCTCCTGTGTTTTTCCCCAACAGACAAATGACAGCCCGCTCCAGGGGAAGGTGGATGAAACTGGGAGCGCCCTCCCACCCGAGGGAGACCCCGGAATCTGCATGCCCCACAGCCGGGCTCCAAAGGAAAATACTCTCTCCCAAGCAAGCCCCCTCTGGCAAATAAAGTGGCAAATAAACAGAAACGACTCTTTTATTTAATATTTTAATTTTTAAAGGCCAAACCCCGGGTTATTGCATAAAGGGGGGAAAAAATCAAGCTCAGAGGGAGTTAGCGGTAAATGGCACATATACAGTAGCAAAACGTGTGCCTTGGCTAAATTCTCCGTTCAAATATCACGTGAGACCCAGGGAATTGCAACATTTGTGCCGGTGAGGAAACTGAGGTCCAGAGAGATGGCATTTCCGGCCCACACACCAGTCGGTGGCAGAGCGAGGAATTCAGGTCTCCACTTTCTGTTTATTGGCAAACTCAAGGTCTAATGGGCTGGAGAGCCGTAAGACTTCTGTACTCAACCCCTTGCTGAGTAACTTCCAGCTAGCCCTTTAACCTCAATGAGGCTTTGCAAAAGCCAGGTGGTAATACGTGCCTTGAGATGAGGGTACAGGCACGGGCAAATTACTATCATTATTATCACCTTGTGACTGCATGCTCCAGCATCCGCAGCAAAATTCCACAGTCAACCCACTGATTTCTGCCTCCTAAACAAAACTGGATGGGAAATTTCATTCTAATTTAATGTTACATTAATGGATGTTCATTTATTTATAAACTGGGGCCTTAGGGGAAACACAGCTCCCTCTACCCATAGGTTATCAGCAATTAGACATGAGGCCCATTCCGTATTTTCACCCACCCCAACCATTGCGAGAACTTAGCCACAGATAGTAGCTACCGGAACAAGACGACCCCAACCTTTAAAAAGGATGGTCCTTTGGGGGTGCTCTGAATGGTCCTGAGGAACACCCAAGCCTTACATGGGACCCACACCCTCCATGCTGCACATTCCCACAATTTCCTATGCACGTACTGATCATCCCAAGGGCAGCTGCAGGTTCCCAGGAAACGCTGCCAAAACACTGTAATAATTGGAGAGAGGGCTGCACAGGGCAGGGGAGAAAAGGGAGGGAGAAACGTAGGAATCTACAAAGCATGCTGTTGGGGAAAACTGGATCCAAGACTCCTCCTCGCCCTTCGGAGTACCACCACGCCATTCCCGCCATTATCTGGAACCCATTCCAAAAAAGCAGAAAAACCATTAAACGGTCACCGGCTCCTTCTATGGAGTAAACACTGCTTTTGTGTCTTTCCCTGTGTCTCTGCTCAGGATCTGTCCCTACAGTGAGACTACCTTCCCCCATCACCAGCAGGGGGCGCTCACCTCTCCCCCCACCAGCCTCCACCTCCTCCTTCCTCCCCCTCCACGCCCACCACCCCGCTGGGGTTTTCCTTAAGATCCTGGGGCTGAATAGCAGTGTTGAAATAGGCGCCAAGGAGAGAAATGAGACCCCGAGGGGATCATGCCCCAGGCAGTCTGCATTTCTTAAAATGGGAATTGGCTCCGCAACCACAGCACCTAGAGCCCCGTTCAAAGCTCGGCGCTGTTGTCCCTGACCCTCACCCAGCGGCCTCTGATGTGCTTCTCAGTAATGAGCCGCAACAGGGACCCAGCCACCACCTGCATCTGTATGCACAGTGCCCCAGCCGCCTGGTTAGACGTGTCGGCTCCTTTCTTCTCTCCTTTTCCTCCTCCTGCCGCTGTTCAATTTCTCACAATTGGCTCAAATAATTCTTTTTCTCCGAGTTCCTCGGTTTCCAGCACAGCAGACTCGATTGCTTACAGGACATGCACAGCCCTGGAAGAAATTAAAACTGGGGGGAGGTTGGGGAGGAGACTGTGAGCTGAGCCAAGACAAAATGACCACATTTTCACAAAACAGAAGTAAAGACAGACACACTCCTGGTTAAAGCGATCCACTGCCAGGGCCAGGCCCCAGCCAGGAGCAGAGACTGGGAGAGTGCCCAGAGGAACCAGTCAGGTAAGGATGCCGTTCTTCCTCACAGGTCACTGAGGTTTATCTGGCAAAATCTGCAAGAATCTCTCCAGAAAACTGGCAGTTACGGAGAGTTACAGATTACCCCTCTTCGTCTGGAATGTACTTTACACTTAACAGGACCACTGGTAATTACAGGGCGACCTGAACCTAGCTTCACAAGATGGAGATGATGAGGTATTTTCTCGGCAACCACATCGCTATGATTTTATAATTACTGAGCTACGTGGATTTGCCATGAAATTGAATAGTTAAAAAGCAAAGAGTAATTGCCTGATATCTGTACTCTGTAATTTAGTGTAATCTAATCATGGACAAAGCCCAAAAGAAAATGTTCTGAAAGCATTACATTTTTCTTCATACACAATTCGCTATTGACATCAGGGAATGTATTCTGTGCCTCTAAAGGAACTCTTAACCCACAGATCTCAAAGTGTGGCCAGAAGAATGAGAGTTTTGTTACATTTTCAGCCGATTATGAAAAGCGGGCGACGTAAGTGCCCATTACACCTGTTCTGGCATTTCTCTGTTGAGTCCCGTTGCCCCTTCGTTGACCTGGAGAGATTAAGGTGCTCTCCTCTTCCCCAGGGCACCGAGATGAGGCGGCCAGAAGCTGGGCAGTGCTGGGACCACTCCAGTCAAAACCTGAGCCTAGACGCCACCCACTTTGTCGCCACTTTTCAACCACGCTCTCCCCGTGCCCCACCACTCCGCGGTGGGACCCCACCCGAGATGTGGTTCCAAGGAAACTTGGCGAGATGCACGAGGCTGGTGAGGAGGTGGATCAAGGAGGAGCTCGTGGTCCCTGAGCATCTTTAAGGACCTGATAAATGCGTGCAGGGCTTTTGCAGGAGGAGAAGGAGAATGGAAGCCACTAAAAGATTTATGGCTGTTGTTATTATAAGGTTCTGCTGAGACAAAGAGAGAGGTCAGCAGGACGGCAGGCGGTGTGGCAGCCCTCTGGGAATCCAGAACGTCCTCCTAGAGGCCCCTCACCTCCGCTAAATGTGTGGATGTGGTTACTAAGTAGATCTGGACATTGGAGCTTGTTTTTCCTCTTCTGCCTTTAATAAATCAGGAAGACCGCCCGCAGCCTGAGCTGCTCACCTTAAAACACACACACACACACACACACACACACACACACACACACAAGAAAGTGATGAGAAAGGGGGGGCACGCAGAGCAGCTGTTGACTTTAAAATACGCGTTCCCATCCGCAACATGGAAGGCCCCGGAAGAGCCTCGCGGGCAGCTCCCCATGCGAGGCAGCGGGCCAAGCCTGCGCTGGGGCAGACACGAGGGTCCGTGAAGAAGGTGTGGGTGGTCATGTGGAGGAAAATGAACAGCAACAAGCAGGTAATGGGGTCTTGGGGGCAGGGAACGTTGATGGAGGGCCTCAGAGGGGCTATCAGTCCACGGAAGGGGCAGGACTGGAATGAGGAGTTTAGGAGAGGCCCCAGACCTGAGAGGGACGACTGACTTGTGAGGGTTTTTCCAATTGACTTTGCTCAATCAGATGGTGAGGTTTCTTCCTGGGGGCGGGCATGGGGGCGGGGGCCTGGGGGACACTGATTGGCAAGCACCCTGCAAGTGGTAGCACGCTACCCCCAAAGGCCTGTTCGACCCAGTGAGATGAATCCAGCAACTGCTAGAAGCCCCGTGGAGGCAGAGAGTAGACCACAGGGGGGCAGAAAACCGCAGCTGCCAACATGATGGGTTCCAGGCTAGAGGCAAGACAACAGGCTTGGTGGGTGGGGGTCACTTGGCCCCGGGTATATGTGGCGGTAGCAGCGTCCCCAAACACAAGGCAGGCTGACAAAGCCCACGCTGGGGACCGCTGCTGGGGGCAGCTCTAGTTCAGTACATATTTTTAAATCGCCCTGGGATCCATTGTGATGAAACAGACCGTAACTCTGCGAAATGCAGAGAACGTTCACTTGGTTTAAGCGTCAGCTTCAAGCCCTCTTAGACTACACGGGGCCAGTATTGATGCCGAAAGGCTCATTCCTTATATATGGAACTGCACAGCTGCAAGGAGTTGCACAAATGTTACCAACTCATTTGTCATGCAAACAGTGCTTCAGAAAGAAATAAAATACTATTATGTGGTATATGTGTTAGGCAATCACTATATCAAATTCATGGCATTCCGTGCAAACACAGGCAGAGAAAAGGAAAACAACACTTGGTGAGAAAAATTGCACCACATGGGAACAGCTAAGTTGGGGGATATGGGGAGGCTGACAATGGAAGCCTGACCGAGCTGAGCCTGTAATTTTCCCAGCAATTGCGGCCAGTGTAGGAATACCCCTGTGGGACAGCGAGTGGCAGGAATGCAACCCACTGGCAGAGGGGCCGTGCCCATGACCCAGGGAAGGAATAGGAGGAGACCTGGGGAGGAGGGTGATGGGGAGTGGGCGATGGGCAGGGAAGAGGGGAACTGATTTAGAGGAGTAGTAGTGGAGCGGAACCTAAGAGGCCAAGGTCGGCCATAAACGTTTGGGACAGGGAGCTGAAGAAGGATGTAGAAGGATTACAAAGAGGGGAGAGGGCAGAAGGGCAACTATGAGCCATGGCGCTCTTTTCCTTTGCCACCATTTCCCATGCTTCCCTTAGGGGCTTCTCAGCCAAGAGCCTTCCTGTAATCAAAGAGGGTGTCCTGTGGGAGATCACACATGTGCTGCCGCTGCAGAGATAGGGGTTAAGTATAAGCAGTTAGGAGGGTGTACCAGGCACTGTTTTAAGCACCTTAAACAAGTTACCTGTTCTAATCCTCATAGCAACCCTATCAACTTTACTGGCCAGCAAGCTAGAGATGTTCATTGGATATGATCACACATCTAACAGTGGTGCAGTTGGGATTCAAATGTCCTCAACCTAAATCTGCAAGGGGCACAGGACTATCTCAGGGGTCTTCCCCTACCCATCTCTCAGAGAAATCCCACTATCCAGACATATGGCCTCCTCCCAGAAGCCTGAACTGCCCACTCAAGCCCAAGGGCATTTGGCTCTTCTGCCTTCTCGGTGCATGCGGTGTCTGGCCTGAGGCAGGGCCGGTGCCCCCTCGGAGCTCCACCTCAGAGTTAACTCCCAGGAAAACACAGAAGCCTGTAGCCCTCGACCTCAGGTCGGACCGGGTCTCGTAACATGCCTGGCGTCTAGTCCACGACCCAAAGCCTTTCCTGACTGCAATAGGGATCACACAAGGTCCCCAAGCACAGAGCGGCGAAGGGTCCCATCTCCCTGCTCTCCGTAGTGGCTTGTCTTTCACCATCAAGCAATTCATCCACTAAATCAACAATTCACTGAGTGCCTACCACGTGCCAGGGACCGCGCATGGGGCGGAGGATTCAGAAAGAAAACACCGATTGGCCTTACAGACAAGGAGGAGGACTGAGTAAGGAGGGAGGGGGGAAAAGGGAGGGGGGAAAAAAAAAAATCCTTGGACCTCTCCAACATGGCGGCCTTAATGGCCGAGTCTGACCCCCTCATCATGGCCGGCAATCGGGGAGGCGCCGACCTTCTCAACATGGCGGCAAAGGCCGACCTTCCCATCATGGCGCGGGGCCCCGCCCGCTCCGCCGCGGCCGCCGGCGAGAGCAGTTCCGGGTGCGGTGCGCGCCAGGGGCGGGCGGGGGGCGGCGTCCTGGCCATGGCCGGCCTGTCGGACCTGGAGCTGCGGCGGGAGCTACAGGCCCTGGGCTTCCAGCCAGGACCCATCACCGACACCACCCGGGACGTCTACCGCAACAAGCTGCGCCGCCTGCGGGGCGAGGCCCGGCTACGCGGCGAGGAGCGGCTGCGGGAGGAGGCCCGGCTGCGGGGCGAGGAGCGGCTGCGCGAGGAGGCCCGGCTGCGCGAAGAGGCGCCGCTGCGAGCCCGGCCCGCTGCGGCCTCCCTGCGAGCGGAGCCCTGGCACTCCCCGCCGGCCTCGGGCTCGGCCTACGCGACCTCTGGGGCCTACGGCAATCTCGGGGCCTCCGCGGCTTCCTGGTCCGGGAGCCGCGGCTTCGCCTACCCCGCCCGCCCTGCGCCGCTCAGGCGCCGCGCCTCGGTCCGGGGCAGCTCCGAGGAGGACGAGGACGCCCGGCCGCTCGACCGGGCCGCGCCGGGCCACGGAGTCCGTCGCTGGTGGGCCACGACCCCGGCCCCGGCACGGCTGCCCTCCACCCTCCTCGGCGCCGACCCGCGTCCGGGCCTGCGAGCGACGCGGACGGGCCCAGCCGGCGCGGCGCGGGCCCGGCCCGAAGCGGGGCGGCGGCTGGAGCGCTGCCTATCCCGGCTCCTGTTCTGGGCCAGCCTGGGGCTGCTGCTCGTCTTCCTGGGCATCCTCTGGGTGAAGATGGGCAAGCCCTCGGCGCCGCAGGAGGCGGAGGACAACAGTACGTCCCGGGCCGGCGCAGGGGAGGGCCCCGGGCGCGCGAGTGTCCACCTGCACCACCACCGTTCCTCTCAGCGCCAGGCTGCACATTCCCGGGCCTTAGATGCCTCTGGCTGTCTTCTTACCTCCAGACCTTGACTCTCCTCCCTCCAGCGGTGGGAGAAGAGGGCCGGAGTTCCTGCATCTGCAATAATTTCTGTCTTCACTCTCTCCTGTTCTCATTTTCTGCCCTAGCCCTTCCTACCAATCTCCCTTTCAACCACGTGCTGGAAGCAATCTTCATTCGTAGTCACTCCTTCCCCAACCTCTGGTTTTCCCTCTCTAGAGAAAACCACACCCCTCTCTAACAGACAGGTCCACCCCCATTCCTTTTTAGTTCTTTCTTAACTTGGATCTCTTGCTCATTCACACATTAGTGCCCATTCCAAGGCACCCCAGGTTTCACTGCCCACAGATCGGATCTGGTTGGGTTCCCAGCTTTGCAGCACCAAAAGAGTTTAAACTGATGTAAATGGAGGCGTTTATCCTTGCTTACATTATCCTCCTGGAGTGTGTTAAGAAAGGGTTCTGTGAGTCAAGGACATTGCCAGCTATGCTGCTTCTGTCCACACTTTAGTTAGTGATTAGACATGACAATTAGAGGTCTGCAGGATACAGTATGTTTCCTGAATAGTTCACGATTTGTATGTTTCTTAAAAGGAAAATTTGCCTCTTGGGTAATTCTGGGCTTTAGCCGAACAGAAAACAACATAGAAATCATTCCTTTATAAGTTTTAGGGTGTAAAGTATATAAATTTAAAGTGTAAGTATAAAGTGGCATTGTAGTTCACCAACTTTTGATATTCTTTGCAAAGGATGAATGTGATTAATACTGTTCCCAGCCTCAAGCCAAGGCCACATCTTTCCATGCCTAACAGGAACGGCCAAAAGGCAGGGAGATGCCAAATCATGTCTTAGCTATTGCAGCAGATGGGTATTCGGGTGTATGAACAAGCCTGTGGGCATGGGGATCCCAGACTCATGCACACACCCAAATAATTTCTTGGCTATAAGAGCAGTTTATCCACCTACTAAAGAAAGTAAGCAGACCCGGGAGTCTGTGGGACTGTACTGATACCACAACAGTCAGACAATATACTGTCCTACCGCTGAGATGCTTTCAGACAACAGCTCTTGGATATATACTGGGATCTACCTGGACTTCCCCTCCCACAATGTTACTGATCCCTGTTCAACACATCATTGTTTGCAATTTCCAAAACCATCATGTGTATTGACTTGTTTGAGGCCAATGCCCCGAGTTAAACAGGGAGGGCTTTATTCATCCCATTTTACAAATGAGGAAACAGGCACAGCGTGGTTGAGTTGCTGGAAATGCCTAATCATTTCCAGCTAGGATTTGGACCCAGCTGTCCTGGTCCTAATTCCTAATCTAGGATTGGGAAACCCTGACATGTCTGCATTTTAAAAGTGCCTCATTTAGATGACATCTTTCTGATCCCCACCCTTAGGCTGGTAATGTTTTACTTCCCCTGAATTTTGAGAGTGGTCTTTTTTTTTTGTCATCTTTTCCTTAACCCACACTTTTAATTTCCTGTGTTTCTTTTCTTGGTCTCAGTGAAATTATTGCCAGTGGACTGTGACAGTAAAACAGATGAGGTGAGTTTGAATTTCTTTAGCTTTTGTTATTCCTCTCAAGGATGTGAGCCTCCGTCAGGAGGTAAACTTCCCCAGAAAAAAGATCATAATAGGATCATTTTCAGGAGTGCTTCCTGTAATGCACCAGAATCACATCGTGTTCTGTGATGTTTGTGTCAGACTCAATTGTGGCAGCAAAAGGAGTACTTGAAACAGAGAGAATTGAGCTCCCAAGATCCAACCCTGGGATTGTTATGGAAGCTCTCCCATCCATCACAGCACTGGGGACTTTGATCTTCTGCCTAAGTCAATCTGGGGGGATGCGGTAGGTTGTGGTTGAAGGACCTCTCAAGCTCCCTGGCTTCCAGAGGAAGGGCTGGCAGTTTTTAAGCGTCAGGAGGCTGGGTTCTCAGGTCCACCTTTCCCTCTGGTAGTACATTTGTGGCTCTGACGATGCCGTTCGGATTTGAAACATCATGGGGGGCTGGTTTTAAACATACCTAAAGTGGAATTAGCCCCGTTAGTCTATAGATTTGTTTTATGAAGCTTTGATGTTCCCTACAAATAATATTTGGGCAATGCAAGCAGCCCTATCTGTCTATGAGTCATGCAGGCAGCATCAGCAGGGAGCTGGGATGCTGGCACAGGTGACAGTATGGGGAAGATAGGAGGCAGTAAATTTTCAGGTCATAAATCCTACAAGGAGGAGCCTTTTGCTGCCAGAGGGCATGACTTAGTAGTCTAATTATTAAGTGTGCAATGCCAGGCCTCCCCCAAGACCTCAGTCTCCATCTCTGGCAGCCGGGGGGCTGGGAAAGAAACAACCCATGGCCACACGTTCATTCTCTCACCCGTGTTAACGAAGGGGTGTTCCCGATAATAGGTTTTATTGCTTCTTTTGGCTTCTGCGGTATCCTATTGGGGGCCGTCTCATTGCATTCATTTACTGCAGTCATCCACCAAGTATCTTTGCTTCTCAGTTGTTTTTGTGAAAACAGATTCATAAGAAGTTTAACCTGCCTTCTGTCGTGAAAACCGCAGTGGGTGATTAGAGGCAGTGGCCCAGACAAAGAGGGAGTGGCCAGAACTTTGAACCCTGAAAGCAAAAACAGGAAACAAGGAACTTTTCTATAAGGCCTCTCTGGTTGCTATTGCTTGGTTCTTCGTCCCACTCAAGTGAGCCCAGGCAGGCATAGTCCAGGTACCTGCGAAAGATGTGCTCAGCGAGCACACTGTATACTTGCCACATCAGAGCATCGAAAGACAGGGTCTGGGCATCGTCTCAGGCTCCAGTGAGCTGAGGTTGCATGGGGTGCTGCTGGCCTTTGTGAAGGGTGGACACGGGAACAGCAAGTTGGCAGATGCTTCTTGGCTTTGGTGAGGCTCATGCCGAAAGTCTTGTTCTTTGCGCGGCTCAGGCTCACCCAGAACCCAGATGGGCATTTGAGTTTTAGATATACGTGTTCTTTCCCTTCTCAGCCAACTACGACACTTAGCGTTTTTCTTTCTGCCTTTGTGCTGCGGAAAACGTGTGGACAGGCTGGGAGTGGGTGTGCTGTCTCAATCAGGCCGTCTCGTTGTCTGGTGCCTTCTGTCCTCCTGTTCCCTTTAGGTGGTATCAGCCCCGCTTTGCCTAAATGTCGGTGAGTTTGGAACAGAGTTAATTGTTACTGCTTTTTTTTTCTGGTTGTGACAGTAAGGTTTAGTATAGAAAATGTGAAAAATGTGACAAAATCACCCATGATTCTGCCACCAAGGGGTACGCTCCATTCACATCTGGGGGGCATTTCCTTCCCATCTCGTCTGCGTACCTGTGTTTATAGAATTGGGATCTCCGTGTATATTCAGTTACATTTCTTGTCGTCAACATTTGCCATCTCATTAGTCTTTAAGAGGTAGTTTGGATACCTAATTCTGCTTACAGACCTGTGAGTTGTCTCTGAACATTTATGATCCTGTGGGTAAATCTTGGTTGTGTCACTTTGTACCTCATAAAGGCTTTCGGGTCTTTAGGCAACACGAGGGGACGTTTCTTGGCCTCCGAGACTGTGAGAAACCAAGTCCATCCCGTTACAGGTGAGGGCAACGAGTGAGCCTGAGAAAGGAAGTGACTGTGGTCCCTCCTGCAGTTTGGAGCCAGAGCCCAGACCCTAGGCGTCGGTCCACACCCCGCCCGGTGACAACCCAGAGGAGGTCTGAAGGGGGGCTCCAACACCCGTTAGCTGTGGCATCTTGGTGGCCTACCTAAGGTCTCCGCCTCGGGCTCCTCATCTGAGAAACTGGTGTGCGGTTAGGACTGTGGTGGCGCTTCAGTGCGTGCCCACGTGTAAACGACTCAGCACAGCACATGGCTTGCCGTTCGCTCTCCGGGAAGAGCAGCCTTTCTTTCAAATCTCCTAAATCTAGCGAGTCTAGCAAACTGGTGTCAGTTCTGTTACAGGTGCAGGAGATCTAGGTAGGCCTGTATTCCTAGTCCTGTTTTCTCCTACACGTGACTTCTTTCCCCCTCTAGTTCCAAGGTTTCTAGAAATTTCCCATTTCCAGTCCAGAAGCCAGTCCGAGATGAAGCATTTGCTGTAGCTAATCCACAGAACAGACAATTTATAGGCAGCATGCAGACAGCGGACTTTCCAAAAACAGACGGGAGTGGCCCGAGGGGAGAAGCGACTGCAGTCGTGTGGCATGTGCTTGGCCCACCAAGGAGGCCAGGCTCCTGCGCCTCCCCACAGCCCCATCGCCTCTGCTCTGCAGCCCCACTTAACGGCCTTTATTCCAGCGAAAACCATGGGACAGAGGCCGGGAGCCTCCAAGATGCAGACCCTTAGTTACCGTGTCTGCTTTCAGCTCTGCCTCTGCTTTTACGGTGTTCCTCTTTGGTCAGTTAACCCGATATTTATCGACCCTGTCCTGGGCCCACTGCGCTGCAGAATTTGTTTTTTTGTTTTTTGTTTTTATTTTTTTTTTTTTAACGTTTATTTATTGTTGAGACAGAGAGAGACAGAGCATGAACAGGGGAGGGGCAGAGAGAGAGGGAGACACAGAATCTGAAACAGGCTCCAGGCTCCGAGCTGTCAGCACAGAGCCCCAACGCGGGGCTCGAACTCACGGACCGTGAGATCATAACCTGAGCCGAAGTCGGACGCTTAACCGACCAAGCCACCCAGGCGCCCCTGTTTTTTGTTTTTAAAGTATGAGGTGTTTCTTGCTGCTTAATACTTGACAGTGTAACCGAGGAGGTAAAACCAGACAGACAGAGCCCCCTTTTCCCCCCACCCCTCCTTGCTGACTGCTTGTCCTGTGCCCTTTCAGTTCTGTCAGGCCAAGCAGAAGGCGGCCTTGCTGGAGCTGCTGCATGAACTGTACAACTTCCTGGCCATCCAAGCCGGTGAGTGGGTATCTTGAGGCCTGAGATTCCTCATGAGGGTGTGGGCTATTACCCCGATCAGCCAGGCTGGGGCTGACTGGCTGGCCGGCAGGTGGCTGAGATGCTCTGTGGAGATCTTCCAGAAGATATACTCAGAAACCAAGTCTTGCCTTCCCTGCTTCCCCACTCAGACACATCTCTTTTAAGCCTACATTTCGTTCTTATATCCCCTTTAAGGGTCCCAGGGGTTCTGGCACATGTACAGGCCTTTCTGCCTTCCCTAGATGCCCACCACCTGATGTTTTGGGGGTTCATGTTGATTGGAAGGGGCCAGGCCCCAGGTCTTCTCAGAGTCTGGGTCTTCTGACCTAGAGGGCCTCCCTATATCAGATGGTCAGCCAGGCCAGGAGGAGAGGCATAGGCAGGTGGCAGGGGTGTGCATGGGGGGACCAGTCACACTCGGGCCCATCCAGCTTGCCAGGGCCCTGGTGTCACAGCTGGTCCTGATCTCCCCATCTGGCCTCAGGACTTCAGAGAAGTCCCATACCCTCTCAGGAACTCCCCATCTCACCAGGTAATCTTGGGTTTGTTTGTTTTTGTTTTTTTTTTTTTACAAAATGAAAATTAAGTGCTCTACTCTAGAGGAGGGTACTTCCAGCACCCCCAGGATGCCCCTAAAAAGTCATCCATCCAGAAGGTCCCCCTACTACTTTATTTAGAAAATTATTCTTTGAGGCCAGAGATACCACCCCCCCACACCTCTCAGAATCACTTGCTAAAGGTATCGGTGAATGACCAGGGCTTGAGTACCAGGCTAAATATATTTGGCACCAAAATCAGACAAAGCTATTCAGTCTTATGAGATGTTCAGGAGGCACCTCTTACCTGTGGGGCCAACCCTTGTGGAAGGTTGTTGCTAGGAAATCAAGGCCAGATGGGCCTGTAGTGGGCCCTCAGCCCTCGGGGCCAGTCTTGTGGTCCCAGCTCTGCCACCACCTCCCTCCTGAACGGTGGGAGACTGGCGGTGGTCAGGGAGGCATCTGTGGGCAGCTCAGAGGAGCAGAGCAGGAGGAATGGGAGCTCACAGCATCGCAGGCCTCAGGGGCCTTTCTCCATGGCTGAGGTGCTTAGACTATAAATTTTGGCCTATGAGGGTGTTCCAGACCTTAAGTGACTCAGCTGTGGCCCAGGAACCAGCAGCATCAGGATCACCCAGGAGCTTGTTGGAAATGCAGACTCTGAGGTCCCATCCCGAACCTATGAATTAAAGTCTGCATTTTCAGAAGCCCCCCAGGGCATAGAGAAGCTCTCCTCTTAAACTGTGGATGCCGGTAGACATTTTTCCTCCATCCCACCCTTCATATGTGGTCCTGGCTTATGCCATCCAGGGGTTTGCTGCCTCCTGTCCTCTGACAAGCCTGGCAGCGGCGACCCTGAGGGTCTCACTGCAGGGGAATGAGGGCTCTACTAGGCCATACTCCCCTCCCACCCCCGCCCTGCCTTGGAGGTCACCTATGGGCAGGGAATTGTGCTGGCCTTTGCAGCCCACGGGCTGCTTATGGTCTAGTAGAAGAGACAAACCACCTACCTCCCTGACCACTGGCTGATACACAGTGTGACTGGATGAGAACCGAGAGGCCGGAAGTTCCAGGAGGCACGTTGCCTTTTAGCTGGAGCAGTCGGGAAAGTGTCACAGGGGAGGCGGTGTCTGCTGGGCGCTGAAGCCCAGCAAGGATTGGTTCTGCATATGTGGGGGGGAAGGCAAGGCCAAAGGGGAAATAGGGTCAGGGCTGGAAGCGGCTGGCTTCGTGAGGGAAGAAGAAATGGAAGGAATGGAGTTTGGAAAGGTCGGCCGGGCTCTACCATGGGTGGCTGTAGAGGCCAGGCCCTCGGGGCTTCATCCTGCAGGCACTGAGCACTGGGGAGGCTTCTGAGCAGGGGAGTGATGTGCTGAGAGCCAGTAGCCAGGAATGCAAATGTGACAGCAGCTTGAGTGTAGTAGTGTCACGTAAGCAGAATCGTTTTAAAGTTTGGTTGCTCAAACGTGGAAGAGAAAGGGGAGAGGAGGCAACCAATCAGGAGGCCGTGGCGGTGGTCCAGGCGGGGTGATCTGGGGTGGGGCAGACCATGGCAGCCACCTTGGTCTCAGGGGTCCCATAAGGTCAAGATCAACTTGGCATAGGAGGGATAAGCTTTAGTTCGTTCTCAAGCTTTTTAATGTTCATTCCCAGCCACTCAGTCCCCAGCACACAGACTCACAGACTAGCCATCCGTAGCCCCTAAGCTGTGCCAGGTTAAGAGCAGTCAGGCTGTGCGTGGGTTCAGGTTCTTGTACATGCCGACCCTGTGCTGTCCCTGCTCTCAAGGAGTCTAGTGACCCATGGGAAACAGCACGTTGTGGGTGGACCATAGCAGGCTCTTGAGAACCAGCGGCTGTGGTGGGCCCCCAAGTCCAGAGCAATTTGGTCCAACAAGATTCTCCCACGGGCTGGGGATTTTTCAGAGGAGGTGGCCCCGGGCAGGCCTAAGGGGAGGCTCCCAGCTCCATCCTGGGTGGGAGCTGTTCACCCAGGGTGCTTGGAAGGGAGTGGCCCCTTGGAGCACCATGCCGAGGCCCCACTACCCAGCACAGAGATGCCCTCTTTCTCTTTGGGGCATTTTGGACACCCCTCCCCAGAACCCCTTGAAACGGTGGGCCTGGAGTTCAGGTCACCTGCCTAAGTCACGGTCAAAATCCCTGCAGTGCCTCCGGCCTCCCTGCCTTTCTTTTTTCCCAGGTTGTGTTTATTTATAGTGCCATTCTGGTACCTTCCAAAGCTATCTGTCTGATCCTTTTAGGGATCAATTGCAAACAGACCTTAGGATTGGGCAGCTTTTTAGTCATTTAATGCAAATCACCGCACTGCTTTGCAGGTCAGGTTTTAATGATCTGGAATCGATCCAAGCTAAGTGGCTTTTGATCTTGCTGCAGAGTGAAGATGCCCCACAGAAGCCAGAGCCACGGGGCCACATGCTCCCTATCAGAGCTGATGGCTTGATTCTTGCTGCATTTTTTTTAGTCCGTTTCAGAGTCATTTTTTTTCCCCCACCTCTTCTTTGTGTTTGAATGTGTGTTTTTTTCCTCCTAGGTAATTTTGAATGTGGAAATCCAGAGAAGCTAAAAAGCAAATGCATTCCTGTAATGGAGGCCCAGGAATACCTAGCAGTAAGTAAGGCTGCAGCGCTTACCCATTCCCGGGAGGTGCTGGCGCTTTTGTAGTGATCTTTCAAGCCCTGCTTTTTTTTTTTTTCCCTTTTTGTTTTGTGTTTGCTTTTTGGCTTTTTTGTTTTTTTTTTTTCCTTTTTTTTTTTTTTTTTTAACTTAGTTGAGTGCTAGGCTGCTGCAAGTTTAGGCAGCAGTAGGAGTGACCGGTCCAAGGTGAGCTATGAGCCAGAGCCCAGCCTGCTGGCATGCGGGTGGGGGGCTGGCTCCTGAGCGGCCAGTACGGCCACTGCAGGCCACCTCTTCTTTAAGTGGCCCTGTTACTCGCTCCCCCTTGATCTCCTTCCCAGCAGCTTTGCGGATCTACATTTCACCTGTCCGTTCTCTCCTTTTCGTTTGCTGTGCAGATTGCTCAGGGTCTGCTTGACTGTGTGCCTGGCCCCAGTCTGATAGAATGGAACTTTGGAGCTGACAGAAACCTTAGGGGTCGCCTAGGTCATTGCCACTTCCCAGACGAGGAAACTGAGGCTCAGAGAGGGACAGGGACTTGCCCAAGGCCACACAGCTGGGACTGGCCACTGGGCTCCCATCCCCACACTGTTTTTCATTTTCCCCAAGATGAGCTGCCAGCTCTGTGGCCTGACACTTTGGTCCTCGAGGAAATGATAATTCCTTTGGCTACCTCAGACCTGCGTCGTTTCCTTGTGTGTGCTTCCACATCAACTCCTCCGGGCAGAGCTCCTTCTTGATTCTCAGCAGCCCAGATTTCCTGCCTGTCACTTTGCTGTGCATGTAGTGGAACAGGGCTTTGGGGCCCACGGAGGGCACGGGAGAGGGCTTCCTTAATCCAGCAGGAGAATAATGTTCCCGCTGCTCGGCCCAGACGCAGAACTCATCTCCCGCCCCCTCCCACAGAACGTGACCAGCAGCTCCTCTGCCAAGTTTGAAGCTGCACTGACCTGGATACTGAGCAGTAACAAGGACGTGGGCATCTGGTGAGTGCGGGCGAGACATCACAGGGTGGCGGCCCCGCCACAATCACCCGTGGCTGTGTTCCTCACCCTCAGCTGACTGCCGTGTGCTCACAGAGGTGTCTCGGGTCTGAAGTTAGAGGCAGGTCTCCCGGCTGAGTCCTTGTGGGCTAAGCCTGAAGCCAGGCAACAGAAGGAAGAAGCGTTTGGGGTGCAGATAAGACACAAAATCCGGGTGGCAGGACATTAGCCTAGTGTTCCAGCTAAACCTGTTTCAGGTGACTCGCTTTGAATTCACTGGTCCCACGTGGGTTGCTGGAGAAGGCATTTTTCTGCACTTCCTCTCCCTGGGTGCTAGTTTTCATTCCTAGACAAATGTTTCTGTATGTTGGTTTCACTCTGTATAGAAATGGCTAAAGGAAATACTGGATTTTATTCTGACTGGGCAGTTCCACCTCAGTTCTGTCTCTGGGGAGCACTGTTCGCAGAGATGGTGAGCCCTCTCGCCCTCCTGAAAAGCCCCATCTGGCTGCTCAGCTGGCGGGGGCAGGGCATACCAGTGATGCCTCCCCTCCCCCACCAGAGTTCATCATCCTGGCACTGCCTCTCGTTTCTCAGGGTTTGTCGGGGTCTCTGCTCAGGCCATAGCTCCTGATATTCAGACACCCTCCAGGGTTTTGTTCCCTTCCTCTCTAATCCACCCAGACTACTAATTCCATCAGCAGTGCCTCTACCAGAAGCCCCTCGGGCAGCTCAACCCAAAGCTTGATAACTGGATGCGTGGCACGATTAAAATTCGTTGGCTTAAAAAAGAATAAAGCTTCCCTGAGTGGCTGAGCGATTTTCCTGTGTGTTAGGAAAGGCGAAGGAGAATATGGATTTTATCCTCCACGGCACTCACCGAAACTGCTAGCACAGAAGAATGATGACGCTCGCCCTTCCACTCTGGGGAAGGTAGTCAGGAGGGGGGGCCGGGCCCAGCTCACACAACCAGTGTTCAAAGTGGGTCGTTAGAAGTCGGGACGCTACAGATACTGGGCATTGCACTGTGCGGTCCAGAGCACGAGACTGTCACCCAGCTGGAAGAAGGTGTAGGTGTGGGCATCCATCCCCGTGTGTCCTGACACCTCCTCTCAGTGGCCAGGGTGGAGGCGCTGGGGCTGGGGCCTGGCCTCGGGGAGCCCGGTGGTCGTCATTCCCTGAGCCTCACGGCACCCCGATCTTTACCCTTAAACAGCTTATATGCCTCTTTGTCACCATCACTGAGGAAAAGCACACCCTCCCAGACTCTTTCAGTTCCTGCCATGCAGTGCAAAGCCAGCAATTCAGTAAACATTTCCATTTCTCTATGCTGGGAGGTGGGAATCCAATTTACAGTTTAATCTTCCACACGCTGAGAGGGGCTGTCAAAAGACCCGACAGAGGGGGACGTCACTTTAGCGGTAGGGGTTCAAGCCTGCTGCCGTCTTTAAAGCTTTATTCTTCCTAAGTAGCCAACGTGGGAAATTTTGGGAAAGCATGCAACCAGGATACCGAGCCTATTTCATAAGCAAGTAGAGGCCTCAAAGCCCATCCTTGAGTGGGGCCGATCCCACAGCTCCTGGGAGCTTTTGAATGTGTCTGCAGCCCTGTGTCCTGTTTTAGGTTGAAAGGGGAAGACCCATCAGAATTGGTGACGACCGTGGACAAGGTGGTGTGCCTGGAATCCGCCCGTCCGCGCATGGGTGTCGGCTGCCGCCTGAGCCGCGCCCTGTTCACTGCTATCACCAACTTGCTCATCTTCTTCTGGTGTAAGTCCTTGGCTGCCCTTCTCCCCCCTGCCTCTGCCGCGGGGACTGCTCCCAGAGCACCTCCCAGGAGCCCAGCTCAGTGACACTCCTAGGCATGAGTGATGAGTTCTGGAAGCCCAGGCCCAGAGAGTTCATTTCTGTCTAGTGAACCTGAGGTCTGTCTAATAAAACAGAGGAGATGAACAAGTCGGCCTCTGCCCTGGTTCATCTTACCTTTAGAGACTGGTGGCGGGAGCATGAGGATAACTGAAAACATCCTTGCTCAGGGTCGGGGACCGTCAAGTGTCCCTGAGAGGGAGATGGGTGCTGGCTGGAGCCCAGCATCGTCGCCCTGGGGGCCCCAGAGTGCAGGCCTCTCGGAGGAGAAGGAGCACCAGGAGCTTGGCCTGATTTTACTCCCTCTCCTTGGGAGCTCTAGGTACCTGATGAAAGCAGGAAGGACCCGGGGCGCTGAGCTGAAAAGCAGAGCGCGAGTCTTGTCTCCCGACATCAGGGGCCGCCTTTGAGCAGAGACCTTGGGGTGTCTCTGAAGGCAAAAGGCCGAGTCCTAGAAACTGCCGGCTCTGCAGACATGGCACAGTTACAAATCACAGGCCATCTGGGCGTGCACACAGCTCCCTCACCCACGCCATCAGGCACAGACATCATTATCGGCAGCAGCATCCCGGAATACAAAGGGCCCCGCATGTATATATGTATGAAACGCCGTGTTCTGGTTCACAAGGGAGGAGATGAAAGTCCCGGAATGCGGTTGGGAGGAGCTGCAATCTGGACGGCTGGGGATGCCTCTGTGGTGACAGCCGGCAGGAGGAAGATGATCACTTAATGGCCTGCCTTCCCTTTGCATTTCCGCCTCCTTTGTCCCCTCCCGCATGCTAGCCGGGGCCTGACACATAGTAGGTGCTCAGAACACTTGTGCGGCTCATCCATAGCCTCCAGCGCAGCCACCGACCCAGACTGACACGCAGTGTGCCTCTGAGTGGCCGCAGGTGACGTGAGGATTAACCGGGCCTTTGTTCCCTCACAGGCTTGGCCTTTCTGTGGGGCCTCCTGATCCTCCTGAAGTATCGGTGGCGGAAGTTGGAAGAAGAGGAGCAAGCCATGTATGAGATGGTGAAGAAGATTATAGGTGTGTGGCCCCTGGGGCGAGGACTGCGGGCACCCGCCGGAAGGTCCTTGTCCTAAACCGTGCCCCCTGCCCTACCCTGCAGACGTGGTCCAGGACCATTACGTGGACTGGGAGCAGGACATGGAGCGCTACCCGTACGTGGGCATCCTGCACGTGCGCGACACCCTGATCCCTCCGCAGAGCCGGTGAGTCCTGGTCCGGCCCCCCCGAGTGCCACGGAAGGAGCCCCGAGCATCAGTTATGGGGCGGGGGGAGGGGCAGCTCAGCCCCGAGGATCCCAGGGGAGGGGGCCACTACGCATGCCTCCTGCCACTCCTCCCACGCTCAGCTCTTCGTGGCAGAACGCAGACCAGAGGTTTAGAAACATGGTCCCACTCCTCTGTTAGCGTTGGGTGGCTCAAGCCGGGAAGGATCTTGATAGGTTTCCATTAGTGGAAGTCCAGAGTCATGTGGGCTCCAGACACAGAATAGTCGGGTCCCTGGTCCCTTTTTTCTGTGATCCTTGGGGTCCTGGCTTCTGTGGATGTCGTGGGCTGGCGGGAGTTCCTCGCGGTCACAGGATGGTGGCCAGCAGCAGCTGGACCAGCATCTGCCTTGTCACAGCCAGCAGGGGAGAGGGGCCTCCCGTTGCTGTCACAAGCAGGAGAAAACATTCTCAGAAGCTGCCAGTGACACACTCACTGAGGCCCTGCTGGCCAGACTCGGTTACTTGTCTGTTCTTTAGAATATGTGAGAGAGAGACAAAGTGTGATTGGAGGAGGGGCAGAGAGAGGGAGACACAGAATCCGAAGCAGGCTGCAGGTTCTGAGCTGTCAGCACAGAGCCCAACGCAGGGCTTAAACCCACAAACTGTGAGATGGTGACCTGAGCCAAAGCTGGACACTTAACCGACTGAGCCACCCACGTGCCCCATATTCTTGAATCAGTCACTAGCAAGGAGGAGATTGTTTTTCAAACATTTTTAACCACGGCCCATGACATGCTATCTAAAATACGGTTCACTTCCCACACACGCATGCACACGCACACAGGTGTACCTGCAGTTGAAAGCAGAACTTCACGGCAGTGGATGGGGTCCGTTCCCAGGGGGCACGGCTGCATGGGAAGGGGTAGCAGGCCGTTGTCCTGCATGACACCAGGGGACCTTTCACATGGGCTGCAGATCCCGGATGTGGGCATCTGCAAAACCACATGTGGGGTAGCTTTGGAGGACGGGGTCCCAGGGGGCCGCCATCAGGGCCCGCCGAAGTGTCGGCCCAGATTGTGGGGCCCCCCTCAGTAGCTCGCCGCGGTCTCCAGCCGGATGCCATCTCTCCGGAGGGGGACGAACACTCACTGCAAGCTGGCGCTGCTCTGTGCCCTCCACGGGCAAAGCCCACACTCACTGGCTCCTCACTGTGGCCCTGCGAGGTGAGAACAGTGAGTACCCCATCTAACAGATGAGGAAACTGAGGCTCAGGGAGGTTAAGGAGCTTGCTCGAGGCCCAGCGCTGGTGGCACATCTGTGCAACCCAAGAGGAACTGGAAGAGCAAAACATTTAAGGTTTTACTTGTAAATGCTTAGTAACTTTCATCGTTCTTAGGGACGTGCAGGCAGGAAGCTTAGGGAGAGCAGGCGTTGGCTCGTGCTTGTTGTTTGGTCTTCAGCAGGAGGCAGCTAACATCGCCCTCCGACTCCCAAGAGGAGGCCACTTGGTGTTTTCAGACTCCCACCAAATTCCTGGCCCCACCAGGAGTCGCCACGTGACCATGAGTCATGGCCACTCTGAGCCAGTTTCCTCATCCAAAACGAAGACACCACTGCTGGGCAGAGGGCTGCGCTGAAGCCCTTGTTTCCTCAACAAATGTTTATTGAGCACCAACCGCAGGCCACATGCTACTGGGTCCCGGGGAGACGGTGGGGAGAAGAAACCCAAATCCGCGCCCCAGCGAAACATTGGTTCTAGGGAGGAAGAGAGGTGACAAGATGCGTAAGGAAAATGTGTGCTATTAGGCAGTAGTGACAAGTCCTCAGGAAAAGGGGACGGGGTGTCAGGAAGTGGCCTCACAGCTCATTCAGTCTGTGCCTAGCACGTGAGCACTCACCCAAGAGTGGCCCTTGTTGCTTGGGCTTCAGTTCCATGCAACCCACATGCTCACTGAAGTAAGAGCAAGAGTGCCGTCGCGGCTTGTCTCCGGCCGGGCCACCCAGCCTCAGCTCCCACGCCACAGCAGGGACCACAGGCGGGACCGAGCCCGGTCAGTAAACCCCGGGAGACTCAAGCCATGTTGGCTCCCAGCCTCTCGATTTATCGCCCAGGCTCCCGGTCGGTGCACCTGAGCCCTCATGTCGTGAGGACCTGTCTGCTGCTGTCGGCCCTGCGTGGGCACCGTCGGGCGTGCCCCGCAGAGGAGGGTCTGCCCGTGAGACTGAGGGAGAGCCGTGGAGCCTGGCTGGCGCAGGCCTGCTCGCTGCCTGGGAGCGGGGGCTGGGGCTAGAGCAGCCCAGTGGGCCTGCCCAACGGGATCTGACCTCTGGAGGAGAAAGCCCTGGCACCCCAACTCTGACTCCTGACCCACGGGCCACCTTGGGCGCTTCCCTCCTTTGTCCTCCCCCAGGTGGAACCTTCCCGCTCCCACATGTACACACCCATGTTCACTCTCCACGCGAGGGGTCACAGGGAGGTGGTCTGCGGTGCTGACGAAAGACGGGAACTCATCAAAGAGACGTCAGAGCAGTCCTCCCTGACTGCCTTGGAATCTTCCTGTCTAGTCTGGAGGGGGAAGAGACCACAGGGGGCTGTCCAAGGGGATGCAAGGCCCCAGGGACCCAGCAGAGCAGAAGGGGCCCTGGCCGGTAGCTCTGGTTCCAAGAGCAGCTCCAGCTTCTTCGCCTCCCCGGTTGGATGCTTAGCTCACTCGAGTGCTCCAAAGTACTGTGGAGTTTGGACTCGACAGCCCAGTGGCCACTCTTTAATTAGCCCACATGGGGCATTAGAATGCAGCCGGCACCGGTGGTGGGGCTGCCTGGCCCGGGCTGCTGCGGTAACAGGTCCCAGCAAGCGCTGGCTGAGGCCAGCACAGCCCCTTCCCTCTTGGACACCTGGGGGTGCCCTGGCCCCCTCTGGCCCCCTTCAGCTCCCTTTAATTGAATGCTTTTGGAGCAGAGAAGGTTGAGGAATTATTTCTCTGTGGCTCAAGAAGTTCCTCTCCTCTGCAGGAGCTCTGTTAGTACCTGATGACTTTTCCTCCCGCAGATAAATTCTGCGCGAGATCCTGGAGTCAGGGCCCCAGTTTGTACAGAGGGTGCGTCCGGACCAGCTCACTTCTCTGGGCAGTACCCAGTGGAGCTGCCGGGGCGCAGCTTGCCTGCTGAGCCTGGTCCTTGTCGTTGCAGGAGGCGCATGAAGCGTGTCTGGGACCGGGCTGTGGAGTTCCTGGCGTCCAACGAATCCCGGATCCAGACAGAGTCCCACCGTGTGGCTGGAGAGGATATGCTGGTGTGGAGATGGACTAAGCCCTCTTCCTTCTCCGACTCAGAGCGATAAATCCCGGGCGGGGGCCTGTTCCCAGTCGGCCTGTCCCAGGCCAGTCCCCTCCCGGGGCGCGAGAAGGCCACCAGACCTGCCAGTGCTGAATTCACACTTGCCTTGACTTTCACCTTCCTCCAGACTCTGGTTCCAAAGGTCTCTCTGTAAGACTCTTCAGAGATTAGCTTGTAGGGAAGCGTGGGCTTCCTTGAAGGGCACAGGGGAAAAGCCAGAGGCCTTGTCCTCTGCATTGGTCCAATCCTGTGCCCCGACTGCCGGCAGAAGAGGGGAGAAGGGTTTGTTTTTGATGAACAAAAAAGATGAAAGAGCAGCAGCCGTGAGACCCTGCAGAGCTAGTGTGCAGTTAGGTGGGCTGGAGCTCGTCCACCGCTGGCGAGCACTCAGCAGGGTGGGCATCGTGCCAGTGGGCGGTGGGTCGGGATGGCAGGCTGGGGCGGCAGGGGTCGGGGAACAGTTTGGTCCATGTGCCTTCAGAGGGTGTTACCTGGGAGCTCAAGGGAGAGGGGAGAAAGCCTGTCCTCTAGCTGGGTTGGGCCTCTTTTATCCTGAAGGGGGAAGGTGCTAGCAGTTAGAACGAGTACTGTAGAAGGACTATCTAGAAATGCCAGGCCCTGGCACGCAGGACCCTTGGGTCCGGAGTGAGCTGCTTGCGTGGCCGCCTGAGAGCAATCGGGAGCAGACAAGGGCCGAGAGCGGCGAGGCGGGTAGGGCTGCCCAGAGGCGGCCTCTTTAGTGGTGCTGCTCACAGAGTCGCAGTTCTAGACCAGACCTGCAGCCAGGGCACTGCATCGGGCCGCGAATGCAGATTGCAGGACCCGGGGAGGGTCTCGCCTCCGGTGTGCGACGGTCATCTTGTCCAGTGGCGGCCACGGCTCCCCACGCCGGGGCTGCTGAAGCAGAACTTCCGGCGCCGACTAGGTTCGCAAGGGCGGCTCGGCTGCCCCCTGCTGGCCTCCCCGGGAGCGTGCCGGCGCCGCCGCAGACCTTCGCGGCCCCCCGCCAGCCCATCAGCCCGCGTCGCGGGAGCCTGTCTCCGCAAACACCCTGGCAGGGGGGCCTTAGTTAAGTGCGAGGAGCCTCTCCAGCAGAGCCTCGTCCCCATATGTTCTCATCTGCGGCCGCGGGAGAGGGGCAAGCAGAGGAGCCGAAACAGCTGCCTCCAGAAGGCACCGACCACCCCTTTCGGTCTTCCTGGTATTTTTTGTTTCCTTAATAAAGCTCCGGTCTCCCTCATTTGAGCAATACTCTCTCATTTCCTCTGATGTCTGGATGATCGGCGGGGCTGGACTCTGAGCGCCAGCCCCGTGGCAAAGAAATGGTCTCTTAATCAAGGCTGCAGCAAGAAGAATAACGCTGCAACAGGCTTCAATATCAGGGTTGAAACTGTTGGATAAATAAACTATTTATTAAAAATGGATGTGTTTCTCGTCCATGGTTCTCCCCCCCCCCCCACCCAAGCAAGTTATAAGGAATGGTAAGTGGTGGGGTTACCAAGCACTGGCTCCCGAGAGGTCAGCTCGAAGAGGAGGCTGGGGTGGGCCACGCAGGGGCCCTGAGCCTTCTCGGGACAGCTGGCCGTCCTCCCTCCGGGCCCCGGCCTTTTCGTGACCGGGTTCTCCAGCAAACTACGCAACCTCTCAGAGCCTTAGTTTCCCCATTTACAACAGGGCATGACTACCACACCCTGCAGGATGAAGTCAAAAGGCACCCACCTGGTCCCAGTGAGTGGGTGGCAAGGGCTGGAGATCGGTAGACCCTCTTTCCTGGGCCCCATTTCTGCCTCCCCGCAGGGCCCCAAGGCCCCCAGGGGGAGAAAGGAAGAGCAGAGTGAGGTCGGATGGGGCTCCTTGGCAGCCGACGGTGTCCTTAAAGGAGGCGGGAGATTGATGTTGGCAACACACTAGTCTCTAGTCTGGAGACTGCGGAGGCCCAAGTGCTGTCTGGGAGGGAGCAGGGCCCGCAGGACTCTGCAGGGCAGGGGCTCACTGAGCTGCCGGCCCTACGGCTCTCCACCAGGGCAGCCCCTACCCCGAGGGCACACCAGAGCTGCGGGCATTGGAGCTGGCACCAAGATCCAGCCCTTCCTCCTCAGCCGGCCCCGCTGCGCCCCCCGCACGGTCCCACCTGCAGCTGGTGGCTGGCCGGTGAGCACCGTCCCGCTCTCCTCCCATCTGCTGGGAATTTGCTGGATAAATTGATAGTCAAAGGACCCAGACAGAAATGAGCCCACCTTTCCCTTTTCTGTTTTTCAGTGAAACATTCTCCCTCTGCTGTGTTTTGTCTTAAGCTGTGAAGGGAGCTAATGCAGGGCTCTATTTCTGTGAGACTGTTTGGAGAGCGGGAGCAAAATCAAAATAAGCCAAATAACAAAAGGCCCCCGCCAGCCGGCCCCTGCCTTTATGGAGCACGGAGCGCCCGAGCGGCACAAAGGCCCGGAGATGCGTCCTCTGCCGCACAGCCTCAGATCCGGCCCTGCAGCCCTCCTCCGCTTTGAAGGGCCACGTCTTTCTTTCAAGCAGCTCTCACTGCACAAGGACAGGGCAGGGTGGTGGGATTTGCCTGAGGAGGGGGTCTGAGGGCATCTTTTTTGGGTGGGAGCCATTATAGAGAAGTTTCCATTGCTCTGCCCACTCCCTTCAAGGCTCCCTGGGCCGCGGACCTGTCTTTCTTCAGTGACAAATAGCCCTCTTGGGCTTGGGTGGCGCCAATAAAGAAGCTTGGGGAGTACAAGAGGGAGAGGCTGTACCCCACAAATCTCGGCCGTGGACGTCCACCCAGGAGCTCCAGGCCATCTTCCGGAGCCTCTGCTCAGGAGAAAGGTAAACACGGCCATTTGTCACTGACTTATCATAAGAACTGCGGTAGCAGCTGTTCCCCTTAATTAATACACCATTGACTTTGAGCCTCACACACACACAAAAAAAAATCCCTTTGTTGAGGCAGGTGTGCGGACTTCAAATCCATTATCCTGTCGGCCTCCACCAAAGGGAAGGGGCCGGGGAGTGGTTAGGCAGCAACTGGACCCAACTCTTCCAGCAGCCCTCCTCAGGCAGCCAGGCCAGCTTCTCCACCCCTGTCCCCAGAGAAAGCTCTAGACACAAGGAGAGAATCTGGACAGAGGGGCCCATGGTGCACCGGGGAAAAGAGAGGCAGAGGGGATGAGTGGGGGCAGGGGGGTGGGGGAATGTGCCACCAATGAGCAGTGGGGGTGAAGGCAGGCACTCAGCATCTTCAGGACCGGCTCTGTCCTTTATTGGCTGGGACCTTGCTCTCATCAGTCACTTTGTCCCTGTAGCGGGGGAAGTTATTAAGAAAAGGTAAAATCAGCCAATACATGACAGCATTATGACACGCTCATAGGGAGCTTTAGCCCGCTGAATGGCCACAGCACCCCCACGCTGTGGTTATCCCCTTTATATGGGATGGGGGAAACTGAGGCACAGGTTGGTCAGGCAAGTAGTGGAGCTGCGGTTTGAACACCCAGACAGACCAGCTCCAGAGCCTGCGTTGTCAGCCCTGCTCTCTTCCCTTCTCCGAAGAAAGTAAGGGGGGGGCCACTCAAGATTTGTCGGGCTGCCCTGGGTTCACCAGAACAGTAAAGCCGCCTCGTCCCAGAGAAGAGCCAGGACCTCACACAGGCTCTAGGAGGCTCCTGTGACCTGCCATCGTGCTTGCCCTGCCTCTGCTCAGGCCACACGCCTTGCTGCCCCCACGCTGACCAGACCCGCCGCTGCCTCCGAGCCTCTGAGACCCCACGTGCTCCCCACACCCTCCTCCAGACCACTGTCCCGTTGGGAGTCATAGCTGCGCCCCTCACCCGCACATCTAGGGCCCGCCCACCTTTTTGTCTCTCCTAATGGAGGTGCTTACTCATACACCCGCCCCTGCAACTTACCAGCCTGCTACCTGCTTCCCTGAAGTGTCCATATCCCCCTCCCCAGGGGGACCCTGGCCACAGAGCCAATCAGGCTGGACTGTCCCAGCCGGGGCAGGGCTATCACACAGAGAGGGCTACAGCTCCCTATGAGCATGTCATAAGCTAACATGCCACAGAGCCCCCAGGACCTGCCAGCCCACCACACCATGTGACAGAAGGCCCCAGGGTGAAGGTGGTCTAGGGGCCAGGCGCCAAAGCAGACCAGCCCAGGATTTGTGTAAGACGCGGCTGGGCCAGGCCCTGCGTCCTAATTGTGACCTCTCCGCGGCCCTGGCAAGTGAGGAGGGCTTGGAGCAGATTCGGTGAGATTTCTCAAAGGAAGACAGATGTTTCCTCCTGCCAAGAGCCGGGGCCGATGCAGGGCTAAGGCCCCTGTGACCTCGAGGACAAACCCCTCAACATGGTGGCGTGTGGTGAGACTGCAGGCCACCGTGGAGGGGCCACCTCCCGAAGGCTGTGAGCAGGGACGGTCCGGAGCAGGGACTCGGGAGCAGAGGAACAGAACAAGCTCTGAGAAGAAAGGAGAGAAGAGGTATCACTGGTGATTACAGCCCAATTTCTGAGCCGTTTCTGTTTAGTAAGGAGACAGGGGAAAGTACAGTAATTTTCTTCAATGAAAACAGGCAACAGAATTCCCTTTGCCTCCTTCCCCTTGCAATTAAGCCCTTCTCTGCAAATGAAATGATTTGGTTTTCATGGGGACTAATTTAAGCACACTTGGAAGGGCCGCTGAACTTTTTGATTGCAAACACCAGCACATGCAAAACAGAACCCCCAGCATCGATGCCAGGCTGGTGAGGGGGGCCCTGCCACGGAGCCCGGGGCTTCGAAGGGGCGAGGCAGGCTGAGCCCCGGGGTGGGAGTCCAGCTCTGGCCCTAAATCTGTGACGCTCTCCCTTCTTCAGCCTCCATCCCTACATCACAGGTGAGGGAGCAGAACTGGAGCCCGGGGGGGGGGGGGGGCAAATGGTCTGACACACCTGGGGATGACAATGAGCTGAGGATGTCACACGCTCTCCGCCACCCCTCCCATCAAGCCCTTTGAATCTGGGCTGGCTCTGTGACTGCTTTGACCAGAGAAAGATGGTCAGAGGGACACTGGCCAGCTGCAGCCCGAGGCCACCCCTGCGGCCCAGAGCCACCACGTAAAGTGGCCCAGCTGCCCTGCCGGAGAGACCTTGTGGGGAACAGATGCCCACCTGCCCCCAGCTGGCACACCAGATGCCTCAGTGAAGCTGCTTTTACCAGTTCCCACCCAGCCTGCCCAAATGGCAGGGTCATGAGTAAGTGCACGGTTGTTGTCCGTATTATTATTATTACCACCTTTTAATTTGAAACAGTTTGAGATCCACAAGAAGATGCAAAAGTAGTACAGAGATTTCTCATGTACCCTTCACCCAGCTCCCCCCAGTGACAATATCCCACAAAACTGTGGCACATTGTCAAAACCAGGAAATTGACCTCGATACAATACTAACTCAGGCATGACTTTATTTAGATTTTACCAGCTCTTTTTTTCAACTTTATTTATTTTGAGAGAGAGAACATGAGCAGGGGAGGGGCATGAGGGGGTGGTGCAGAGAATCCCAAGCAGGCTCTACACTGCCAGGGTGGAGTCCAATGCATGGCTCGAACTCATGAACTGAACTGTGAGATCGTGACCTGAGCTGAAACCAAGGGTTGGATGCCACCCAGGCGCCCCAAGATTTTACCAGCTTTACATGCACTTCTTCTGTGTGTGTGTGTGTGTGTGTGTGTGTGTATGTAGTTCTATGGAATTTTGTCACATGAAACCACTAAGTTTTGGGATGGTCTATGACTCATAATGAACAGCTGATCCAGGTATGGACAAAATCCCCCAGAAGTGTGTATCATCACACAGACCCTTGCGTGGAAGTAGAAGAACATTCTACACTAGACTCAGAGAATGAGCGTCCGAGTGGTCTGACGGGAACCCAGGACGGCCCTGAGGGACAGGAGCAGCTAGTCTGCAGAGTAGTCACTAAGACCACTTGCCAGAATTCCTGGCACTAGGAAAGATGAGGCTGCCTTACTCCCTTTGAAATTAGGCACAGCCATGTGACTGGCCTCAACCAATGAAATGCTGAATGGAAGTGACAAGGGGCAAGCGGAGGCAGAAACGTTAAGACCAGCACGCGATCTGTGATCTCTTTTCTTCTGCCCCGGTGTGATGCTGCAGCTGGGGCTGCCGCCTCAGCCTGGGTCCCGGAGCAAGGGTGGCTGGAACCATAATCCCCAGCTGACCCCCAGTGCAGTAGCGTGAGCAAGACCTCAGTGTAGGTGGGTAGAAGCCGCTGCCAAGAATCGGGGGTGGTTTGTTACTCACATCAGCTACCTGATGCAAGTAACTAGCTTCTGCCACCTTCCCTGAGGGAAGAACAAACAGTTGCATGAGGGGAGCTATAGGAATAGCCTCTGTGTTCCAACATCCAGTGCCTGGAGGCTGGGGAATGGACTAGAAGATTCTGGAAGGTCTGTCTGGGCCCTGGGATCTTGTTCATTCCATTGAGGCAATGTCTGGCAGGCTCTGTAGTGAAGATCTGGATCTTTCCGAGCTGGCTAGCCCTGCTATGCAATTACCGCAAAGAGAAGGCCTGGGGTCCCCTGAAGAGAAGGATCAGAGGAATATCACTCAGTGGGCGCACGGGCAAGAAGGAGATCTCACCCCATGCAGTGGTGCTGACTCCACCATCGGCAGCCACAGCCAAGAGGAGAAAGAGCTGTGCCTTCAGGCAACACGCCTTGTGTGTTTAGCAGCAGAGGGAGGGCCACACAGCTGTCCAGGAGAGCCACGGCCCATGCTGGCTGGACCAGCCTGGCCCCAAGCTCGGTGGAAGAGGCCAGTGGGCATGGCCAGGTCAGAGGCTCTTTAAACAGAGGCCAACGGGAGTGAGGACACGTGGGTGTAGCCAGAGCGTCCCATCCCCCACAGGGACACGTGCACAGCAAGCGGCTGCTGAGTGCTAAACCCCCTGTGGGACACAGGTGCCCAGGATCCCCACCAGGATCCAAGTGACTGAGAAGGGCTGACAAATCTCAGCCGGAGGAAAGTGTGTGTGCGTGTGTGTGTGTGTGTGTGTGTGTGTGTGCATGTGTGTGTGTGCGTACACACACATGCCTGTGCACGCTTGTGCTCCAGCCACCCAACGAGGGGAGGGGGCTTCCTCTGAGATAAACACGCTCCATGTACTTTATCAAATTTGCAGATGCCACACAGCTGGGGGGGATGATGGCAAATACACCAGATGACAGAGCTGGGATCTAAAGAGAAGTTGACAGGCCGGAGCGATGGGGTGGATCTAACGAGATGAAACTTAACAGGGACGAACGTGTTTATTTCGTTTTATTTATCTATTTGTGCCCTGCCTCCATGCGCAGAGGAATGGGGAAGGAACAGTGGCTCACAGGCAGAGGTGAAATTACACTGCACGCAGGACCTCAGACCTGACTGCACAGACCCGGGGTTGGGGAGGGGGTCGGGGGCTGAGCTCCAGGGTGGGCTTGGGGGTCTAGGGATGATGGTCGGTTCTACAGGCAGCAATGTGGGGTTGGTCTGAGGCTGCATCAGTAAAGGTATAGCATCTAGGCTGAGGACGGTAGTGGGGACTGGGGAGCCAGGGCACCTGAATCTGAAGTCCAGGGTGGTCAGGCTGTCCTGTTGGGCAGCAAAGGCCGGCCTCCCTCCATGCCACCCACCTGTAATCCATCTCTCCTTTCCTCCTCGGGCCAGGGAACCGTTAGGGCAGCCTCACCTTTCAAACATGTGCCACCAAGAGTCAGGCCTGGGCCTCTGAGACATTTGCAGGGGACACATGTGGGTTCTGCCCAGAACCCTCTTCACTCTCCACTCAAAGCTGGCAGGACTGGGCTGGGAGTGTCAGCAGCTTGGCTGAGGCTTGGGAATGAGATGCCTCTCCCCTTGATAGGTACCTCCCAGTTTCTCAGAGGGGTCTCTTACTGGCCTATTCTCTTGACTTTGGCTGGGGACAAGATTCAGCAATAAGATGGTCACTTGCTGCAAACATCATAAGGGTGTGGGGGGTTCTGAGGCCTTGTGAGTATAAGCCTCAGGGAGACAAACCGTAGCTCTGTAGGAGAAAGAAGGTCCTCACTATTTTGAGTCTTGGGCTGCCTCGAAAGGTAATGAGTCCCATGTCCCTGGAGGTATGTAAGCAGAAAAACTGAATAGGCACTCAGCAGAGATGCTGGCGCATAATGGATGGATGGGACTAGATGAGTTTGAAAGTCTTGCCCTACACTGAGATGCTTTTCGTTAAAGCTTGACCGAGTTTTTCATCCATGGGAATCCTTCTAAATGCTGCTCCGTGGGGTTTCAATAGTAAGACTGAAAAATAGAAGGAGCTTAAGGTGGCAGCCAGGGATGAGGGTGTCTGAGTACGAATGAGGGCACTGTGGCCACAGAAGGTGGCCAGAGGTCATCAAAGGAAGGGAAAGACTCCAAACCCCAGGTAATCAGAGTGTCCTGTGTCCCCACCATGCAACTTCTCACCGTGCAGGGCTGGCCAGAACCCAGGAAGCCTCTCCGTGCCCCCTCTCTGCTCCTTGTCCTTTGAGGGGTAATGAAGTCTGCACCCCCACCCCTGCCCTCAAGCACCGCTAACACCCCACCAGAACCTGGTGGGCCAGGCAGGGCAGGGCCACGGGCCTGCAGAAGGATGCCACCCCCACTGCCACAGGCCCTGCCACCCTGCCAAGGGTCAGTAAGAGACCAGGCCTGGACTGGCCTCCCAAGTGCTGACTACTGGGGTCCTGCCAGCCACCAAGGAGGAGCATCAGGTCCTTGAGCAAAATCTGGTCTGGAGGGAAGAGGAGCAGTAGGAATAGACCCTCCCGTCCACTGTGTCACCGCAGACTCACCCATATTGCAGACACGGGCCCCCTATCTCCTCCCCTCCTCTCCTCTCTTTGTGAGAAGATACCTGGGGGAGAAGGCTCTTTCCTTACCCCTTAGCTGTCCAGGAGGATTTCCTGGAGGAGGAGTGAATCCACTGCAGGTTCTGGGGAGAAGGTGTAAGCTTATGTGGGGCAGCAGGGCTTCAGGGAAAGGGAAGAACAAGCTGGAGGGGGGAGCCAAGCAGAACGCAGGGATGAGATGGGGATATCCCTAGCTGGCAAGGGCATGGACTCTGGCTTTGAAACCCAGGTTTTGTGAGTACTTAGGCGACACACTTCCTTGGAGCCCGGGCTTCCCATCTATATAACGGGGATGACCCAGGTATCAACCTCACAGGCGTTGAAAGGATTAAATGTCATGTTATACAGCACCTGGTACATAGAACATGGTGATGATAATGATGAAACTGTGTGACTCTAGGGGCCCCTGGTGGCTCCGTCGGTTAAGCATTCAACTCTTGATTTGGGCTCAGGTCATGATCTCCGTGTTCATGGACTTGAGCCCCACGTCGTGCTCCTCGCTGACAGTGCAGAGCCTGCTTGGGATTCTCTCTCTCTCTCTCTCTCTCTCTCTCTCTCTCTCCCCCCCCCACCCCTCCCCTGCTTGTATATGTGCTCGCTCTCTCCCTCAAAAATAAATAAATGGGCATTTTTTTTTTAAATGTGTGACTCTAGGGGCGCCTGGGTGGCTCAGTTGGTTAGGCGACCGACCTTGGCTCAGGTCATGATCTCACAGTTCGTGAGTTCAAGCGCCACGTCGGGCTCTGTGTTGACAGCTCAGAGCCTGGAGCTTGCTTCGGATTCTGTGTCTCCCCTCTCACTACCCCTCCCCTGCTCATGCTCTGTGTCTGTCTCTCAATAATAAATAAACGTTAAAAAAATTTTTTTTAATAAAATGTGTGACTCTAGAGGGTGTGACTATAAACAGTCACCAGTATTCAGACTTCAGCTACTACAAAGAACTTTCCTAAGAAGCAGAGCATCTCTGCCTAGAACAGGCTACTGCATGAGGTGGTGAGCCCCCCGTCCCTGGAAGTATTCAAGCACTGGTGTTCTGGGGAGGGATGCCTGTGCAGGGATGGGTGTGTGTGAAGATGGCCGGCAGGGGTCAGCAATACAGCAGGATGGAAGGGAGGGGTGGTCAGAGCCAACCCCTGCCCCCCCCCTCCCTGGGCCCAGCTCTGGGGACAGCAGTGACAACTGGATCAGGCTGCCTTGCTTCCAGGCAGACAGGATCCACAGGATCTCGCCCAGGCTGTGGCATGTCCTGCAAAGTCAGGTCAGAGTCCTGACACCCAGCAGGCTGGGCAGGGGTGATGGGAAAGGAGAACTCTGAGGCTTCCAATGAGGATCCCTGAGGCCGAAAGGCACAGTGCACCTGAGGGGACTCTGGGCAGACTGGAGAGGCCAGAACAGGGTGCTGGCAGCCCAGGATCTGAAGCTCGAGGTACAGGCCTTCAGAAGGGTCATTCGGGTGACCAGAGCTGGGGCCTGCTCGCCAAGCCATCTGTACCCAAGCCTCCTTAGTACTCTGTCTGAGGGCTGAGGCCTTCTTCCCTTCTCTTTTCCACAGTGGGGCTGACAGTGCCTATCACACCCCACCCCCAGTGCTGAGCCCTCCCTCAGCTCCACCGGGGGCCTCCCAGGGCTAGGAGACTGAAGATGAGTAGACAGGGCTGGGGAGGGCCAGGGACTCAGCCATGTCCCCAGACCCTGTCCCAGCTGGTACAACCAGAGATCCCTAAAGACGATGCTTCTCCCTCTTCCCCCTCCAGGACCAAAGAGTGGGGCCTGTGATTGGGCTGCTCTGGGAGAAAGGCAGTGGAGTGGGGCAAGGAGTGGGCAGGAAGGGGAGAGCCTAATATGTCCCCTGTCCTGGTGCGTAAAGCCCCCAGTTGGCTGTTGGGGGCACCCACCTGGGGCTGAGGGAGGGTGAGGGGTTCATTCCTTCACCTGCCCACTGAGGCCTCCCACTCAGGGAAAGCGGCTGCAGCCTCCACTGAGGCAAGGGGAGCTAGGTCCAGGTAAGAGCTGACATTGCATAACAGTGGTCAACAACACTCGGATGTGGCTGATGTCCTCTGCCCAGCCCCAGATCCACGGAGGAGGTGCAGGTCCCTCCTGGCTCCCAGAGTGCCCCCCACCTCCCTCTGGGGAGGGTATACCAGGACAGAGCAGGACAGGAGGGAGCCTGGGGCTTCAGGGTGGCTCCAGGGACACAGGGCAGCTTCCCTGACAAAACCAAACCAAAGCCAAAATAAATAAAACCTCTCCTAAGAGAAAAAGGTCTGAAATTCCACCATTAAAGATTCATTCCTTTAGCTTAACACTTTGTCCTTTTTAAAAATGCAAACCTATCAGAGCCTCACCTACAAGTAGGTTTGTCAAAGGAAAGAGAGAATGCCTAGCATCCGTGAGGAGGCCAATGGAGAGCAGCAGTGGGGGTGGGTTTCCCAGGATTTACTTTACTACAAAGCTACAGAGCTTTGGCCCAGGGCCAGCTCTAAAGACACCTACAGGGGAAGGAAGCTGAGTGTCCCGGTGCTGTTCCTGTGTCCAGGGAGTGAGACTGGACAGAAGAGACTCATACCCCTCCAACCAAAGACACCTTTCACATAGGCACACGCCCCCACGAGTGTGTAAACATGTGTACCTGCGCACATGGGCAATCATGCCCCCCACCCCCCATCACCACACCTACCCTCCAGGTCCAGGAAAACTCTGGGCCCAGAACACCTGTTGGGGAGGGTAGGGTGGGGTCTCTGCTATCCCTCCCAACACCTCTCCAGGACAGTCGCCTTGAGCTACATCCCGCCAAGCAGTTGCTTTCTGGTTTAGGGTCAAAGCTTGCAGCCAGTGAGTATTTATGGAGGTTTTGCAAGAAGGTGCTGACATCTGAGAAGCGGAGAGATTAACCCATTAGATTAACCCATTATCAAGGGTGAATTTTTCACATTAACAGGTGCCTCAGAGCTCCTAGGGCATCCCTCCCGCCCTCCCTGATTGTTCAGCCCGTTCCACCTGGACGAACCCTCCTGCACCAGTTATTTCTTTATAGGCTTCAGCAGGGCAAGGGGAGGGGGGCCACTTTGGCACATTGGGCCAATATACCTGGTGCCTCTTCCTTCCCTTCTTTTTTCTTTTTTTTAATGTTTATTTATTTTTGAGACAGAGAGAGACAGAGCATGAACGGGGAGGGTCAGAGAGAGGGAGACACAGAATCTGAAACAGGCTCCAGGCTCTGAGCTGTCAGCACAGAGCCCGACGCGGGGCTCGAACTCACGGAACGCGAGATCATGACCTGAGCCGAAGTCGGCCGCTTAACCGACTGAGCCACCCAGGCGCCCCTTCTTTTTTCTTTTTTAATTGTGGGAAAATATCCTCTCCTTTGAAAGTAAGTTTAATTCTTTTTTAAAATTTATTTATTTTGAGAGAGAGCTAGTGCACACGTGCGTGCGTAAGTGGGAGAGGGGCAGAGAGAGAGAGAGAGAGAGAGAGAGAGATCATGACCTGAGCCGAAATTAAGTCGGACCCTTAACCGACTGAGGCACCCAGGTGCCCCTAAGTAAGTTTAATTTTTATAAAAATAACACATGGGCATTATTTTTAAAATCAAATGGTGTTTCATGGTTGGTACATAGCAGGTGTCCCATGAATGAATGAATGAATGAATGAACAAACAAAAGAGGAACCCCTCTTGATGTTTCTCCAGTTCTTCACAACAGGGGCACCTAGTGAGAGAGGCAAGGAGCATTCACATCTTGCCTAACAGGTAAGGAAACTGAGGCCCAGAGCCGTGGTTAGGGGTGTTAGACAAAATACAGGCAGCCCAGGGACTTGACTGAGGTCACCTGCAGTTTGGGTCTAGACCCAAGCCCACCCCTGCTCTGGACTCTCCAGTCAGCTTGGGGCTGCCCTTCCCGGCAGAGCCCTAGGGCCACCGTGTTACCCCAGCCTGGGAAGGTGAACTGGCTTCTCACATAGCAGGCCTAATTTTATCTGCTTCTTCAGAAGGGCTGGAAAGGGTGCCAGAGGAGGCAAGGTCAGAGGGTCAGAGCTTTGGGGGCAAAGCTGGTCCAGGGCTGCAAGGGACTCCTCCAGCCCCAGAACCTAGGGTCTGGGCCTCCAACCTGGTCTTTCCTAGAAGGGCAGGCACCAGGTAGCCAGCTGGGCCAAAGTAAGACCAGAGGTGAGAGGGGAAGTTTGCAGGGCCTTGTGGGATCCATATGGCCAGGTCCTCACTGCATCTCACCTGGATCACTGCTGTACCCCCAGAATCTCAGTGCCTCCCAGGGGCTTCTCAAGGAGAAGTACACTGAGTTGGGAGCCAGTGCCTCAGTCCTCCCATCCATGAAATGGAAATAATAATGGCACTTCCGTTACTCCATTACTCTGGGTGACTGGAGGGTTAACTAAATTGAGAGAATTAGGGTCTGTGTACAACAGTGCCTGGCACATAACAAGGGCTTCATTTGTATCTGCTGATGTTGCTATTCCAAATATGATTTGAGCCCCTACTCTCACCCCCAGGCCACACAAGCCTCCCCCCTCCCCGCACCCCCTGGGGCTCCCAGGTCCTCCCAGCCCCTCCCCTCGCTGTCTGCAGCCTTCTCCTGGGGCAGGGGAGGGGGAAGGGGGAAGCAGCCTGCAGAGAACAAACTCCCTGACCACCAACACCCCCAGGCCCTGCCTGCGTAGGGATGGCTGCCAGGGGACAGGGTGGGGGCAGACCAAGGACGGATGGCCACTCCAGCCCTGCTTGCCCGACTCAGCAGAAACCAGGGCCGGCAGTAATGGGCTGGCGGCCCCCAGCTGCAACCAACTTCATTTTCTGTCACAATTAAATGATCGCTCGAGTTTGCTCACGCTCACTTATTCAATTACCTTCTTGGCCCTGAAGGACTCACAGAGAAACAGCCATAAATAACCCACATCAGCCAACCCCCCAGGCTGTCATCCCTGCACATCACTCACTGGCCCAGGCCGGACTTGTCTGCGAGCCCAGGACCATCGCCACGGGCGTCCCTGTCCCCCAAGTCAATCCTCCCCGGCTCCCATGGCCCACATCCGAAAGTCAATCCCTAGCCCGAGAGCTGGCAGATCTGGGCCCCTCCTGGCAATGCATGCCCACCCGTGTATCTCTGGGGGGCCGCTTCCTCCTGCAGGCCTCTCGTTCTAGGCCTCCGTCATCTGTGAAATGACAGAAAATTCTATGTGAGTTGTGAAGTATTAACCTCGTAGGAAGCTGTGGTCCTGGCTTCACAGTCAAAATATGGGCACGATCAAAGGTGAGACAAGGTGTCCTCTCTACCTGCCTGCACCCCCACCTCCTCTCCAGGCCCCTCCACTCCAGGCTTCCACACATGCCCTGCTCTTCTAGCCGCCATGCCTTTGTGGGTGCTTTTCCCCTTGCTGTTCCCTGCATTCACTTCTCTTCCCTGCGTTCGATTCTCCACCCTTTACGGTCCAGCTTGGATTCCATCGCCCCTGGGAGGCCTGAAGTCTGCCCCCACGGCAAGCATATTGACCTCTCTCTCCTTATGCTCCCACAACATCCTTTTTTTTTTTTTTTTAATGTTTTCTTATTTTTGAAAGAGAGAGCGTGAGCAGGGAAGGGGCAGAGAAAGAGGGAGACACAGAATCTGAAACAGGCTCCAGGCTCTGAGCTGTCAGCACAGAGCCCGATGTGGGGCTCGAACCCACGAACTGTGTGATCGTGACCCGAGCCGAAGTCGGACACTTAACACTGAGCCACCCAGGCACCCCACTCCCACAGTATCCTAGGCGCTTGTGTGGTACCTACAGGTTCTGCACAGGGGAGACTATCCCAGGATCAAATATTCTGGGCCGCTGTGCCCATAACCATGTCAGGGTACGAATCTCACTTCAGGGTTGGGAAGTGTAGTCACTGTGGTTCCCCTCCCTGAGTCCCATCTGCACAAGGTCTAACCATTTATAATCATAACAGTAGCCAATATCTTGGAGGCCTTGTGTCACACACAGTGCTAATTGGTTTTTACTTGCATTATCTCATTTGAACACTACAATAACCCTAAGAAAATTATCCCGGCTTTGCAGATGGGGAAACGGAGGTTCAGTAAGGTTGAGATGCTTGTCCAAGGTCCCATCACCAGGAAAAGGCTGGGCTGGGACTCAAACCCAGGTGTGTCCACACCCACAGTCCACGGTCTTTGCCTGCCCTCTGCCCGTTCGGCAAGAAGAACTAGCCGTCTCCGGACTTGGGTTCAAGTGTGGCGTGCGACTCTGGGCACCTCTCTGCTGTAGCCTCTCTTTGTCTCTCACCTTCTGTAAAATGAGAAGATTGTAACAGGTGGCCTCTGGGGGACCCTCCAGCACAGATGCTCTGGCATTCCACTTCTTTCTGTGAAGCACGGCTCTGACCAGCCCAGTGGAACCAACAAAGCCGGAATGGGCTGGGGGTTGGGGGGGGTGAGGCGAGCTCATCCTCCAGGAATGTTCTGGGGAGGGGCCCGGGCACGTTCCCGGAAGCAGGTGGCAGGCCGCCTGTTGTCTGGAGGAGGGCAGTTCTTGAGCCTAGCAATGGTGGCAAAGTTCTGTGGGCACTCACACGCCGGTCAGGGTCCTTCCTCTTATGGCCTTTGATGCCTGCCCCCAGGGAGGGCTGCTCAGCTCAACTGTGACTACAGTCGTTTAGGAGCAGAGGAGACACGCACCGCAGTGCTGACAGCACTGGGTTCTCCGTGCCACACGTCAGCTCCTTCTCCCGAGAGCTGTCTTGGGAAGGCGTCCTCTCTGAGCCTTGGCCAGATGTGAGCTGGGGAACGCGGCCAGTAACGCCGCGCTGTGGGGAGAGCCAGTCCCAAGCCGGGTTCCCAGCAACACCTCCTCCTTGTCACCTCCCCAGCCCATACCTGGCCCGTGGGCTTGACGGGGAAAGTGGAGGGATCATCCTGTGCTTTCCCCCCTTGGCGTGGGGATGCGGCCTCGCATCGGTGTGTGTCTGTGGGGCTGTCTGGTGAGTCAAAGAGTCGTTAGGAATGGGGGCCCTGAGTTCAAATCCCAGCTCTGCCACTTAATAGCTGTGTGACATGAGGCCTTTCTGAGCCTCTGTTTCTCAGCTGTGAAACAAGAGTAATAGAGGCCCCTCTCTCACAGGGCTGCTGTGAGAATCAAATGAGGTAGAGAGAGAGAGAGAGAGAGAGAGAGAGAGAGAGTGTGTGTGTGTGTGTGTGTGTGTGTGTGTGTAGAACAGGGAGCCACCATATACCTGAATGTTTGCTGTCCCTGCGGGTGGTTCTGGTGGCTCCCTCAGCACCCCCCACTGCCCTGAGCCAGCGCCCTGACCCCCCGCCCCAGCACCTGGCTGGCATCTTGGGCGTTCCTGATGCCACTCCCAGTCCTGGTTGATGACACCCCGCAGCTTCCTAGTCCAGGAGTCCATCTGACTTACAGAGGGTGTCATGCCTGCCCCACCGTGTCCATCTCCTCAGATTCCAGGCTTCCAGGAGGCAGGTGGAGGTCAGTAAGGGGGAAGTGCTGCCATGGCCTGGTCCCTCCTCTCTGAGGGGTCTTAGCTCATCAGCCTTTTGGGAGCCCAACACGAGCCCAGGCAGGCTCTGGGACGGGATCCCAATGCCCAGGCTAGAAGTTGCCAGGTGGGGCCAGGAGCTGAGCGCCGGGTCGGGCCGGGTCGCACTCGATCCTCTGCGAGCGGCTGGCCACTAGCCGTGAGCCCTCCTCCAACAGCAAGGGGCTGGACAGGGGTCTTACTGTGTGTGCTCCATCCTGGGCTTTCCAGGGAACAGGGTGGCAGCTGATGCAGGAGGCAGCTGACCCCCAGAGGGCCCAAGTCGCTGCCATCCAGGGAGGCTCTGGACGACTGGGGGCAGCGGAGAGCAATGTGTCCATCGTGAAGGAAGCCAAGGCGCTCCATCCCTGAGACCTTGTTCCGGGATTCCCTTCGAGGCACCTGTGACAGGTCCCTCAGTGCCCAAGTCTCTGGGCAGAATCCTGTGCCCCTGTCTGCCCCAGAGCACCCATTGCCAAAGGCCCACTAATGAGGACATACTTGTGCAGCCCAATGCGCTCTGCCATATCAAGGCACTCACACACCCACACATGGCCTGAACACAGCACAGTGAGAACAAGAAGTACCAGTAGAAACAGAAAAGGTGATGAGAGAATGTGAGAGAAAAAAGAAAAACCAGAGACAGAAAAAGCCAGGACAGCGTAGGAAATAACCAACAGGCAGGAAAAGGAGGAGGAAGAAAAGAGTTTGTTGAGAGAATCACAAAACTGAGATGCCTTCCCTCTCTGAGCCTCAACATCCGGTCCTGGAAAATGGGTCTCCTCACAGAGTGGAAGTGGGGGAGGGTTGGGGAGGGGCCAGGGAGCGGAAGAGGAGAAGGAAGGAGAGGGCAGTATGCCAACTTGGGGTGTGGCAAGATGGGCCCAGCACAAGGGAGTAGGGGCTCTTGCTGGAACCCGGGCGGGTCAGCAACAACCGCAGCAGCCACGATGTTGATGCCATGAGAAGGGGGTGATGATATGTCCTGGAACATGTTGGCTCTAGAGCGGGAAAACTGGGTCATGGGGGCAGTAGAGGGAGAGGGGGAGGGTGACTGGGCCAGGGAGAGCAGGCAGGGCCTCCATGCCCAAGGCCAGGAAGAGGAAAGGCACCCCTGATACCAGCTGTGGTGGCTCATGAGCCCACACACCCCCAGTTGTGAAAGCCAGGGCATCGGGAGGCTTGAGAGGGAAGTCGTAGACCCAGAACGAGTTCATTCATTCATTCATTCATTCACCAAACGGGTACTAGGAAGCTGGCACTGTGCTACATGCTGGGGACACAGTGTGAAGCAACACGATTCCCGTCACTGCCCTCGTGGAAGGGAAACATGCGGGGAGCAAATAATCACATAAGTAAGAGTGCAACTGTATCTGGGACGAGTGCTTCGAAAGGAAGGTCTTGGGTAGCAGACCATGTCAGAGGGGTCAGGGAGGGCTGCTTGGAGGAGGTGACACTTGAGCTGGCATTTGAAGGGGGAAGAGGAGTTAACCAGGCAGAGAGGTGAAGAAAGGGCATCCTAGGCAGAAGGGACAGCAGGTACAAAGGCCCCGCACAAGGTGTGGCTAGACCACAGAAGGCAAGGGGGCACCCCGCGAGATGGAGCTGGGGAGGTGGACAGGGCTGTGTCCCCCAGGGGTAGGGGCAGGGCTTTGGACTTTATTCTAAGGACAGGGAGTCACTGAAGTGACAGGACCTGAACTGCCTCAAAGCATCACTCTGGGGAGAATGGATTGTAGGAGCAGGGGTGCAACGAGAAAGGAGGGTACCGTGAGGAAACACCAAAGTCACCATGGGAGATGGCAGGGCAGCGGGCCAGGGTGGTGGCTGTGGAGACACAGAAAAGGAGTCCAGTTTGGGACTTGAAATTTTACAGGATGTGGTGATGGATAAACTGCCAGGGAATGCAGCAATGAAGGAGGAGGTCCTAAAAGGTCAGTCGGGTATGGGGGGTGAAGGGAGAGCACCCTGTGGCCTAGAGCCAGCAGGATGCCTGTGTGCTTATGAGCCCCGGGCATTTCCTGCCTCCAAATGGTGCCATCCAAGAGCTGACCTGGAGTGCTGTGTCCACAGAGGGGCCCCGTGGGTCAGGGCTGATTTCCTAAAGAAGAGGCAGGATCAGGCCCAGAGGGTGGGTGGGGAGTTGTCTTAGGGGCAGAGGTGGTCCCAGACATGGCTGTAGAAGGAGGCTTAGCTGCAAGCATCTTGCAGGCGAAGCTGAGCTTCAGAAAAATGAGCATGAAGAGAATTTGGCCGTAGTCATAAACGGAAATAGAGTGGCTCATTTGATTGCATAACAGAAAGCCCCAGATCACCGGCTCTGTGACCATAGGGCCCTGTGCATTTTGTTTACTGCCATGTGTCTCAGATCACATAGCAGGGGCTCAAGAATGATGTGAAAGAAACGCATGGAAAGGAAGTTGATATGGAACTTTGCTCTTAACAACAACAACAACAACAACAACAGCAACAACAACAGGACAAAACAAGAAAGCAAGTACTGGGACTCAGTCAGACCCTCCCAAGGCCCTGGGTTTGGCCACTCACTGGCCCAATGGCTCAGGTGTGAGGTCCCTTCTCCTCTACCCCCAGGGGCCTACGGGCTCAGCCTTGTGTTGATTCTAGGGTTCCCAGAACAGCGATTTGAGTCCAATAGGTGGGAATGGGAAGGTGCGGGAGAGCTGGGGGGAAAGGAGGTCATACCCTCTTTCCCAGGGCCAGGTAACCGGAGCCCAGCACATAACTGGGCAGCGTGAGGGACTGAGCGCACAGGAGGCTCACAGGGCAGCCTGACCATCTGCCTTCCCTGGTGAAATGTGATCTGCTGCCCTGGGGAGCAAGGAGGGGCATGGGATCCACACCCCATTAAACCCAGCCTCAGGGTGCCCAGGAATCCCTGTCATGCCTCCAGGGCGCTGCCCTGTCTGGGTATGGGGGAGGACTCAGGATGGGGATAGGAAAGGAGGTTGGCCACAGGAAGGGCAGCAGAGGGCAGCCCCCAAGCTTGCTATGGCCTTCCCCTGACACTCTGTCCTGTGCTGCTAACCCATCTGTCCAGCAGCTCCTGCATGCCAGGCCCCAGGATGGGCGCACGGCACACCGCTGGAATTGTGACAGAGGGTCCTCTGGGACAGGGGCCAGGAGACCAGCGTTCTAGTCCTGCCTCCTCTCCCATTTTGGCACCTTATCAAAGCCTGTGGCTCACCCGCTCCGTGCGTGAGCAGAGATTGAGGAGATTGAAAAGTCATCGTGGCTCAGTGCTGCAGCAACAAATCTGGGAGAACCCTGTTAGAACCAGGAGACAGGTGAGGGTGCCCGGAGGGAAGCAAGGACCTGGGGGATGTTGCCTGGAGTCAGAGAGAGGCTGGACCAGACCAAGGGGCAAGCTGGGCCTGAGGGGTCTGGGCAGAGCCCCCGGCTGGAGAGGAGGCCGAACCCATGGCTGTGGCTGAGCCTCAGGGGCTGAGTGCCCACACTTGGAGAAGCCCGGGCAGGGCCAGCCTAAGGTCCTGGGCCAGTGGGGCACCCAGTGCCCCAGACAACGGCAGCCAGAAATCTGGGGTATGAGTCACCTGAAGGGCAGACTTCAGATCTTCCTAATACTTGGTCCAGAGTCACTCAGACATGAGGCCTGACGCTTAACGAGCCCCTGTCCTTTACCCACACCCCATCTCTCCCCATCCACATGTCACCAGACCTTGTCAAACCTGCCTCAACATCTCACGAACTTACCATTCCCTTCCACTCCACTGCCTCTTTTCCCCACCACGCTGGACTCACCCGGAAGGCAGTATCTGGCAGCCTCATAACCTGTCTGCCCATCTTTGATCCACTCCTCCTCAAATAAGAATGGATGTGCTCAAAACACAAACCTGAGCCTGGCCCTTTCTGATACAAAGCCCTTCTGTTTCTCCTGAGAAGCTCAGATTAGAGGCCTGTGAGACCCACCTCCCTCACTGCAGACTCACCTGTCATCACTCCCCACCTCTCTCATGCTCCAGTGCTCTGAGTGCCTCCACCTCCCTGACCACCCTCTTCCCTGATGCCTCTGGGCCTTTGCACATGCTCTCCCTTAGCTAGAGTGCTCTTCCCACCACCCTCTCCCCACCCCAACCTGGATGACCCCATTTGTCCTTCGGGTCTCTGATGGCTACTTCCTCCAGGATGCCTTCCTTGCTCCCCCCAAGGCTGGGTGAGGGGCCCCCCTAAGCTCCATGTTCTCCCACCAAATGCATTGGGATTGCCCTTCAACTTGCTGAACACCCCTTCCTCCACCCCCACTGTAATCCCCTGTCAAGAGTCATGGTCTGGCAGGTTCCTGGGTCAGCCTAGCGGAGCATCCGGAACAGAAGGGCCTCCAAAACTACTTGACTGACTGTCTTCAAGTTGATTGAGTGTTGATGAGCTGACTGTCTTCCTACATGACTTTCCCTCTCACTGGAGGCCACAGCATGGGACAAACTGGCAGTGGGGAACAGGGTGGAGGAACGGAGAAGAAAGGAAGGGAGAACACGATCCCCTAGCCTAGCCTTACCTCCAGGAGTGAAAAAACAGCCAGGGTCCTTACGCAACTGGCCCTTGATGCACAGGGCCTGCCATCCAGGCAGCGGAGCAAAACACTTCTCTCTCAGACCTCTCCTCTTCTTCCTCCTCTTCATCCCCCCTCCCTCCTAGGCCCTCAGGCCCTGCTCAGAGCAGCCATACACCAGCTGACAGCTGGGCATGCCAGCCCCCGCCAGCCCTTCCCGAGGGTCAGGTGACCTCCCTTCCCCAGGGCCACTGGGCAGACCTGAGTCTAGGCAGACCTCTCCACCAGCGCTAGAGTGGACAGTGAGTTCTCTGTGCTGGACACTGGGAAGGGCCTTTTCTTTGCCCAGGGCCTGCAGTCAGGCAGGCACTGAAAAAAGAGACTATTTTCCACTGGATCTTCCCTTCCAGACACTCCCTGCTGCCCTTCCAGGAAGGAGGCCCTGGTGAGTGCTGCCTCAGGGGTAGGGCAGGGAGGGCCTGGTTGATGGGGCCTCAGGGTCCGTGCAGGACAGGGCAGCCCCCTACATCCCGACAAGGCTCTACCCAGTGGAGGTGCCAGTCTGTCTGTGTGTGTCTGTACATCTGTGCGTACCTGTGTATATGGAGGGGGTGCTGGGTCGGTTCAGGGACATGGAAATTCTGCCGTTTGCTCTTCTCCCATCTCTGTGCCCTTCCCCTAGAGTAATTCCAACCCTTCCTAGGGTGTCCAGAAGTCTCTAACCTTGGCTCCTGTATGAAGGCTGGGAGGGTTCTGGTGCGCTGGGACTGTAGAGGAAGCTGTGTGGCAGGTACAGGGGTTGGAGCCAATGATTCCCACCGTTTAACCCTTAACAGCGGCAGCTGTCCCAGGAGAAGTTGGCAATGCCCCCTGGGCTCCCAGAACAGTGTGTCCTGTCCCAGCAGCCCCACCCTTCCGCAGGGTGGGGGCGGTGCGCGAGGCTGGGATGATGTCAGGGCCTGTGGGCAGTAGCCCGTGGCCTGGGTACGGGGTGCCCCCGTAGAGTGTCGGTAGACCACCGGCACCACCAGGGGCCCCCCTGCCCTGGGTCCTCGTGGCCCTCCAGTAAACCTGAGACCTGAACCTGTCTGGGCCTGTCACAGTCCTCAGGATCTCTGGGGACCTAAAAACATCCACGCTAGGTTCCTTCTCCAAAGATTCTGATCCCATGGGGCAGGACCCAGGCTTCTCCAGTTTTTAAAAGCTACCAACTTATGTCTAAACCTTTTTTACTATGAAAAACTTTAAGCCTACAGGAAAAAGTTGAGGACATGATATCATGAATGCTTGCATATCCTACACCAGGTTTTTCACGGTTGTTTGACCTTGGCCGTAATTGCTTCATCGACTACTCTAAGGCCAAGGTATTTGAAGTCGTTTATGGACATCACCACAATCCCCTCAAAGTACTTCAGTAAGTTCTTACACAACCCCAATGCCATTATCCCATTAACAAAATTAACAACTCGCAAAGAACGTCCACATCTAGTTCATATTCAAATTTCCCCAATGCCCCCCTAGATGTTTCATATTGCTTTGTTTACACCAGGATCTAATCAAGGTATACGGGGTCACTATGTCTTCTAAGTCCTTTTCAATCTGAAAGCGGCTCCGCCAACCACCTCCCGCCACTCCCCACCCCACCCCCACCCCCAACCCACCTTGCTGACTTGAAGGGCCGGTTGTCCCACAGGAGGGTGAGAATATGGCTGGGTCAGAGAGCTCTCAGTGCAGAAAGGGAAACTGAGGCCCAGAGAGAAAGGGACAGGGAATCTGAGGCAGAACCAGGTCTCCTGGTCCCCTCCTGGGCTGTGCTCCCCCAGAACTCCCTCAGATCTCCTTATCAGAGATCTGAAAAACTCCTCCTCTGCAAAGGGCCTGTGGCCCCTGGGAGCCTCCCAGTGCTCTGTCCCAGGGCATCCTGGGGACAGCAGGCCAGGCTGAGCTATCCCATGGCTCCCCAGCCCCCCCACCCCACCACCCCCGCTTTCTCCTGCTGGGAGCAGGGCACCTGAATAAATCCTTGCCGTATGGTTGCTATCTTGTTCACCAGCAGCCACAGGGAACAGCAATCAACTTTACGAGCATTGGGTTGTTCAGGGGAGTAAGATGAGAGGCCGGGAGGAGCTCCAGGAATGGGGGACGCGGGGGCTCACTGAGTGCTGGTTACTCTTCCTCATCGAGCAGGACCGGCGCACCTGTAGCTGCAGGGGGAGTGGGGTCCAGCCGCCCCAGGGAGGGACTGGTTGAGCGGAGAGGCCGAGGACCACATTCCCCTCAACTCAAAGGTGCCCTCCAGCTCCTGTGCCCTGTCCCTCTTTGGCAAGCCCTGTGCCTGGCCTCACCCTGTGAATGGAGCCAGGCACGCCACTCCTCAGAACATGCCTCACCAAGGGCGGGAAGCTCCCCCCACTCCTCCGGCCAGATACCCCTTAGAAAAAGTGGGGTGCAGTGAGAGGAGGAGGGAATGTGGAGGGGCATTGACCTTGGTGCCAACTTCTGAATTCTTGAGAAACCGGCCCTGGGTAAGGCAGGCCCTTCAGCCACCGTTCTGGGCTCTGTGAGGACAGGCCTAGCAAACCCAGGTCCGGGATGTGTCCCCCCTCGGGGGCCGGGGCTGGCTGGCTGTGGAGTGTGGGCTGCAGTGACTCCCTCTCTGGGCGATTCTGGCATGCCTGCTGCTGCCCTCTGCTGGGGAGACGCCAGCTTGCGTTCTCCCTGAACAGGCTCGATCACCAGAGTTGGCCAGTCCCACTCTGTGGGGACCACACACTCACACACGCGCACTCACACATTCGGCCGCACGCTCACACGTTTGCTCCACCCATTATCGCATTTTGACCTTAAAAGGCCGTTTCTTCTTGCAGCCACAAAGTTGCCATGCTAACCACTGACAAAACCTTCTATCTCTGGCTCAAAGGCCTCTTATGTAAGGCAGGTGGCTGCTGACCGTAGTACTTAAGAGAAAGGTGGGGAGAGGCGGCAAAGGGGGCCAGAGGTTGGGAAATGTGCAGGTCTGGGTGGTGAGCAGTATCCAAGATCCTGGACGCAGCTTCAAGGGGGTGAGGTCCTGAGGGGGTGCAGGGAGTTGGAAGATGCTGTGCAGCCATTACTAGCCAGGCGCAAGGTGGCCGAGGCCCTGTGGTGCTGTCACGAGGTCAAGATGTGTCAGGAGTTGGGGAGGGAGAAGCCTCCCAGCCTCTGCCTCTTCCAGAGCAGGCCTTCCAGGGGCACTTGGATTCTTGAGTCATCTTTGGCCCATGCGTCTCCCGCCCTGACAGCAAGCTCGGAACATTGCTGCTGCTGCTAAGGACATTTGTCAGTGGCTGAAGGGCTTCTAAACTAATAATCGCTGTATTAAAATCGCATTTGGTCCTCAAACTGGAGGAACATTGGGAGATTTTAAATGTTAAGAGAAAAGGAAAGAGAGAGAAAAAAAATCTTCTCTCAAAGGATGAAATCAGCCCCGAAATAAGTCTGTGTGACTGGGGAATATGAAGCATTGCTCTGTGGTTCTGGGTGTCAAGCCTTCCCTGGGGAACAGAGGCTCTGCAAAGCCACATACTTCAGCCACGGCTGGGAAGGTGACGTGTGAAGTCCCCCAGTGTTCGGTATTGATCCCATCGGGTGGGGGACCACGCAGACGGGGGGCACACACCATCTTACAGCCCTTGAGTCATTTTTAGAATGGATTTTAAAACACGACTTTTTTTTCCCCAGAAAATAATCTTGTGCTTTCCCGGCTTGGATGGCCCCGGATGATACACAACCCTCTGCCACATGAGAAACTCCAAAATCCTCCTGCCCATTACGACCTAAGCAGTTTTAAACGGTTTTCGGGTCCTCTCATCTCTAATAGATTAAAAAAATGCTCCCTTGGGCATCGCAAAGACATTGAATGGTACTTGTACCAAACCTCTGGCTCCGAGAGACCCGTGAAATGTACGGCAGAGCTTCAGAGGCGAGAGGGCACCCATAAACCATGCTGGTTTTGAGTCCGCAGCCTGACACATCTCATACTGCGGTCTGCTTTTGACACAAGCTGTTTCGTAATTATCTCCTACCCTGAACGCTTCCCCCATCAGACTTATGGGGATGCGGTCTGGAAGGCTTCCACACCTCACGGTCTCAAGCAGCCCCCTCCTCCCTGGCCTGAGCAGGAGCCAGATGGGCACCTCCGGTGCGTGTGGCCAGGCCCTCTCTGTGCCCCCTCTAGGCCAGTGACTAGAGCAGTTCGGAGGGCATTGAGCAGGCCAGGCTTACCGCCACTCAGAGCCCTTCCTCTGGTCTCCTGGCTGGTCCTGGCTCTTCCCTATTGCTCCCTGCACATCCCCTCCCTGAGACTTACCACCACTCAGAGCCCCTCCTCAACCTCCCCCACCGCCCAGCCGGCATCTCTCCCCGTCTCAGACCCCATCCTGGACCCGTGACGCCACCCCTCCTCAGCCGACAGCAGTATCCCTCCTAACCTTTTCAACCAGGGCTCCATCTCAACATAATTTGTTCCCTACGAGTCCCCCTGCGATACTCATTATACTTTTAGTATCCGTTGATTGAGAAAATGGATGCTGATAAAAACTACTAGGAACTCAGTAATGCCTTTAAATGAATTTGTATTTTGGTAATCACCAAAGTGTTTATATACATTTGAGAAGTTATCGTGCTCCAAGGGTATTACTGTTCCAGCCGGAAGACGATGCTGGATGGTGGTGTGGCTTGGGGAAGGTCTAGACTGGCCCACAGGAGGCCCACAGGAGGGGGCCTTCACCCTCGGCACTGCGAATCCACACCGCTGAGCGCCCCGTCGGACCCCGTCCCCCAGCAGCACACTGCCCAGCCGGGTGCAAGCTCCTGGAAGGCCCCCGTTTCTGGCCACTAAGGCACACAGTGTGGAGAGGGCCTCGGACAGGACCCTGACCCTCAGGCCTTTAGAACTGACAGGCCCCCTATGGCTGAATCCCACCTAGAGTACTCACTAGCTCTGGGCTGTGAGGAAGCTCTTTAACGTCTCAGACCCTCAGTTTCTCCACCTGAAAATGACTCTCTTCAGAAACAGAGATGGGGATGATAAAGCCAGTGACTCGCAGGAGTAGCTACCATCATGTAGGATATATTTGTGCAGTGAAGTATCTGAGGGCCCAATTCAAGTGAGGTCGCTTTCCGTTTCCAGGCTCCATGCTGGGGACTGGACCGTGAGTTGGTCCATTAGTCAGGATGCACCAGGCTGTGTGGTATAACAAACTACCCCCAAATCTCAGGGGCCTACTAGAGCACAGATGTATTTCTCTATTAGGCTGCGTATCCAACATGCAGAGTCACTCAGAGAGTGACCGTGCTTCCGAGATGACCGGGGCCACCGTGGAACTGCTTACCGCTCCCACCAGAAATGACGTATGTCACTCCCGTTCCCGTTGTGTTGGTGGAGGCAAATCACGTGGCTGTACTTACCTCCAAAGGGCAAGGGAAGTGCAATCATCCCACATTCCCACAGGAAAGACCGGACTCTTTGTGAACAGCGCTGACAATGACCGCAGTCAGCCAGCTTGTTTCCAGGTATAAGGAACTGACAGGCTTTCATGAGATATAGTTCAGGACTAATTTAGTCCAAGTTTGCACTGGTACAAGTTTGATTTGTGGTTTCGCCTGCCATCTTCCTCTAAAATGGCAGTGGCAAGCTTGAAAAGAGGCCTATCTTCTGTAATTTTTAACGAACTTGGGTTTCGCATGTAGGTAGAGATTACACACACAGACTCTCAGGAAATAAAACGTGCCAACTGGTAGTGATGAGCCATGAGGCACTCATCCACCTCAGCTTGATGGTGGCCTCTGTCACTGTCCCTGGCATCACTTGTATTGTCATCTGTCTCCATTCTGGAAGCCAAATACAACTGCAGGCCCTGCTGTCCATGACCCTCCCCCCACCCCCCAGCCCAGGGAGTGTCCTGCAACCCTACAGCAGGCTGACTCAGGACCCTTGGGGCTGCACTCACACAGGCATTTAACAACCAGCTGGATGGGGGGGCCCATCAGAGAATTTAGCCCTTGAGTCTCCTGGAGTGAGCCCAGAGCTATTTCATTCAGGACATAACCCAGCGACAGGGGAGGAGGACACAGGGACCTGGGGCCATTTGTCCACCACTCCGGGGGGAGGGGGCTTTAAGCTGAGCTCTTCTGGCTGGGGGCATCTGACCCTCTTCCCTCCCTCGGTCTCTCCTCCTCCTCCCTCCCCAAGGAACACGAGGGCAGGATGCTGGGTGAGGGGGGCAGCTGTGGGCCTCTGGGGGCAGGCGTGGGCTGGAGAGAGCGACACTTGTCTCCCTTTGACGCACTAGAGAGAGCCCAGCGTTCTCAGCAAGTGTGTCAGAGGGCTGTAAGGTCCTGTCTCAGGCGGCGCCTCACCTGCCTTCCCAGCACCCAAGCTGAGTCAGTCCCGAGAACAACCCACGCAGTGACAAGCCTCGAGTGGTGGAGACGCTTGGGGAGAGGACTCCACAAAGGAATGCTGTGCATTTTGTCATCTGAGGATCGTGACAAGGCTATGGCAGTGGGCGGGAAACCAAGACTCAGACGAATGTTACCGGTTCGTCCTAGGGGCCTCAGCAAGCTAGTGGGAATGCCTGGTACAGATGTGGGCTCTGGACTCCTTGCCCAGTGCTCTGAGGAAACAGAACAGGGCCCAGAGGCACTGATCGAAGGCCAAGGCCCACGCCAATGACAGACGTGCCTGCATGTGGCAAAAGGAAGGTCTGGGTTGAGAAAGATCTGTCAGCTTGAATTACTTATCCGGGACTTTTGAGGGAGGATGGGGAAGAACGGAGGTCTTCCCTCGCTCATTCCCACAGAGCAGGAGGCTGCACGCAAAGACAGTGACACCCTGAGTTTCCTTGGGAATGGAAGGTCAGCATCAGTGTCAAGGGGAAGCCACGGTGTGCCTCCCTGAGCAGCACAAAGCCCACCTGCCCAGCTCAGGCAGGTGCTTTGGTGTGAATGCCACTGCCCTCCAGCCTCCCTCTGCCCCTTCCCACCAACCTGTGTCAGAACCCCAGATCATACTGTACTATGCTATCACCTCCTCTATACCCTAAGGAGACCCTCGAGAGGAAGGATCTCCATCACCCTGTTGAGTCTAGATTTTTTTTAACTTTTTTTTTTTTTTTAAGTAATCTCTATGCCTTACATGGGGCTCAAACTCATGACCCCAAGATCAAGAGTCACATGCTCTACCAACTGAGCCAGCCGGGTGTCCCAAGTCTAGATTTTTTTTTTTTTAAGTACAGGCTGACTACCCATCAGACTCCCCATCACTACGACCCACCCTAAGTTTGCACTGCAGTGCCATGGGTTGCCTCGGAGACCCAGGGTCTTCCTGGCTTGCTCTGCGCTCTCTGAGAAAGTTCAGCCAGGGCTCCTGAGAACATCTGGGAATGCCAGTGCTTCTCAGGTCTTGTTGACATCCTTAGCCAGAAAGTACCTCCAGCCCCAGCTCTATAGGTAGACCTCCCCGGACCCCTCATGATGGTTTTTGCAGAGGTACGGAGCCCACCCACCACTAGGACAAGCACTTACTTCATCAGGTTGGAGGAGGAAAGCTAGGGGTGGTCAGGAAAGGAGAGACCAGGCCTGGGGGACAAGAAAACCTGGGTTCCGTCCTAGCACAGCCAGTGACTTGCGGGCGACTTTGGCCAAGTCCCAGCCTCCTTGGGGCTCAGTTTCCTGACTGTCAAAGTGGATCCACAGCAGCCCTCAGCATCCCCGCAGCATGGCGGGTAAATGCGCTATGGGGCTAAGGTGTCTGGGTTCAAATCCCTGCCCCGTCCTTAACGGCGTCGTGCACATAGGCAAGTTACTTAACCTCTCTGTGCCCCATTTTCCCCATCCGTGAAACAGACTGCTAACACTACCTCATAGGGTAGTTGTGAAGCTTAACTGGGTTGATCTATATAACAGAGACCTGGCACACAGAAAGCACTCTGGGTTTATCACCATTTATTATTTCCTCCCCACACCACCACAGCAAGGTGACACTGATGTCCTTAGAGCTCCTTAGGGAGACAGGAGCGTGGGGAAGAAGGGCGGTGGGCCGCCCAGCGCGGCTGCATGAGGGCTTGCCTGGGATACCAGATGGACCTGTCGGCGCTTGCTCAGCAAGGCCAGGCCTGGTTGGTGGTCCTGGGCCACTTTGGTTTTTCTCTTCTTTCTTCCTTCTTGCCTTCGCCAAATTTGCAAGCAGAATTGGGTTTGCCAAACAATTGTGCTATCTTGTCATATACCAACTGATCCCCGAGCCAATTTCTGATCTGCCTCTGCATCTAGATGCCTCCTACCACCTTCCCAGCTTGTGGACCAGGCTCCAAATGGGGCTCTGTCTGTGCCGTCTTAGAGCAGACGGGATTAAGGCCTAGGCTGTTGTGTCAGCTCGGCCCCTTGCCATCGGGCCTCAGCTCCCACCCCCACAACACACACACCTGTCGCCTGGCCCCACAGCCCTAACCTCCCCAGTCACGCTCCAGCCACGCAGGCAGCTCTCAGAAGCTTCACCCTGCATCCAGCAAAGCAAAGGCACATACCAGACAAAATGCCTCACCCTTCCTAAAGGGGCACTCACTCTGTGGCCTGAAAGACAGTAGCCAACGTGAAAGAGGCCCTTGTAGGGCTGTGGGGCATATAAATGGGCTGGGCTGAGGTTTTCACTGCCACCTGGTGCCAGAGGTCTAGGTGGGTGGCGGGGGTGTCTCTGGGCTGGGGTCCTGAACAAATCGATAGGTACTCTGTGCATGCAGCCAGCTGGCCGTGCCCGTGGTCTGGACTGAAGGTCATTTAGAATGTTAATCATGTCCAGTCCTGCCTAGCTTGGTGGCATCCGTGGCCAGGAGTCCAGCGGAGAAGAGAATTAATAACTCGGCGGTGATGGGCACCCCTGTGAGAATGTCCTCTCACACAGGACAGGACATATGTGGCCAAAAGAGCCTCCCCTCACAGTGTCTCCTTGGCACTCTCCTGAGACAAAGTCAGGAAGTCTTTCGGGGCTGCATTTCCAGCCCAGAGTTCCAGCAAGCCCACCCTTCAGGAGGGAAAGGGAACAGCAAGGAACAGAGGACAAGGCCCAGAGACAGGCGGCCCCCACTTTGCTCCTGCCTCGCTCCTGGTCCGCACCAGAGCCCAGGTAGGGCATTTCACGCCTCGCTTCCCTCACGTGCAAAGCGGCAGTGAGAAAGGCTCCCTTTCTTACAACCCAGAGCTGTTGGGAAAATACGACCGCCACAGCAATAATGCTAGAAATAATAATGATAAATCACATTTATTGAGTAGTTAACTCTGGGCCTTCAGCTAACCTTTTCATGGGCTTTATCTCAATTTTGTCCTAAGTCCATGAGGTAGGTATCCTTACTATTTCTTTCTATAGATGGGGAAAGTGGGGCCCAGAGAGGTTTGGTAACTTCTCAAGGTCACACAGCAATTATGTTGTGGAGCCATGATGCAGACGGATGTGCACAGCTGTGCCGTACAAAACTGAAGCTTTCCTGTACCCCCTAAGCCCATCCATGCAAGAGGCCGAGTGCCCCAACAGCGGGGACTCTGCTCTATTCTGGACCTGGAACGGACGTTCCCAAAGGCAGGCAGGAACCATGACAGGAGTTAAGACAATCTCTGCATTCTGGAAGGCTGCAGTTGTGTGTATTGTTTGATTTTTTTTAATTGTTTCAGTATTTAAATTCAAAAGGCACAGAACAGTATTTACAGAAGTCTACCTCTCATCCTGGCTCCCTGGAGGCAATCACTGTTACCAGTTTCTTGCAACAGATTATTCTGGAAGTGATTGATGTCTCTTTACAGTCTTGTTCAACTACCAGTGGGTCGTGGCTGGGAACCGTGGGTCCTTCTGCTTCCCCCAGCACCCCGTCTCCCTCACGTCATTTCTACCTTCCTCCTCTGCTCTCAGGGGTCCCCTCCCAGGCTCACAGAGAGACAGCTGTGCCCTGACGGTGGCGAAGGCCAAGAAGGAGAAAGCTGGGGAACACTGACAGCCCGCCTCCTGTCCAGGAGCCGCTACCCCTACCCCAGGCCTTCCTCCTGTGGATACATGGTTGTGCAGGACAGCACGGATGCCGGGGATGCCAGAGTGGGCGTGCAGCTAGAGCCCTTCCTGCACCAGGTGGGGGGGCACCTGAGCGTGATGAAGTATGATGAGCACACTGTGTGCAAGCCCCTCGTCTCCCGGGAGCAGAGGTTCTACGAATCCCTGCCTCTGGCCATGAAGCGGTTCACTCCTCAGTACAAAGGTGAGTGTCCAGACACGGCTCTGTGCCTGCCACACTGGGTGAGGCCTAGCCGCGTGCGCCCGCCGTTTCCTCGTGCCGGGTGGTGTGTGTAAGAGTTGCCATGGAGACACGCCCCCCTCCCACAGCCCGGTTGGCCTTCACTGTCCTAGTTTCTCTGAACCCTTCAGGCCTCTGGGCCTGGAGTCTAATGCCGTTTGGCAACCCTACAAATTAGCGCAAGCCACCAGACTTCGAGGAATTGAGAACGGAATAAAATGATACCCCAGCCCCACCCTGCTCTGCTAGGGTATCCGGTCTGTGCTTCAGGAGTGCCATGGCTGGGTCCCGTGACCAGGGCTGGGAAAGACAGGACGGGCTGAGGCCTCCTTCACCTCTGGAGGCCCAGGCGGGTGAGAGGAGCCTCAGGCCTGGGTCAGGGCATGAAGGAGCTGGGACCTGACAGGTTTAGAAAACCAGAATTCCTGCCCTCAACTTGTGGCAAAGCCAGGGCCATGGGTTGCCTTTGAGGTTTAGCTGGGGAAACTGGGTACAGAGCAGTGTATGTTCTAGATCCGAGCACAAGGTGGGTTCTGGGGAGTGAAGGCGGGGTGGGGAGGGCTGCCGTCTGTGGGACTCCAGGCAGGGGCACTCTTGGCAGCCGGCCAGCATCCATGGGGCAGGCTTTTTGTGCACACCCAGCCTTCAGTAAATGCAGTTCACAGGGCTCTGCCAGCCTCCAGCCCCTCAATGGGATGAGTGCCCAAAAATCTCTTTTAAAGGTGTTTAGATGTTGTGACTACAAGCTTCTGCCCTCATTATCTAAGTATTTGTAGTAAAAGTGATGATAATCTCCAAATAAGTCAGTCAAAAACTCACTTGCATTTCAATGATGAAGATACTTGGGAAGGATGGAGCCTATCTTTATGGGTGTTTCTCAGAGTGTGACCTGGGATTGACCAACTTCACCAGAATTGCTGGTGTGTGGGTTACAATGCAGATTCCCACGCTCCGTTCCAGACCCGTGAACCAGAACCCCTGGGGTCAGGATCCAGGAATGTGTATTTAGCGTGTTCCAGACTGAGACTGACTGATAGGGGGTCAATGAGCCCTAGGCATTGCTTCAGCCCCAGCCTGTCAAGACCTTCTGAGAGTCTGAGACAAGACCCACGAGCATCATACACTGAGAGACGGGCGGACGGGTGGTGTGCAGCCTGTGTGGGCCTCCCCTGGGGCCTCTGGGGCCGTAGGCCGGTGTTGCCCATCAGTTGTGGGTCACTGCCCATCTTGTCAGAGCACCCACTGGAATGAATGTCTTTCCTTTTGCAACTAAACTCAACCTAGCAAAGCGGTGGCAGGATCTTGCGTGGGGTGGCCTCCTGCCCACAGCATTTCACACTTGTTGGACACAGCCCTGAAGCTGAGACAGACTGCCAGGACGGCCACAGGCAAAGCAGGAAAGTGAAAGAGGCTGGTTGGTCTGCAGGACCCCATCCTGATGCTCTCCCTGTGTCCCATCTACACGTGCCCATTCCTCTGGGCAGGAGAACAATGGCACCACTCTCAGGCACCCTCAGGCACTGGTCTACTGTCCAGACCCCTACTCCACCCTGCCTCCCAGTTCTAGCTGGGCCCATCCCCAGTACTGCCTGCCTTAGGGCCCTGATAACTTGATAGATTAATTTCAGCCAAGGCATCACAGCTACGTGTATCAATGGCCATAGAGTATGCTTCAGTCTCTGCCTTCCCCTAGGAGATGCCGTTTCCACACAAGTCGGGAGGGGACTGGGTCAGGGAAACACAAGACACCCTCCGGCGAGACCACACAGCCCTGCTGAAGGTGAGGCAGAGCTTCCACACTGGGGCGACACCCAAACATGAGGTTTCAATGATGCAGAAACACGGATTCACTCAACAGCCAGAACACAATCCACGAGGTGCCACAGGCCAGGCACCACCTAAGGAAACACACATCTAGGAAGACACTAGAGAAAGGCGCCGAACCAGGACCCTCACACTCTCAGATGCCTGGAACAGGTTGCTGAGGTCAGGTTTTAGATGGGAAACAGTCCCTACAAGGGCCCTCGGGCTGCGCAGGCTTCTTGTTTCACCAGAGAAGAAAAGTGGTGTCAGCTTAGTGTTCACTCAGTAGTTTCCACGTGTTAACTCAATCCTCACGACAACCTTCTGACGGAGCTACTACTATTATCCCCGTTTCACAGGTGAGGAAACTGAGGTACAGAGAGGCGACATGACTTGCCTCAGGCGCCACACAGCCAGTGAGAGGCAGAGCCAGGATTCAAAGCTCCGAGGTCTGGCTCCCAAGCGTGGGCTCTCGGGCACCCAGACCCGTTCCACCAGCATGGTCACCCAAGAGATGGGCTCCTCACATGCCAGTGCTCAGGGGGTCATCTAGCCCAACAAAGGAGGGGATGTGACTTGCCCTGATCCGCTCAGCTAGTGACCTTAGATCAGGGAGGCTCGAAGGCCCACAAGGCTGCCACAGGGGGGTTTCCCTTTTTGTCCCCCATGGGAATGGCCCCAGAGAGAGGGGTTGTTTCTCTAGTGGCCACTGCAATGCCATGGAGCACACCCTCTCCCTTCTCACTGCCCCGTGCTGTGGTGGCATCAGGGAGTGTTAGGCAGGGATATCACTCCCAAGGGTAGCCTCCCCATGCCAGGAGCTTGCCTCGACCTCCTGCTGGGCTCCTTGGCCATGACATCTTAGGGGCTTCATCCCTCTGCCTCCCAGTGTACCTGTCAGCTTTGAGTGAGTAAGGACGTACTTCTAGGTCCAGCTGGTTGACGGATGAGCCAGATTCATATTACAGGCACCGGCAAGTAAATGCTCTCACGAGCTTAAAAATAAATGCATGACAGTATATTCATGGAGGCTGGGGAAGCTGCTTGGCCAAACCGAAATTGCTGAGATGCTCCGGGCATGGCGGTTGGGCCATAAGCACTCTTGTCTGCCCAGCTGGCAGGGCTGCAGGTTGAGGTGCTTGGGGAGGGCTGGTGAGCAGGCAGGCAGGGCTCCCCTGGCCAGGCAGAGGCGGTAGAGTGCCGGGAGCCCATGGCCCTCTGAGGCCTAGTTCCCATGGACACACAAGGCAAGCTGGAAAGCCAGGCCGGGCCCAACATGATTCTTGACTACAAACCAATCCAGGGCCCGAGGAGTCTGGATTCCGTTGACACGCTGCTTCGGTAAAGAGCTGGCATGTTGAGACGGCCAGGCGGCTATCTGCTATGGGTCTCAGGCTTCAGAAGGAAGGTCTGGGCTGAGCTGCAGAGTGATGTGGGAGACGGAGGGAAGGCAGATAGATGGAGACACAGAGCCAGAGGCGTGCAGGAAGCCGGAGCAAGAAGGCACAGACCTGGAGTCTGGCTGTGTAGCTCTGACAACATGAGAAATAGAAATGCCTTTTGGATTTTATTGGTTTTGGGTTCTCTGCACCTCTGCTCGCCTCCATTTATTTAGACACTCAGATCTGATGAGACCAGACAAGAGCTGGAGCCTACGGAAGCGGATGAAGGTCACATTTCTTGTCCTTCCAGGGAAGCCTCCCGGGGTTGAGGCTCCCCGAGACAGCGGTTTCTTGCAGGCTTGGCACCACAGTCCCACAGATGGGAGAGGCCAGACGGTGAGCTGAACTTTACAAGTCCCCAAAGGGTGCTGCCCTTGGCTGGCACACCATCCAGGGCTCCCCCAGGCAGCCAGGAGACTCCAAGCTCCTCAAGGACAAGCACCAAGGCCGGTGCTCTCCTTTCTCCACTGTGGAGTGGTGGCTCTGGGGCCTGGTGCTGGTTTCTAGGTCAGTCCTCCTCCCCAGATCATGCACAGAGACCCTCCTGCCTGAGAAAACAGGAATGGAAATGTAAACACCATGTCCTCAGGCTTCTCGGCACTCCCAACCCTCTGTACTAATGACCCTCTCACACATTGGTGGCCTCATGGCTTCTCTGTCTGTTCCCACGGAACAGAATGGCCAAAACAAATGTGACAGGGACACAGCAGGAGTGTCCCTCGTCTACACACAAGTAAACACAGCATGATGACACCGGAGTCTCCCGATGAAGTCCCTGGCTCCGTGGTACAGCTTGTTCCTTCTTCCGTATCCGCACCTGGTGTGGCCTTCTCAGAGCTCCACTCCTCACAAACTGTGTGGCCTCGGGCGAGTTATTCCAGCTCTCTGAGTCTCGGTGACCACAGGCAAGCACCTTACAGGCTAACTGTCACTCAGTGGAAACAAAGCAAAAGCACGCAATGCTGGCACCTGGCAGAGATTATCACTACGGTAGCTCTTGCCCTGACCTGCATCAGCCCTTGTTCTCACGAGCGGCACAGCTCAGGCGGGCTCCACCCAGAGATGCGTGCCAGTGTGCAGGTAAACTACAAAATGCCGGGTTCAGGTACAGTATTACTAGCAGTATCATCACTAGTTCACAGGACTCAGGGGCCTGAGAGATGCTGAGGCAGAGCGGAATTTTTTTAAAGGAACTGGAAAAAAACTGCATGTCACTGTCAGGCTGCAAAATTAGGGCACTGGGAATCTGAGATGACAGGACCGGCCCAGAGAGACCGCTGAGCCAGACGCAGATGGCCCTGAAGAGCGACTTGCTGAATTATAGAGCAGCCCTGAAAATGAGCGTCCGCCCTGACCAGCCCGGGCAGGGACACGAGCAGGGAAATCAGCTGCCTTGAGTGCTGGTTCAGCAGAAATTACCACTTGTGCTGAGAAAGTGACCAAGTGGTCGGGGGAGGAAATGAATACCTGAGAGGACATGATCACATGCAACCCACCTTCTCTCAGTCAGAGTCCCAGCAGAAAATGAGCAGTGTGTTTAAAGGGGTTTAAATGAAGAGAATTTTTAGAGGGACTGCTTGTAGAAGGGCATGCAGGATTAAGGGAACAACTGGGGGTGACGAGGCACCCAGGGACCAGCACCACTGCAAGGCTGTAACCATCCCTAGACCTGAAGGGCCGAAGTCAGGGAGTGGTGTCACTGACCCAGCAAGAGGAAGGCCACAGAGGGACAGGATGACCCTGCAGCAGGGAGGGCGCCGCTGGGATAAGTACCTCGACCTCTCTCCCGCCCCGCCCCATCTCCTGCCAGTGCCAATGTCCTCCAATGGCCAAACCCATGGGAAACTGGGCGGGGGGGGGGGGCAAGGAAGCCACTGGTGCACCCCACAGGGTCAGCCTCTGAGGCACAAGGCAGGTTGGAGACAGGCAGAGAGAAGCTTGGTGGGAGGAGGAGCAAACTGAATACTCATGGCATCAGCTACAGAAGAACAGGGAACTAAGAACTCCAGAGATCCAGTCCTCACAAAACCATTCACATGGCTGTCTCCTGCCACCACCGAGAATAGGGTTCCACCTCCACCAGAACTCTGGCGAGGCTGAGCACCCATTGATACTGAGCCCCACGGAGGAAGACCTGGGCTGTGCCCTCTAAGAAATCCAAAAGGGGGTGCCCACAGAAGCACTGACATACACGCCAGAGCTAACTACCTGACCTGGCCGACGTCGTGGAGGGGAAGCCCAATTAGCACATTTGTTCACTGGGTCTCCTTACCCTCTTCACTCTCACAAGCAGTGACTGGAGCAGGCTGTCGTGCCTTGATTACAAACACCGATGGTCAGGAGGTACCATAGCTGGAGAAATCCCACCAGTCCTCTGTTTTATATCAAAGAACCATGTTCTGTCAATAATATTCATGTGCTATGTGTCTAACTGAAGGAAATGGTGAGCATCAGTGTTAAAGCCAGAGATGGGGCGGGGACAGGGTATAAATGAAGGCAACAGAGAAGCAGAGCCCCCAGAAGGCTGAGGCGAGCTTCCTGGCAGGAGCTGGTCAGACATAGATTAAAGGAAGGGAGAGCAAGGATGATGAAGGAGGCAAAGGGGAGGCATGGGATGGGCCCCAACTTCCCGCAAAGCCACCCTGGGAGAGGGGGCCCTCTTTGCAGAGGACCGGCTCTGATGACCCAAAGTTGGGCCCCTCTGGAAGAGCGGTGTTGTCACTGGGAAGGTGCCACTGTGCCCAGAGGAACCAGAAGGCGAGAACAAAATGTACAGGACCGGCTTTGCGAGCATGAAAGGGCAGAGAGATGCAATAAAGCAGAGGCTGTGCCCAGATCAGCCCAAGGCTATTTTTTTGCAGGCTCCATGGCCCTGGGCTCATTCTGGAACAGTCCCCATAGCTCTTCCTTGAGAGGAGAGTTAGGGAAGCGGAGAGGTCGATCAGTGCCATTAAAAACTACAATTCAAAAGGATGTCACCCCTTGTCACGCGTCCACCAGGTAAATTCCATCTGGTCTTCCCCTCCTCTCCCTCCCCCCGTGTGCTCTGCAGGCACCATCACGGTGCATCTCCGAAAAGACAGCCGAGGCCATCTCAGCCTGGTAGCGAACCCACTGAAGGAGAACCGGGGGCCCTTCAAGGTCTCCACGGAGTCGGCGGCAGTGGCAATATGGCAGACTCTCCAGCAGACCACCAGCGGCAGCGGTGGCGCCCACACCCTCGCCCAGTGGCAGCACACTCAGCTGGCACACTCATTCAAGGAGAGGTGAGGGCCACTTGGCAGGATGACAGAAACCCACTGGGGATCAGCACTGCTCCCACCTGGGCCAAGCCTAGCAGCTCCCCAATGGGGCCAAGAAAGTGAGAAATTCAGATGAAGTCTCCATCTAGAAACACCAATGTGACCAAAGAAACGAAAGGACTTCCGTTCGTGCCATTTTAGAGGGAGGACTCCGATGCCTTTCTCTCAGAAGCTGCCGCACATGCAGAGTCCTGCACAGAGCAGGCATTTAGTACACGCTTGTTTAATTACATACCTGTTTCACTGAGACCATGAAGTGTCTCTGGTGGGGGGAGGGGGTGGAATGCAAAGACCCAGAACAGTTGACATGAAGGAAAAGTGGCTAATGGCAGTCAGAAATCACCTTTCCTTAAGGGCCAGGAAGGGAGGAGGAGAGAGATCAACACAGCCACCCTGTGGGACCTAGGAGACGCAGGCAGCTCGGGGCACCCGAGGTCCTGGAGAGGTCTCCAAAACCTCTGATACTGTTAGCTGACCTTTCTCAGATGGAAAGCACCCCTGGGGACTTATAAACCATTTACGGGGAAACAAAAGGGAGCTAATATAATGAAAATACCTCCCTTCCCCAAGGAGCACAGCGGATGTAATTAAGCCTCTTGGCTCAGCATCAGGAAGCGGGTACACATTATCTCCGTTTCACAGATGGGGAAGCCAAGGTGCACAGGACAGGAGAGAGGGTGGACCAAGGATCCCTGATTCCCACCCCTGTTGGCATTTTGAGGTCTCGAGGAAATAACAACACGGCACACAAACAGCCTAAACCCCGAGACTTCTGATTCCAGGCAGGGTCGCCGCCCCCGTGCTATGTTGCCTCAATAGTGCGAGAGTAATCCAGATCACTTACAAGTGAACTGAAACCACCACAGCCCTCTGATGAGGTGACACGCTCTAATGAATTATGGGGTTTAGAGAGACCCCCTGCCAGGGCGGCAGTGTGGCCTGATCTGGTGCCCAGGGCCTGAATGCGGCAGGAGGGACTCTCCAAGGCCCCGCAGGCTTCCTGGAGAGTAGCCAGGACAGTGCACTTCAGCGTCCAGCCCAGGAGAGCCCAGTCACAGGGACAGGCACCGGTGCCCTGACTGTCGTGCGCTTCCCTCGCCCACAGCTCAGCCACGACACTCCTGAGGTCAGAGTTCCACCTCAACGCCCACGTGTCCTCGCTGGTGGAAGATGCTAACGGAAACCAGGCCGAGAGGAGGAGCTTTAACCCGTGGGGTCTGCAGTGCCACCTGGCCCACCTGACCCGCCTGTGCACTGAGTACCCGGAGAACCAGCTGCATCGTATCCTTGCCCGCACTCCCTGCCCCCTAGTGGGGTGGGGGTGGGGATTAAGAACAGCCATGCCGACGGAGGTGGGAGGGGGCCAGGGCCAGGGGAGGGGTGGGTGGTGAGACAGAGACTGACACGTGAGGGAGACTTTGAGGCACAAGCCCTCAAGCCTAGGACCTAGAAGAAATCTCATCTCTCCAAAAAAAAAAATCAGAGCGGATGGGGAAGTCAGACTGGGATCTGGTCAGGCTGCTGGCTCTGCCACCCAGGGAAGCAAGGACGGGCTGGGCCAGGGGTCTCTGGGGGCAGACAGGAATGATGACTGCCACGCCGGGTGGGGGCGGCACACCCCATCCCCTCTTCTATCCCTCCAAATCCTCCCTGCAGACGTCTTCCTGTGGAGCTGATGGCGTGAGGGGGTGTGGCTCCCCCCTTAGGGAAGTGCCCCTAAGTGGACTCTTACGGGAGTCACTCCCCCCTCATCCTCAGGCTGCCATGTTCTCAGCGAGCACATTTAGGCTTGCAATGCCCCTTTGTCAGCGCCGGGCTCCTTCCTGCAAACGAGTGACTGGTTTCACAGTGTTTACTAAGACACATCTGCAACCCTAATCCCTAAGAAGCTTTTGCAGGATAATTACTCCGCTGAAATTAATATTCCTGCAACTCATCTCCAAAGCTAACATCAACCCACTTCTCCCAAAAGGTATTGGCCCATTCAGTGACTTGAGGTTTTAGCCTTATGATTTTCTGCCATAAAATGTAAATTGGGCATGGCCTGCCAGGGATTTCACGCCCGCATTTAAATTTCAACCTCAGAGCAAAAAGGAAAAGGAAAAGCAGCTCACAGGCTCATAAACTCCCCCTAAGTAAATGGACTTATTAAAGCAGCCTGCAAAGCTAATACCTGAATTCTTAAGAGGGACGCCGGACTTGTCTGTAAGGAGAGAAGGGAGAGAAGGACTGGCACTCAGGGTGGGGGCCTTCATGTCCTCGGAGCCTTCCTGAACTTGGCGTGACCAGGGTTTCTGTTGCTGGAAAACGTCGTGTCACAGTACAAGTACCCCTGTATCCTTGACCTGAAGATGGGGACCCGGCAGCACGGGGACGATGTGTCCGAGGAGAAGAAGGCCCGTCACATGAGGAAGTGTGCTCAGAGCACATCGGCCTGCCTGGGCGTCCGCATCTGCGGCATGCAGGTAGGTGGCAGAGGGCCCGCTGGAGGACGGGGCGTCCTGGCACGTCCACTGTGGGGCAAGGGTGTCTCCCAACTGCCACCCACTGCCCACAGAGCCCTTCGCTTGGGAAGCAACACAGGAGGCAGTCGGGCACAGCCCTTCCGCCCCGGAAATGCATATCCTGGTCTGTGACACGCTGGGATTTTTTTTTTAAGAGACACTTTCAGGATAGTGGTGTCAAAAATCCACCATTTTTTAAACTCCATCTCAGGGTCTCTGGCAGCTGAACTTCCCGGCAGCCACGTGGGTCCTGCCCACAGTGAGAGCAGACCTTTGACCGCAGCGTGTGAGCAGGGGCTGAGGAAAGAGCTGAAAAGGAGTCTCTCCACTCACTGGCTCACTCGGCGCACTCCGCTTCCTCAATTACTTGAATGATAAAGTCGAACCTCTCCTTCTCAGGGGCTGTTGAGGCACTCTGCTCTTTGAATTCTTATTAGCCATTCCTTCTTCCTCCTCCACCTTTTCTGCTTTTCGCTGCCTGTTCTGGTTAGTGAAGTGGGAAGGTGGTAACCTGTTCAGCGGAGGCAAAGGAACGGTTAATTTTTTTATTGCCCAGACTCTACCCTGTTTTTTGCAGCTCTGATGTGGCTTGTGGCAGAGGGGCTGCAGAACGGGAAGAAATAAACTTTCCCCACGCGTTCACTCTTACAGTCTATCTCCTCAAAGCAAAACCAGACACCGATTTGACGGTACACGTTCAAGCTTTCCTTAATTGAAACTGCCACCCCTTGAAGCTGGAAGTTGAGTCTATAAATTTGTTGCACAGATGTCCCTTGGGAGGCTTGGAACGCAGTCCTCAGGAGAATGCAGTGTGATGATTTGGGGTGTAAATGGAATCTCTCTCTGGACCTCAAATCTTCTGAAATTGATCTGATTTATTTAGACAGTGACACCCGTCGTGTATTTATGACGGCTAATTTAGCAGCCGATCTCCAGCCCTCCAAAGCAAGTCTATCATATCTTTCTGATTTTTTTCCACACTGGTAGAAACATATCACATAATCTGAAGGCAGGAAAGACCTGAGAAACTGTCTTGGCCAGGTATGGGCTGCCCTTCCCAGGTGAGCCAGGGAAAGGTGTGCCAAGTCATGGCCATGCCAGCCACTGGCCTTGGTACAGCCTCTGCCATCTGAATGAAATGGGAGAGGTTGCCACTGTCCCCCCAGTCAGCATCTCCTCCATCTGCTCCTTTCCTGTGGCCAAGACATGACAGGGGAGGGGAGAGGAGCTGGTGCCAAGGAGGACCCACCAGCCCCACAGACCTGCTGTGAACCACCCCCCACCCACCCAATCCAGGCTCCCCTCAGCTGCACTGGCTGATCCATACCTGATCGAGCCCATCTTTTTATCTTTTTCTCTTCAGTCACCCTGCTCTACCCCAAGAGCTCTGACTGTTTCCTTAGAATCTGCAGAGAAAGGACTTTATAAACTTCATTGGGGAAAATTGAATCTAGTTGGCTTTCCAAGGCCATTGGCTGTGATTTCAGATTCCTGCTAAAGCTTACTAGCTTGGGTTTGCTAATATTTGAATTGAAGAGGGCCAGAAGCCAGGGCTTAAATCATGATTTGGAGGATGACATTGGAAATTCACAAGAAAGGCAATCCAAAGCTTTTCCTCATGGGTGGAGGGTCACCTCTGTGGGGTGAAGGATCTTTACACCTTGGATTCCTATTAAAGGCTTGCACAGAAAGCATTTTAAAATGTGAAAGTTCCACTGGTGCTTGATGAAAGATCATCCTTCCATTCATTTCAGCCACTCTTGCTCTGCATCTCCCGGAAATCTGTTTATATATCACGTTAGCTTGTAACACTGCAACCATAGCAGGGACAATATTTTTTTTAAGTTGGCAATTCTTCACATTTTCTTTCTCTTTTTATTGGAAGGTTTATCAAATTGATAAGAAGCACTTTCTCTGCAAAGACAAGTATTATGGAAGAAAACTCTCTGTTGAGGGGTTCAGACAAGCCCTCCATCAGTTCCTGCATGATGGAACCCGCCTCCGGACAGAGCTCCTGGAACCCATCCAGCGCCAGCTTCGGGCCCTCCTCTTGGTCATTCGGAACCAGAGCTCGTACCGGTTCTACTCCAGCTCTCTCCTCATCATCTATGATGGGCAGGAACTGCCAGAAAGGACCTCAGAGGGCCTGCATCCTCCGGAGGCTCTGCAGCCGGACCACGGCAGCTCTTCTGGAAGCCTCTCCAAAGTTGACATCCGGATGATCGACTTTGCTCACACAACATACAAAGGCTCCTGGAATGAGCATACCACTTATGATGGACCAGATCCAGGCTATATTTTTGGCCTGGAAAACCTCATCCAGATCCTGCAGGATATTCAAGAGGGAGAATGAGGCTTGTTGGGCCTATCCAGATTTTTCTGGAGCGCAGATATCAAAAGGGACCTATTGGCAGCCGGGGTACTCCAGACACTGTTAGAGGTCTTTGTAATCATTATATCCATGTTCGAAAGCCATACGTGGCATATTAATGGCTGCTAAAGAAACCAGCTCTGGAGATAATTCCATGTACTCTGGCATCTTATGCTAATGCTGGTCGTCAGAGGCTGGACACGCAGTGTGAAATGGCACCATTTTAGAGTATACTGGAAGGCTGCAGCTTGAGTGAGAAGCCAGCATTACAGTGAGATTATGGAGAATTCGCATTTAAAAATGCTTTTTGTTGTCATGCTGAAGTCTTGGCAAGCTGTGAGGCAAAAAACTCTACTTGAAGAAGACTCGAAGAGGGCGTTCATGAGTGTATGGCTTGTCTGCTCGCATGGGCTGCCCACTCCAAGGGCAGATACAACATTATAATGAATGACTGTCTCTTACCTTCTTAAGAGGCATTCTCTGTGGGGCAGGAAGAAGTGGAACAGATCTGCCCATCTCACCACCTTCCTGCCCAGGGTCTGAATGGACAAGGTCAATCCAGATACAGCCCAGGCAAATCAAGACCCCAGGTTCTCCATTGTTTCCCGTGGAGGTAAGGGTCTCTTTCTAGACTTCCGGGTACCTATTGGAAGTGATGACTCTGCCAGAATCTGGCCACAAAATGGCTCTAACCATGAAATGCAGCTTCCAGGTGGGGGTGGATTGCACAAAAGAATGAGCCACTGATGTTACATTACACTCCCCGCTTTCTATTTATTTATTTTGGGGGTGGGGTGGGGGAGTCAGAAGAGAGAAGCCTGGAGGGCCAAAGAAACCAGGCGCAATGTTTACAAGACTGGTGGGCAAGTGTAAATACGGAACAAAGAGCAAACAGTTCTAATTAATTCCTTCTTCTGCAGTGTGGAAACCTATTACAATGCCCTTGAGTCGAGCACTAAGATACGTTACCCAATTAGGGAAATAAATTTGTTAATAAAATTGCTGAGGTCACCAGTGATTATTTGGTGCGCCTTATTACCCTTTCTGTTTGTTTATTCTGATCATCACAGTGCACGAAAGTTCCAATTTATGGCTGACTAGAGTATACAGCAAGAACAGTTCACCGATTTCCTGCAATCCTTTGGGGATCCGTGGGTGGGAAATGGTGGCTAATACAATATTTCCATGCATCTACAAGGCAGGTAGCAGGCCTGGGAAGTAGGTGGTCCTTTTATCTGAACTTTAGACAATACAGAGTTAAATAATTTCTGTATTCTCGTGGCTAATTACCATCAACTTTCCAAAATCCACATTTAGAGAAGGAAAGAGTGGCCTGGATAAAAAAACAAAAAACATTGTTTAATTTTAGGATACATTATATAGATTTCAAAGCAAGTTAACTTCCCTAATTAGGTTTGGCTGAGGTAACGATGTGTTAACTTGCATGCTTTGCACCCATGGTGGGAGAAGTGAGTCCAAGTATGTTGGGTAGCAAAAGGAAGTCAGCCGAAAACTAAATATTTGCTAATGACAAAATGGAGCCCTAAATGCTGCTTTTTCTAGGCCACTTCCTTGCTTGAAAATCTGGTTCACCAAGTCCAAAGCTCCCTGCCTTCGCTTCTGATTCCTGCCCCCGTTCTCAGCCCTGGGTGCTGTGGGACCTGCCTGAGGATGAGGGGGATGATCAGCTAGAATACAAGTCTTTTAGGGCTGGCCACCCATGTCACTAACTGTGCTGCCATCGCTGTGCTCGCTCCTGCCCACATGACCCTTCTTCCCTTTAGTCACTCCTTTATCTAACAGTACCCTTCATATGAGGACTTCTTCCTCCTCCACCAATCACTCAAGCCCCAGCCCAAATCCCCACCTGCCCCTGAAGATGTCACCAACAAAAGCGCAGTTTGTCGAAAGGGGCAAAGTTGGCTAGTGGTTTTAGACTGTGCGTCCCAGACCACTGGGCTCACAGGGGTCGCTGCTGTCTGAAATGTATATGAGGCTTTGCTGACCCAGCTGAATGAGTCAACCCAAGCACCGTAAACCCGGACAGAAGGAGAAGAACAGAGAGGCACGGAAAGTAGAGAAGATGGCGGCCATTTATGTATTTGATCTCCAATGGGAGTTTACTTTAAAATGGCAAGAGGGGTGAGGGAGCCCTGAATATCTAGTAACCAGCAAGGGTACACCGACCTGAGAAGCTCTCCCCTGTCCATCTTTTTTGCTAAGCACTGGGGAAGATCCAGCTCTTGGGAGCATAGATTCTAGTTGAGGGGGCAAGAATAAGACACATGAACTGACGACAAACCGCATAAGACAGTACCCAATGATACAGAGGATTCATCTGTGTGGTGCAGATGATCAATCCTAAGAGATGAAGAGGTCGGCTGACAGACAACACACATCATAGAAACTGTCGGAGGAGGTGAGACTTCATCTGGGCGCTGAAGGGTGACAAGAACAGGGAAGGGGTTGGCTGAGTGGAGGCAAGGAAAAGTCCAGCATGCTCACGAGTCTGCCAAACCATCCAGAATGAGGATTCTGTGGTTGGGAATAGTACAATGAAGAGTAGAGAAGTGGAGTGAGCCCAGATGGTAGAGACACTTGAAAATCTGGCTGAGTAGCTCATTCGTTTGTGATTTCATTAATCTGTCTTTCCTTCCTTCCATTCATCCATCCAACAAATACTTTCTGAGTGCCTGGTACATACAGCACAGTGCCAGGGCCGATGTAGAAAACAAGGAAGAGTGAGGATCGTGTCGTTATCCTTAAGAACCTTATGACTTCATAAGAAAGTGAAGCCTCTCATATGAAAATACCATGGCGGCTTCGACAAGGCATGGGAGCCGTTTGCTCAGCCATACAGAGTGCTACCCAGGAGAGGAGAGGCAGTTAGGGCTCACTGCCATGTGGGGTGATCATGGAGGTGCTGTGCCTTGAAAGGGAGGCAAGTCTGAGAGGTGATTAAGAAGGCAGGTATTATCGATGAGCATGGGAATAGGAATCAAGGGTTTTGCTCAGGGAACAGCAGCGGAGGGTGTGGGCCACAGGGGCTGATGTGAAGAGGTACCAAGAGAGATAAAGATAGACCTGGAGAAAGCCCAGCACTTGAGGACTGAGAAGGACCTCCCAACCTTCCACCTCTATTGCTCCCTCTTGCAGGAAGCCCAGAAGGGCCTCCTGGCTGGCTTCCCTTTCCCGGTGCTGGGGAGCGCTCTTCTCCCTTGAACTGAGAAACATACAGGGATTAGTCAGGGTGGGTTAACCTTTATAACAAATGCTCCCCAATAACAGGAGCTTCATGTTACAATCAGGTTTGGTCAGCAGAGAGCCTCCGCTCCACACAGTCATCCAGGGACCTTTCATCTTGTGACACCACCACCTTCAATCAGCCTCAAGGACTAAGAGTGAGACAGCACAGAGAAGGCACGCACACATTCCATAGGCAAGAACCAGCCATGCATGGGCCCTGCCCAGATGCCAGCAGGCTGAGATGTAGTTTGTGTGCCTGGAAACGGGTTTGATGAGACCCCGGTCAGTCTCTATTATAACCTCCAGGATCCTCGTGTCAAATTGATACCTGATTTAAGGAGGGAGAAAGAAAGACACAAAGAGCACATAAGGGGGCACAGGGGGCAACAGGGGCCTGGCAGTGCCAGAGCTGCGGGCCCTGAGCAGATCCTTCCCCTGGCCATGTCCTCATACAGTGAGGGTGAGCCCAGAGCGCTGGTGGACCTGGTTCACATCTCCCTACCTCAGCTGCCTCATCTGCCCCCAGGAGCTCTCACTGGGTCCTCGAGACAGGTGATGCAGAGGAATAACCTTCTCCTGACCTCCCCACCAAGGGGGGCCAAGGGCAGCCTGGGAGCCAGTCACCCAGCCCTGCCTCCTCCCTCTGTCGTCGTGGTGTGATTGAAGAGGAAGCGACAGTGTTATTACAGCTTTTCCATGACGCAATGTCATCAGGAAGCCCTGGGCCTCTGGACAGCACCCTGGCAGTCCCATCACTCTTCCCAGCTGCCTGGAGTCTTGTAGCCCATGCTGGAAAGCGCAGGAAGCGGTCTAATAAAACAAATGGCCAAGCAAGGCCACTCATCAGCAGCTCTTCAAAATGATCTAAACTTCTGACTTTTGATTTAAATCTGCATCCACTGTGGCCAAAAACAGAAAACAGAAGATGAGGGAAGGAGCTGAAATGAAGGCGTGGGTGCCAAGAACTGGAGGGGAGGGAGGGATGGAGGGGGAAGCAGCTCTGGGACAATACCAAGTTGAGCACCAGCCAGGCTGGGCTGACTTGTGGCCAGGTTGGGTCCTTTTCATTAGGCATCGCTCAGAACTTCCCTCTTCTGTTCCTAGGCTGCCCTGGAAAGGGACAGGAAGTTTGAGGGCTAATCTGAATCCAGAAATCGATCTGCTCCTGATTTGCCCTTCACCCTTCTCCCTCAGACCTCTCAAGAGAAGAATCTTACAGGGGCGTCAGGTGGGGCCTGGCAGGCCAGGGGACCCGGGTCTGTACTCTAATGCCGTCTGTTCTCTTCAGATCGTTTACTGAGAGATGACTGTACCGCCAGGGCCTGCTGTCGAATAGTGACTAGTGTTTTGCGGGGGCCAAGAGTGGCAGGGCCACTCCTTGAACTGGGGGCCAGGGAGGACCTCTCTGAGGTGACATCCACTAGAGCAGAGTGAAGGGAGGGAGGCAGGGCCCAGGGCAGAGGACAGACGTCTCCACAGAGCGGAGGGGCTCTAGGTATGCTGGGCTGTGATTTAGGACCCCACCGAGGCCTACCCCAGCACACCTCAAACACCCGCCGATCTTGGTAAACAGCTCACCTCCGGAAAAGGGCCGCAATCTACTGCCAGCCCGACCCTCCCCGGGCTCACCTCTATGCAGGGGCATTAAGTGACTAACTTCTCCCAAGCAAATCCAGACCCATTTTTGGTGGTAACATATCTGCATATTGCAGCCAATCATTTTCTCTGGTTGAATAAGTTGAAGGAAGAAAAATCAGGCGATTGTGCCCCACAATACAGCTAAGTATTTAATTCGTTTTTAATGTTTACATTATTAACACCGGCATTACAAAACAATATTTTTACTTTCAAGCGATTTAAATCTGCAATTCGGTGTCTCAATTACTGGGATCATTATAACCTGAAAAACTGAAGCAACGCTCGCTCCCTCCTCTCCTCCCCCTGTGGTGCCGGTTTCTATAAGGAGCAACCGGGACTCCATGGAGCCCAAATACCCATTCCAAATGGATCAGGAGGCACAGCCCTGGTAGAGGTTTTCAAGAAGCCAGGGGAGGTCGCATTCGGTGTGGAGTGAGTGACAGCCGGCAGGTGGGTGTTAAAATGGTCATCAACTCTCCGAGGACTGGCACTAACCAAGTGACCTTCCAGGCGGTTGCCTATTAATGTGTCCAGAATGGCGCTGGGTGACTGACAAGCCAATGAGCTCAGACTCTGGCTCCAGCCACCCACAGGCATGAGAAGGTGGAGGGCACAGGTAAAACAAGACTGGAGAGGACCCAAGCCCCTCGGGAAACTACAGTGTGTCCTGAACCACACCACACATGCAGTTCACGGTAACACTGCAGAGAGGCCAGAAGGGGCATCCTGATGGAGGGGGTAAGAGCGGGGGCTCTGGAAGCCACTCAGCTGGGGTGCAAGTCCAGGTTTTGCCACTTACCAGCTAGTGACCTTGGCAAGTCCTCATCCTCTCTGTACCTCAGTCTCCACCTCTGTAAAATGGGGACAATGGTGGTACTTCTGAGCGCCATTATGAGGACGAAATAGCCAATATTGTGTAAGGCGTTTGCTGTGTGCCTGACACACAGCAAATACTCAGTGAGTGTTACTTTATCACTTTAATTCCCATTTTTTAAAGAACTGAAGCTCAGAGAGATTAAATAACCCACCCAAGGTTGGCTGCTCCAAAGACCTCTGCTGCTCCTGTGCCTGGAAGCCACTCCTACCCCTCGTGTGACTCCGGTCTCTCTCAAATACAGGCTCCTCCAGACCACCCAGACCCCACCCCTGCCCCAATCGCTGTGGACCCAGCACCCTGCCTCGAATCTCTCCCTAGCACTTACTGTATATGAAATTATCTTGTTCCTTTATTAAATGACTTAACACATTTAAAAGCACTATTTTCATCGTCATAGGACATGTGTTCGGTTTGTTGCCCATCTCGTCTGACTTAAATGTAAAACCCACAGATCCGGAGGGGAGAATGGAGGGAGGCGGAAGCAGCTTTGGGACGATACCAAGCTGAGCGTCAGCCAGGCCGCGCCCTCGCCCGTCTTGTGCACCATGGGGAAGGAACTCAGGACTGGCTTCATGGCTGTGTGAGCTGTGCAGTCACACAGGGCCCTGCGCTCCGAAGAGCCCCACACTTGGTTTAATGCTCTGCTGTTATGGTCTTACAATTCTTAATAATATTTTAACAAGGAACTTTACATTTTCATTTGGTAACGGTCCCCCACAAATCGTGTAGACAGTCCTGAATGAATGAATGAATGAACAAGCCCACATTCCAACCCAGGTCTATAAGACTCCGAGGCCTCACTACTGAACCACCAAGCCCAACAAGATTCCAGTGGGGGTAAGAGAGGTGGGCAGAGCAGTCTGAACCAGGGGCAACCACAGCCTGCCTAGAAGACATTGTGATGGGGAAGGGAGAGCCTTAGAAGCAGACATTGGTTTGAGTTTCCTAGATGTCTAGTTGTTCTCCATCTCTCATTCCACTTGCGCCTCAAGTGGGGTGAAAACCATTTAATGCCACCTAATGCTACTCTTCCTCTCACTGAACGAAACAGGGACCTCAGACCCTGCCTCCTAGGACACTGTCAGCCAGCCATGTGCTCTTCGAAGCCACAGCTGTGGTCAGGCCTCAGGCAGAAGGACAAGGCCTCTGGGCACCCAGCACAGCCCTAGGCGCCTGGAACTTGACAGTAAACAGATACAATCCTTGACCTTTTAGGCCTGGGGTTGGCCATCAAAACTATGTGGCTATAAATACAGCTGATGATGAGAGCAGGGAGGTACTGTTGGACCGGGAACGAGGTGAGGGTGCCCCTGAAAGCCTCATTTTTCCACTCCTCCTGAGTTCTTCTACCCTCAGGTAGGCACCCCCTGAACTCACTTACCTCAAGTGAGCATTGCACACCCCAGGTCCCCAGTGGTTCTCGTTCAATAGGTCTTTACTCTTAAGGCCTTCAGAACAGTTCAAAGCTGATCCTTGCTAAAATCATTCATTGATCTTTCCTCAAATTACACCCCTCCCTCCTCTTCTCTCTCCCATTTCTGCCCCAGGCCTGGCTCTTACTGCTCACGTCCCTCCATTCCCACTTATCCAAATTCTAACCAGCCTTCAAGGTCCAGCCCAAATGCCATCTCCTTCAGAAGCCATCTCCGATCTTTCTCCCCTCACTCCCCCGAACAGCTAGAAGTAGTATTTCTTTCTCCAAACTCCCCAGCATCCTCTAACATTTCAAGTAAGGCCCTCGTGACTTTGAACTTTGGGTTGCGTATTCACTACTCCACATTCTACTCCTTGAAGGCAAGAGTCTCCTGGGTTCACCTTCACAAAGTGGGCAGGTAAGAAGAAAGAGGTTCGGAGAAGCTGAGTGTTGTAAGCAGAGGATGGTCTTGGCTAAATGCCAGGACAGTGAAGCTACAGAGCAGGGCTGAGGATTTCTTAAGGAAACTGGTGGGGTTATCTTGGGAAGAAAAATGATGGGTGCACCTGGGTTGCTCAGTCGGTTGAGTGACCGACTGATTCTTGATTTCAGCTCAGGTCATGATCCCAGGGTCCATGGACAGAGCCCCTTGTCAGGCTCCGCGCTGAGCATAAAGCCGGCTTGGGATTCACTTTCTCTCTCCCTCTCTCCCTCTCCCCTGCTCACGCTCTCTCTTAAAAAAAAGAAAAAAGAGAAGAAAAGGAAAAAATGATGACATTCCACATGATGTTGCAGCTGGAGATGTAAAAGAGAAGACTTGGTAAAACAAGTTTCCGAGGCTGAATCAACCCAGCTGACTTCACTCAAGCTGGGAAATCTGTGCCTCCCACGGAAAAGTGCCTGGTGTGGGCAGGGGGGCGCTATGAAGGGATACTAATATGGCTGGGAGAGAGGAACAAAAGCTAAGGAGCAGTACCAAGTGGTAGTGACAGGTACAGGGGCTGTGAGAAGAGAGAAGGGGAGGCGAACAACTTGTGCCTGCTACATGATTAAATTCAAACACATCTTCATCGAATAACAACCCGTATTTACATGCAAATGTATTCGTTTATGCAAATTAGCAGAGGTCTCAGAGGAAGTTTTTTAGTCTGGCTCTTGTGCAGTCATTGAAAAAGAGAAGCAAACCTGTCCCTGGGGTACTCCGCGTCTGACTTGCCCCTGGGAGCTGGGCCGGCTCCAGGAGGAGGAAGGCTGAATTAGCTCCGCGAGCAGAGACAGGAGAGCAGCGCCCCCATCCGGAGAGCGCCAGGGCGCCCGCGAAGTCGCGCATGCTCGTTCCTCCCACCCACCCCATCTCCTCGGGAAGCCGGAGAGCCTAAGTGCGCAAGCGCCACCGGCCGCTCCGACTCCTCCCATGAGGGCGGGGACAAGCGGGGCCCAAAATGGCGGCCAGCCGCTACCGGCGCTTCCTTAAGCTCTGTGAGGAATGGCCAGTGGACGAGACCAAACGGGGCCGGGACTTGGGCGCTTACCTGCGGCAGCGGGTGGCACAGGCCTTTCGGGAGGGAGAGAACACCCAGGTGACCGACTGTGGGGTCCTCCTGCAGCGGGGAGGCGGTTGGGGCGATGGGAGGAAAGGACGAGGCAGGGACGGGGCCAACGAGCGGCTTGCCGAGGTGTTCACGCATGCGCGCGCCTTCCCACCCCGGTCGCACGTGCGCGCGGACCCTCCTGTACCCCCCGGGAACTGCAGAGAGCGACGACCCAGCCTTTTATTCAATGCTCTCATCTGGCTGCATTTTGGAGTGACTGAAGAAAGCTTTTTAAAAGTCTAGATGCCCGGGACCATCCTGAATCAGAACCACTGGGGGTGGGGCCTTGGCCTCAGTATTTTTTAAAGTTCTCCAGATGATTCAAGGTGCAGCCAGGGTTGAGACACACAGCAGCAGTCGTAGACAGTGACAGTCGCAGGCTTATAGCTCCCCCGACACGGTGCTGGTACCTCGCAGTGTTGTGCACTGACGTTGAGCTGAACCTCCGGGACCTCTGTAGGGCCTGAGCTAAGCCTTTGTGTGCTACCTGGGCCCCTGTTAGCCCGTGCAGCAGGTTTGGGACCTCAACCCATGCCCCTGTGTGTAAGTAGTAGACCTGATTCTTGCTATCCTCCAGGTTGGTGTGACGGCAGCTCTGGGACTCATTCATAAAGCACATCTTCGTTGAGCATCCACCATGTGCTAGGTGCTGGGGAGACGGATGAGGTCCTCTCTGCATCTCAGCGTGAAATTTAAGCTTAAATTCTAGTTCGGGACACAATAAGGAAGTAGACCTATGTAAAGTAGTCCAGATCAGTACTATGCTGGGTGTAAAACAGTAGCATGATAAAGGGGTACTATTAGTTATGGTAGAGGAGGACTTGCTCGGGAGGTGACACATAGATGAGACATAAGGGAAGATGAGCTGAACTGATACTAGGTGGGAAGGGGCATGCCAGGCAAAGGTCCTAGGCGGGAAACAGATTGATGTGTTAGGGAGCCGAAAGAAAGCCAGAGTGGCCGAAGAGGAGTGAGTGGGAAGGAGTTTGCTAAGAGTTGAGGTCAGAGGAGGACAGGAGCCAGGCACAGTAGGGTCTTAATGGCACTGGCTAGGAGTTGGATTTTCTCATAAGGCCAGTGAGAAGCCATTGGCGAAGTTTGTGGAGACTTGAGTGTCCTAATTTAGTTGTTTTAAAAGATCATTCTGGTTGTGTGTGGTGAATGAATTATAGGGGGCAAGGATAGAAACAAGGAGGCCAGGGGTGCCTGGGTGGCTCAGCCGGTTAAGCGTCCAACTTCGGCTCAGGTCATGATCTCACGGTTGGTGAGTTCGGGCCCCGCGTCAGGCTCTGTGCTGACAGCTCAGAGCCTGGAACCTGTTTCAGATTCTGTGTCCCTCTCTTGATCTGCCCCTCCCCCATTCGCATTCTATGTCTTTATGTCTCTCTCAAAAATAAATAAACGTTTAAAAAAAAAACAAGGAGGCTAGAGAAAAGGCAAGAAACAGTGGTGGTTTGGATGAAGTTAGCAGCACAGGAGATGGAGTGGCCAGATTCGGCTTGCAGAGTGAAGGTTGCTTCAACAGGACTTGCTAATATAGTGGATGTGACGTAAAGGAAAAAAGAGAAACCAATGATAACACCTAGATTTTTTTGGCGTGAGCAACTGGGTGGGAGGAGGTGCCGTTTATCAAGATGGGAAAGACTAGATGAGGAACAGGTGGGGTGTGGGAAGAACATCTTGAGTTCGGTGTTAGACATGTTAAATTTGAGATGCCAAGTGGACTTACCTCCAAGTGGAAATGTCAAGTAGTCAGTGAGATATTTGAGCCTGGGGCTCAGGCAAGAGGTCAGAGGGAGGAAATGTGATACATAAACACACAACCTGAACTTTTGCCAAACTTGGCCAAGACCTATCAAAGCAAGGACATGTTTTTTTTTTGCAACTTAGCCCAACACAGAGCCAAGCCACCCCACCTAACGGAGCAGGAACATGGCCAGTGGCATCGTTGAAATCAGATTCCAGATTGGGTAGAGAGCATGGATGGAGTGTCTGGTTCAGGGCTTGTGAGGAGTGGGGCACTACACTGACACGCCTTTTACAGCGGTCTTCACTGGTCTGACGTATAAAGATCTTGAAAGCAAGAACTGTATCTCGCCCCAACTCTGCAAACTCCATAGACTTTCTAGGATTCTGCTCCCTACGTCATTTTAGTGTGAGCTTCCTGAGAAAAGAGATGGTGCCATTTTTATCTTTCTCCCCTGTCTAGCATAGTTCTTGACACATAAAAGACAATCAGTAAGTGTCTGGATAAACAAATAAATGACTGATTGGTTATGGCTCATGAGGTAAAAATCATTTGAATATGGTTCCAGATGTGGCAGAACTAGATGGACAGAAGTAGTGAAGAGACAGAAGGAATAATTCTGTGTCCTGAGTGGTGAGAATTAATTTAAGAGGGACACAGCCTGGTCCTTACCGCCAAGACAGAGCCAGGCAGATATGCAATTTACGCTACTGAAATCCAAGTGGTAAAACCAGCCAGCAGTGAGGCTGACAGAGGCTGGAGCCTTGGGGAGGAAGTGTGATGTTCGCCTACTTGACTTAGTGTAAGAGGAGCCAGAGGAAGAGGGTAGAGCTTTCTCTTTTGGAGTTGTCATCCTTTGTCATCACTTGGGGAGATAGTTCTAATCAGTCGAAGGCGCACACAAATTTGAGTCAACGGTTTTAGATGCAAGTCATGGCTCTGTTGATGGTTCTGGAGCAGCTGATGAATGCATCCCTAGTAGAGCAACCCAGTATATCATGATGGCAGCGAGCACATTACTCAGGACCACTGTCATGGTACCTCATCCTGATGTCACCTGAGGATGCTCCTGGGCTTCGTAAATCTTGGTGATAATTTTTAGAGGGAGCAGCCCCTTGCCAGAATTGAGAACAGCACTGTGAGTCGCTCCCGCTGACGCCCGCGGGTCATCTATAAACCTTGAGAAAGAGAGGTGGTTCTGGTAGACTTTTCATTAAGCTGGCAGCCGGCAGCAGGCATTAGACCCGGTTGGCTGATTGGTGTGGAGTTTCTCCTTGGTTATGCCAGTTGCCAGAAACACAGGGACTGGAGGGGGAGGGGGAGGCGGCTCTAGTCCACAGCCTCCTTGTTCCTGTAGAGGAGAGAGGCAGGCAGTCCTCTTGGCCTCTTGGCTACCTGCGTCTTAACAATAACACTGAATACATGCCTGGCACATTGTGCATGCATCATCTCATTTAATTTAATCCTTAGTGCAGCTGACTGAGGCAGCCATCGCTTATTCCCATTTTACGGATGAGAAAACAAAACCAGAAAAATAAAACAGCCTCCTCAGGGTCCCATGGGAGTTAGGTGGCAAGACAAGTAAGCAGCAGACCCAGCTGTTCTGGCCCTGATCTTTCCTCAGCTGCCATTTCTCGCAAGTTCTTTCTTGTTAGAAAGTCCCCTTGGTCCACAAACATCAAGCCACTCCTTTTCCCTCGTGCCCTGCTCGAGCCTTTTTGGACCATGGACAGTTTCGCCAAAGAATTAAATACCTCCCTGTGTTTACCCACCTGCTTTTCTTTGCCCCGGCCATGACCTCCCTACTGTGGATGGGAGGAAAGATGACCCTCGGGTGGGACAGCAGTGCAGGAGAGCCAGACTCGCTGGAAGGCAAAAAAAAAAAAAGCCCTTCAGACTTGAAAGCAGAGTACAGAAAGCACCGCCTCCATTTATTCCACCTCAGGATGCCCTTTGGGAAGTCTCACAGTCCACCCAAAACCCACCAAGAGGGAGGTGTGGTGGGAAGCAGGAACACACTCAACGCCTCTTACACCCTCTGTCCTTTTGTACAGTTTTTTCAAAGTTAATGGTTATGGGCTTTGCCCCCTTTGAATACAGTTTCTTCAAGAAACACGTACCCTGCCGCACCAAGAGCTTAATAAAAGAACCTCAATGTGGGGGAAGGTGGCAAAACAACCGTAATTGTTCACTTAAGTACAGGGAAAGGAGCAAATCCTTCTACTGAGTTCATTAGGTACCCAAGCAGCTTCCTTTAAGCTCCCCAACTGCACACCAGCACCCACTAATCCAGTGTGGGGCACAGCTGTGAGGAACAGCCCGGAGATGCAGCCATCCGGGAAGGGGCTTACCCACCAGTGAGTTCTTGTATTATGTCCAGGTTGATACCATACCCGCCTCGTTTGGAAAAAAGTTGAACTGTGTTCTCAGGCTTGCAGTAATGGGAATGCTAGTTCCAGTTCTCAGAGGAGAATGTGAAAGTGTGTATAGAATTCTGTTTTCTCAGTCATCCAGCGGAGCCCGGGTCTTCGGCATTCCTGTGTGGCCAGGAGCTGGCTCCCAGCTTCCTGGCATGTGCTGGCAGGGGTGACGCTGCCTCAGCGCTGCCTGGCCCATATGTGGGCCCCCCGAAGGCAGGTTTTTGAGGAATGGGCTGAGGACAGATCATGCTGTTTTTAGTTGCAATATTGAACCCATTGCAAAACAGGAGTTACGAGGAGAATCATCTCTGAGGCGGAATGCAGACGTCTCCATCTTTCCTCCTCTCCCAGGTCCAGGTGGAGCTAGAGTGGGGTGAGGTAGTGTTTAGACCTGGGGATGGCAGTCTTCTGTGCTTGGTTAAGGATGCAGGTGCTTCTCGGTGGGGGACAAACTACTGACCACTTTCAGTGGGTCTCTGCTTTACTCAGAGCTCTTTGGCTCTGCCTGTTGCCCTCTGGACAAGTGGCAGGCAGGTTTGTGAGGCCTTCACCGTCCTCTGATCCTTGGCGCCAGCCTGAGTTTTGCCTCGCACCACACCCCAGCACCGTACCCTGGCGTAGGGTGTCTTCTCTTGCCTCCCAAATTGGCTACGACGTAAGTGGTTCTTAACCCTTGAGGATCTTGTGCACTGTGGACCCCGCCCCCCAAACACACAAGGCTTGCCAAGGTTTGCTGCCTTCCCAGGCCCTCCTGTGGTGGCTCAGCTTAAGACCCTGCTTGTCTTTGACCCATGCATCCTTGTCACCCGCGGTGAAACTTGAGACCCCTGCCACACCTGCCCTGTTAGCCAAGCCTGGTGACCCGCTCCCACCTCTGATTTCCCGTTAACTCTGGCTCTCAGTTACACGCTACCCCGGAGCCATGTTTGATTTTTAATGAGCGCATGTCTTGTCTCCTCAGCATGATTGCCCTCAGCATGACTGCCAACTTCTCCAAGGCCGAGGCTGGGTCTTTATGTCCCCTCACAGCCCCTAGCAGAGCATTCTGCATAGTAGGTGCTCAAGAAATAGATTTGCAACTGAAGGGAATAGGCTCCCATAACGGAATGAACTCATTTCAGAAGTTCATTACCAAGCCATGAAAACCTTTCTTCATAGATCCTCCTGGACTGAATCCAGCTCTACCTTAATTAGCAAAGCAATTTGCGACACCCTTTCCCAAAAGTGCTTATGCGTCCCTTTGTGTGACTAGAATCAGGGCCGCCGTGTGTACCAATTGCAGTCACCACCCAAAATTCAATTTTGAAAATCGAAATCAGTGCCTGCGGCACTGATGTAGATTTGTATGTATAAAAGTTTAATATGGTAAAGAGAAATACACTGACGACTGAGCAGGGGAAATGCAAAAGGAGCAAAAATAGAGCCATAAAGGACACTGTGTCAGTTGCACATCTATTTTATTCACATTTAGGGAGCAGAGCTGAATTTTTCATAATGTCCCACTGCTGCCTTTCTCAAACCCAGAGCTGCTATTAGTCCTAAAATGTCTGTAATCTCATTAGGTGTGAATGCAAAATCAGGTAATTTAAAGCTTGTCTATAAGAATATTTCTAAAAGTGCACAGTACATTTCATCAGGAAAACTGTATATTTCAAAATTCAGAAATGTTTGTGCTGACATCTGTGAATAAAAGTGTACGATGTACAAGTGTGGCCAGGCTTCTGGAATTAGAAAGATATTTCTCGATAATCTTTTGAGCAGTAACTGAGACTTTTTTAATTGCTGAGCTTGGGTTGGCTGTGCCTGGGACCCAGAGTTGGCCATGGCCACTTCTCTCCTTAAGCAGTAACATCTGGCCAGAAGTTGGCATACCTAGTTCTCATCGCCTCCGTCAAGCCACTTTTACAGCCTGATAGAGACATCTGACTTCAAATCAGAAGTTGGGTGACAAGTTCATTTTTTGGTGGTTATTGTCAGGTGTTTGGTTCCTTCTTGTATCGTTAATGGAGCACTAGGCATTATGTAAAATATCTAGGAGACTGTGTCTTTACTACTGAAGGAATTTTAAGAGATGGAAAAAACTCAGAGGATCCCTTTGTTGTTTGCACTCAGTCCCTGTGTTCTTTGCCCTCCCAGGAGCAGTGCTCTGCAAGGGTGACCTCAGCCTCCTCCTGTGCCCTTCCTCTGCCCTTTCAAAGAAGGGAAAGGACAGGAAGGGAGAGGACACCTGTCACCCACTTGAGGGTGTATGTGGTAGGAGGTAGCTGAGTAGCCCTGTAGCAAATTCTCATGGTTAGAGAAGTTGGAGGAGCAGCAGGAGGGGAGCTTGCGTGGGCAAGATTTTGGAGGGTGAGGATCTGGTCAGAATGGGGGTTTGATCAGGAAGCGCTGTGTTGGTGGCCGAGGAGGGCAAGTCCAAGGTGGGAACCCCTTTCCTCCACTTGGGTGGGAAGGTGGTCGGATGGCGGTAAGAGGGGAAGGTCCAGATGGGCGGCCACCAGGTGAAGAATAAGTGTGACAGATGACTGCTCACTTGGCAGAAACCGAGGGTTGGTGTTTCATCCCCGGCGAGCTGACCGCGGAATGCTTGGTGACCGCCAAGAGCCACAGGTCAGAGCCGGTGGTTCGGTCAGGTGCGGCGATTTTCCCTGCCTATGTTACTCCGTCTCTAGCCACGCCCCAGCCATCACACTGGCATCACTGATCCACCAAGAATGCCATCACTGCCTTTTCCCTGGACATGTGCTTAAGCCTGCCCTGGGCCTAGAAAACCCCCACTCCCTTCTGTAGCCATGACCCTCCGGCCAGTCTTTCCCGGCAGTGTCCACGGCACCCTTCATGCCACTGTCACCAGGATTATCTATCTCCAGGCTTGTCCCGAACTGTTCTGCTCTTTCCTCTTGTAGTTTGCAAGCTAGAGGCCTGTGCTTCCTTCTACAACTATTCACTACCAGTAATATTAACAAAAGCTAATCGCTCACATTTATCAGTGTTCCAGGCCCCGAATTCAGAGCAACCCAGGCATTACCTCATTTTTCCTCACACCGCCCTCAGAAATAGGGGCTATTATTATCTTTTCTTTCAAAAGAAAGGTTAAGTTGGCGGGTATGCTTCAAAAATGTCAGTGCTTGAAAGACAAAAGAAAGGCCGAGGCACGAGGAACCATCCCAGCTGAAAGGAGAAAGATACACGACAGATAAATGCAGTAGGAGATCCTGGACCAAAAAGATTTTTTTTTCCTGTAAAGAGTGTTACTGAGACAATTGACAGAATTGGAATATGGATGATGAACTAGATAAAAGTGTCATATCAATGTCAGATGTCCCGTATTTGATCACTGAACTGTGGTTATGTAAAAGAACGTCCTTGTTCTTAGGAAACATACTGAAATATTATGGAGTAAAGGAGCATCGTGCTCCAACTTACTATCAAATGGATCAGAAGGAAAATGCATAGAGATGGAGAGACTGATAAAGCAAATGTGGCAAAGGTTTTCTTTATAATTTTTTAAATTTATTTTCAAGAGAGAAAATCTCTCTCGAAGCATGCGTGCACACGTGTGTGAGCAGGGGAGGGGCAGAGAGGGAGACACAGAATCCGAAGCAGGCTCCAGGCTCTGAGCTGTCAGCACAGAGCCCGATGTGGGGCTTGAACCCATTTATTTATTTATTTGTTTGTTTGTTTATTTATTCATTCATTCATTCATACATATATATTTATTTACTTACGGACTTAGTGGCAAATGTTTTCTAAAGTGTGGGAGGCAGGGGGAATTGCACGATTCGCCCAACATCCTGTAGCTAGCTGATAAGTGAAGGAGCCAAGATTCAAAGCTAGGCAGTGTGACCCTACTGCTCTCCACAGCCACGGAGACCTGCTCATACACAGGGCTGAGCACGCCGCGGGTTCTCGGTGCGCGATCTTTACATGTGTAAGTGAACTCATCCTCCCAAGAACGAAGACAGCAAGCAAAAGATGAAATGCGTGATTTTCTTTTGATAATTGACAGAATATTCTTCAAAACTTTGTGCTGGCATTGTTCTCATTCCTTTTGTGTCATGTACCTTCTGTTCCCCTACCTTCCGTGTTAGCTCTTGGTCGCACGTGCTCTGCTGAAGCCAGGATGTTCCATGTGCTTTCCTCCAAAGTGCATCCTGCAGAATTCTGCTCCAGCTGGACTTTTCCCTGGAAGCGCTGCCCCACAGGGGTCAGAACTCGATCTCTGGTAGCACATTTCCCCATCCATTCTTTCTGTCCTTCCCTCAGCGCCAATCCACTCAAAGAAAGACTTTGATCATTATTCAGCGAACACTGGCTACCTCCCCAGCCCAGAATCCTCTCTCTTCTGATGTGGCTACCTGGGCATTCTCGTGATGAGTGGCCTGAACCCGGGGTTGGATCAAATTAAACTAAGTGATGGATCGTCTTTTTTGTTGGCAATAAAGTGGAGACCTCATTTGACACGCGCACAGAGGCAGAAGCAGAGCTGCCTTATTAAAACGCTTAACTACTGATTTATTTGTGCTTTGCCTTCTTCGAGAAAGGATTTAAGTTGGAAAAATCCATCATTTGAATTCTGGGGAAAAAACATAAAAGTGAAAGTTTTGTTTTTGTTTTGTTTTTCTGGGGAGGTTTCAGAATTCTTGGCAGAGTAATATAAGGAACTGTAGATAAATAATAGCAAGAGCAGAAGGAAGGGAAAACTAAAAAGAGGTATGAAAGGGGAAAAACCACTTTGCATCTGCACGGGCCCGTCTTTCCTGGAATTTCCAGCAGGGGCACCAAGGGTATTTCTTGTTTTTTTCCCCTCTCTATTCACAAGGCCTCAGTGTTCGGGCCCTATCCTTTCCAGCGGCACTTAATTGGACTCTCCCTCTTGGTTCTCCTCAATTCAACTGTCTCATCTTAAAATACTGCCTTCTTCATGTTTCTTTCCTTATAAAATTGCAGCGGCTCACCACAGATGAGCGCTCAGACGATTTTCTTTTTTCTTTTTTGCCTTTCCTAAAAGAATATTTAATACATTTCATATTGAAGGTTTAACTCAAAAAGCTCCTTCTCCCACCCAGGTTCTTACTGCATATTCGGGCCCTCAGCCAGATTGGTCTGGTCTGAAGCATAGATAGCATTCCTGCCTCCTCTTGCTCACACCATCCCCCCACCCGGAAGGCCTCTCAGCTCTCCCTTCTGCTCCCCAATTCCTTTGCATCCTCCAGAACCCAGCTTAGTGTCACTTCCACCATACACTGAGCACGGGAACTCCCCCTCCTCTGGTTCCTTGGAGCCCACACTCTCCACCACCACTCCCTGTCATGAGATCCACCCTTCTGATCATCTATTTTGATTGTGGTGCATCCCACTGCAGCCGGTGTGGGGGTACACAGGTCCCAGATGCCAGTTGATGGATGGAGTTTTTCTGCAGGTTGGGGAGTTGGTGAGGTGGAGCCATTACAAAAAGGTGATTTCTAATAGCTTTCTAATAGCTGGAGCTGTAGGCCAGGTTTGCCTCCCATGGAGTGAAGAAGCCAGTGCGGAAAGCCTTCTGTAAGGGGGTCCTACCCAGAGGTGCAGACACGGCGTGAGAGGCGGGGCTTATTTGCCTACTTCCTTGGGGGGTTCTTTGTTTTTCAGATCGCTGAGCCTGAGGCCTGTGATCAGATGTATGAGAGCTTAGCACGACTCCATTCAAACTATTACAAACACAAGGTGAGTGGGCCAGTCTTTTATATCCCCAGCCCTCGGACTGGAAATGACCAATGAGAGTGAGTGAAAATCTGATTATACAATCCTTTGTAAAGGATCGTGGTTTTGCTACTTTCAGATGTAACCAGTAATTTCAAGCAAGCCAACAAAGGCGCCTGGTAGAGGCTTTTAGGTCACCTAAATAAAAGCTATTTATAATTTCGAATAAAGGCCATGTGTTTTATATGCCAGTGCGTGCCCAGGGTGTATCTGACAACCGTTGGGTCTTACACATATTTTCGCATCTCCTCTGATGGAACTGGTACTTCCCCACACTCCGGTGATAAAGTTGGGTGCTTTGGGAAAGTCCTGTCAGACAAAGCTGGGCTTTTCCTCAGCCCTGACATGATTACTGTCAAATTCCACTTAGTGTGGTTTTTCCCAAGCCTGAAAAATGTGTTCAAGTGACTCCAGAAATATACACAGCCAAATGCCTAGCCTACAGGGAAAAGGGATTTCTTCTAAATCCTCATAACTGAGAGTGTGGTCCGTGAGCAGCAGCACCGGCGCCACCTGGGAGCAGGTTAAAAATGCAGGATCTTATATGCCAAGTAATTTGGATGTAAATTAAAAAAAAAATAAAATTAAAACAAAAAAAGAAGAAGAAATGCAGAATCATGGGCCACACCCAGACCTCCTGAATCACAGGCTACATTTCAAGAGGATTCTTGCCTACGCTCAAGCGAGGCCAAGTCTTTGACCTCTAGGTGGCGCTGCTCTTCTCCCAGCCCGGTCTCTGGCTTCCCAAGGCCCAGGCTGGTGAACTTTGCCGGGAGAGCAAGGCTTCCCCCCAGGATCATCAGGTCTCAGGTTGTGCTGCAAAACTAATCTCTCCCCCACCGTCTCTCTCCTCTCTGGCCCGTATGACCAGTACCCTCGCCCCAGAGACACGAGCTTCAGTGGCCTGTCCGTGGAAGAGTACAAGCTGATCCTGTCCACAGGTATTGACAGCACAGCTGCCCTTTCTGGTTGGTTTGCAAATGATTCTTTGAGTTTGAGCAGCCAAGGGGAATTGTCTACTAAGACCGCTCTGCTTGATGGAAATTCTTGTGGAATAGCCCAGAGGAAATTCTGAAGCTTCGGGGCTCATGCTTTTTGGCCGTAAAATATGGAGAAGGTCAAAGGTATTATTTAAAAAAGAAAATCCATCTTCAGAGCTTTTAAATTCAAAGCGTGCAGCAGGGAACCGGGGAATACGTATTTGCCAAATGGAAGTAGTTGAAATCAAGATGGAAGGAAAATAATTTTATTTTTATGGTCCTAAGGGGGCTTTATAAACAATGAGGGTTTTAATTAAAACAAAAAGCCATTCAATACACTTGTATGGGGATATCCGTCTGAGAGTTATCTGACCCAGGGGACATGGTTTGTGGGTTAGATATGGGTTTAACTAGGTGTGTTTGGGAGTTGTTGACAGACCTCGATTAACAGAAAGGAAATACCCTACCTAGCCCATCCCCTCCTTACTTCCCCACCTCCATTGTCACTGGACAGGGAGATGGGGGGAGTGGCAGAGGGAGCCTGGGTTGATGTAGGCAGGTTCTGGAAAATTACTATTTTTATTGCCAAGGATACCCTATACAAAAATAGGCTAACCTTTTCTGCAAGGGCATGGCCCTGAAACATTTGCCTTTGGGTACTCTAGAAATTTCTCTCTCCTAATCCTCTGGCAGCCTTTCAGCAACCAAGTTTTGGGGATCTGGCCTTCCAGAGAACTCTTACCTTCTGAACAGATAAAACCTGGTGGTATCACCTGCTATTGTGTGTCAACTCTGATCCTATTTTTTGTTACAGTACTCTGGAAAACCGGGGTAAGGATGGTTTGGCCAGGCGGAATTCCTTTATCGACAGTTTTTTCAAATGTACCCATAAAATTATTCCCATGTTTCTGGGCCCATGCAGTTACCAGTATTGGTGCACAGGGTCACTCTGAGGGCTCTAGAGGGTTTGAGCAAACTTTGGACTTGAAACTAGAATGGAAATAAGTTCCAGAGGCCCAGCCTCCACCTTCTTGTTGGCCCCCGGACACCTGTGTGAGTTGGGGGAGAGCAGGCTGCAGCAGACGAGGGGGGCACGGAAGACTCCCCACCACTGGCCTGTGCTGCGGCTTGTTCTGGCCAGAAGTTCAGCTCCAGCAAACCTGCTGATGGTTCGTTTTCACAGTAAGCCTCCTATTTTTGTTGCGACCGTGTGGCACAGGCTTACTGATTGTTTCCTCTGACAGGGCAAGAATACACCTTGCAGTGTTTGAGGGCCTAGCGAGTCTGAAATGTGACCGAGGTCTGGGTCCCAAGCATGTTCACCTGGGCTTGGGGCCATGGGAGACTCTAAAAGAGGCCTCGTGGCTTGTGAGTGGACAGGGACCGCCCAGCATCCCACTTCACGCCCACGAGAAAACCTGGAAAGATTTCAGGGTGGGATGTTGGGCTCGTGGCTGAGGTATAGCATATGTCCTGACTTAGTCAAGAGCACACTGACAATAAACGTAAGCTGCCTTTTTGTTCAGAAGAGCTGTTCCTTTTTCTCTAGAAGTTTTGGTAACTGATGAAAATCTAGGCTATGAAATTTAAACAAGATTATGTGAAAATCTAAATTTAAAATACAGGTAAAATTAGGTGTCATAGAACTTTAGCCCTGGAGAGACTTTAGACCAGTTGTTGGTTCTCCACTGGGGGCAAAACTGCCACAGTCCCGCGTGGACAATGTCTGGAGACATTTTCAGACGTCACAGCTAGGGGCCGGGTATGGGGGCTGCTACTGACATCTAGTGGGTAGAGGCCAGGTTGCTGCTAAACATCCTACAACGCGCAGGTCAGCCCCACAGCAAAGGACTGTCTGGCCCAAAATGTCAATAGTGCCAGGACTGAGAAAGCTGGTTTTGATTCCTTTGGGGCGTGAGCGTGAGTGTGAGCGTGTGTGTGTTTGTGTTCTTACACAAGGGCCTCACCAGCTCTCACTGGCTCCCTGCTGCCTTCATAGCTATGAAGACTGCCACCTCTTCTTGAGTGTGGGCCAGCTGCCAGGGAAATTCCTCTATTATTTCCTTTAGTCTGGAACTTTTGAGGCAGGCGTTTTTATCTCCACCTTACATATGAGGAGCCCGAGGCTAAGAGGGTTAAATCACTTGTTTCCCAGAGAGGAAGTGATCGGTGGGGACCCCAGTCCATCTCCTTCCCCAGTGCCTCTTCAGCTCCGCTGGATGTGATGCAGAGCTTCAAATCCCACCTCCACCACTTCCTGGCTGTGCGACCTGAGCAACTTACCTAACCTCCTTCCGCCTTCATTTCTACATCTGAGAAGTGGAGACAGTATGGTCTGTGTGTTACAGGCCAAGTTTTGAGAGAAAGTCTAAGGGCCATGGGTCATGTCACTGACAAGGGCAATACCGTTTCTTTGCTGTTCTCTGGCACCGGGTGGAGACCACTGGAAGGGGCAGGATGTTCATGTGGTGCCTGCTGCACAAGTGCTGCATCCACACGAGTTATTTTTCTGTCACCCTGTCTTGATTTGCTTATCAGAAGTTGGGGGCCACGCTTCCCTCTTTCAGGAACATACTGTGTAAAAATCAGGGTGTGCTCGGATGGGGCCAATTTACATATTCATATTGTAGACTTCAGTCTCTTTATTTATTTTTTGTCTTCCCCTTTTGCAGACACCCTAGAAGAATTTAAGGAAATGAATAAAGGCATGTGGAAGAAGCTGCAGGAGAAGTTTGCCCCCAGGAATCCCGAGGAGAAGCAGAAGGCCTGGGCCCGGTCCTTATCTCGCCCGCGCACCTAAGCGTGGAGTCTTGTACATCGCCATCATAAATAAAACTGCCCTGATTTCCCCATCCTCACGGTTCAGGAATCTCACCCAGCTTTCACAGAAAGAAAGCCATTGCTGCTCTAAAGAAAGCTTCTGCCTGAGAAGGGATGCCATGGAGTGTCCACCCCCACCCGCCGGTCAGGGTAGGGAAGTCTCCAGAGGAGAGGAAATGCGGGTCTCCGTCTGGGCCTGAGAAGGGAAGGTGACGGGGCCTCTGGGCAAGGTGCTTCCTGTGCAGCCCCAGGAGCCCCACCTGCCAGGGGGGATCTGCTGGCTCCTGGCAGGATTCTCAGGCTCCCTTTTGTTGGAGTTCCTGGGGGATAGCCAAAAATAGCGGTAAACATTGAAGAAGGCATCCTGTTGCAAACAGAAAGCAGGAGGTGGTGTGGCCGAGAGATGAGAAGAGGCTGTTTGGCCGTCATTCGCACTGACTCAGAAGGATGGATCCGGTCCTCTGCCCCTGACCTTGCAGAAAACCCATGTTCCAAGTTGGTTTGAGGGACAGAGTAGAGACACAGACGGTCTTCGGCCAAGTGGGGCTGCAGACTGCAGGTGGCTTTAGCACCCTAGGCAGGTTCCGTGGGAGGCCACAGGACACCAGCCCCCTGGCCAGGGACACACACACACACACGGTCACCTCATCCCATGGAACCTTAGCTGTCATAAATGCTCGTGGTCCCCACTTGAGCATTTCCTCTGTCAACAATGGAGCTGAGAGAAGGTAGGGCAGGGGCTGACAGGCACCCCTCACCAGGAAGAAGTGGAAGTGAGCTCTTAACCTCCTTTGTCCTTGGACTCCTCAGTATGTTTTGAAATACATACAATAAAATACAGACCAGTTCTACTGCGATACAGTTTTGTCCAGGAATCACTGCGAGACAGGATGTCGCTCAGGGCATCTACCGAGAGCCCAAGGTGAGGCCGGGCCAGTGGGCACAGGAGCCCCCACCGCCCCTGGGGAGTGTAGGAAATAGCATCCCTTTCTCATGGACTAGCGTTCTATTAATTTATTTAAGGCAGTTAACATATTAGTTCTCAGGCCAGAGGGTTTGTAAAACGTTACACCAAAAGGAGATAAAACTAACAGTCGAAACCCAGCCGCTCCGACATGCCCCAGCCCTGCCCTCTGGGCCAGCGACTCTTCTCAGGAGGCCTAGAAGAGGCAGGTCCCAGGAGCAAGGCTCTTTTCCTCGGGTCACCAGTCCACCTGGGGCCGAGCTGGAGGGGTGGCCTGGATGATGAGGTCTATGCGCGGTCTACAGCAGATCTGCGGCCCGGAGGGAGCCGTGGAGCCGTGGCCTGGGCTGAACACGGCACCCGTGAATAAGTTAAATAAAAAGCCCTAAAATCACTAGCGACAACAGCATTACTGCACCTCCCTCAGGAGCAGGCAGAGACCAAAATGTAGTGCTTAGAATAAAGACGCGACCCCACTCCTAATCCCACGGAGGAACACAAGAGAATGTCAGTTACTGCTTTAAGGAACAAAGCAATTGTCCTTCCGGAAGACTTCTCTCCTCTAAGGCATTAAGGTAAGCTGAGTCCCCGTAAGTTTCTGAGTCGTTTCTAAGGGCTCTAGGCAGGACTGTCAGCTCTGTGGCTCCCCACTCCATGCTGGCCAGAGCCTGGCACGGCTTGGGGGGTGTCTGGCAGAATGGGAGCTGGAAGCCGAGTGGGCACCTGGCCTTGAGAGGCTGGCAGGCTGGCCGGGCCCCCTGACCCACAGGAAGGGGCAGTGTTCCCGGTCACCACTCTCTGCGATGACCATCCCCTGCTGGGGCCTCCGGTGGCTCTCAGCGGCTCATGCAGTTCTGGACGTCCACAAAGCCCAGGCGTTGCCTGCGTTTCCGCTGCTCTGTCATCTGGGATTAAACGGGTGCCCACAGGTCGGGTCAGGCAGCCCAGAGCCCTCTCTCCATGGGCACTGGGGAGGGGCTGGTGCCCACCCCTCACCCCCCCCCCGCCCCCGCCCTGCCCCTCAGACCCAGCTGCTGCTCAGCCCTGGCAGCAGGCCACAGCCCCCCCACCCAGGGTGCCTTGAGGATGTCAGCCCCAAACGCTTGTCCTCAATTAGTGCATCACAAACCCCTGATTTGGTGCAGCTGGGAAACACCCCACCTAAAAGAGGGGCGCCTGAGCTCATTTAGTCACTCCGGACAGAGAGGAGGGTGCTCTGGGCAAGAGGGGATCTTGAGAAGTGGAAGGGTGCCCTGACATCCCCTATCAGCGGTGAGCCCCTCAGAGCCCCCGAGCAGCTGCTGGGAGTAGGGGTGAACGAGGGGGAGGACCCCTCACACCTGTAGCAAAGGTCCACTTGGCCATGTCTTTCGGTGGACTCAGGGGCTGCCAACCTCAGTCTAACTTCCCATGGGGGAGAGAGCGTATTTGGAACCTGTCTTCCACCCCAGACCCACAAAGGAAAGGAAGGAGCGTGAAGGCCCCAGTCCCCTCCCCTCTCCCCCATGGCAGGCTGGGCTGTGACCTCCCATGGATGGTCTGGTCTGGAGCTGCTCGGCGTGGGACCCCAAGGGTGGGGCCAGGATAGGCCTGGGTGCACACCTGCTCCTTGAGCTCGTTGAGCTGGGCGGTGAGGTGGGACACCAGCTTCATGGTGGAGTTGAGCTTATCCTGAAGAATCCGGATCTCATTCTGCTCCCCTTCCCCCTCGTTGCTCACTAGGGACATGGCCCTCATCCGGGGGAACCAGTCCAGGTTCTTGTTCTGAAAAAAATCACTGGTGGGATGAGCAAGCTCCGGCCCAGGCTAGGAAGGCCTCATTTAGAAGAGCAGTCATGGAGGGGGAACCCGCCGTCACACCCTGGACACATTCCTCCCCAGGGCTGTGTCATGGGAAAATCTGAACTGACTGGGGTCCTCCCCGGAGCCAGAATGAGCTGGCAGTGAACCCTCGGCGGGCGCGGAGGCCACCACGCTGTGACAGGCTAACTTCCTTCAGCCGGCCTCAAGTCTCGCCAGTATCAGCACCATCTGTTTACACTCAGAACACCCTGCGAGGTGGAGGAGGGCTCTGCAGCAGACCCTGAAGCTCCTTCCTTCCTTCCGCCCCACCCCGCCACGCACGCCCCACGCCCCAGGAAGATGCGAGTCGGACAGATGGCACACTGAGGGAGGGGAGGCGCCGCCGAGGATGGCTGGCATCCGACACGTGTCTCAGAGGCAAGGCCACGTTTCCCACGACCGAGGAGGAGCGGGAGGGGGCCACCAGTTTTCTGGCTCCTCGTCACAAGCTGGGGGAGTTCTCAGACCAACAGATAAACCTGCACTCCAAGATCAGTTCCAATTATACACTCAAGAAACAAATAGAACTCCCCCCCCCCCCATAGGTCTTTCCTTTTAGCCTGCAATTTATCTGATGTGCAGTAATCTGAAGATGCACTACATTGAATGGAACTGACGGGGCTTCCTTTACCCGAAAAGCAACGAGACCTTTTTGTTTTTTTGGTTCACTGCCTTCACTCCCTTTTAGTCACTACAGAAATTGGATGGAGTAACTTTGATTCCTCTGAAGTCTGATAGTTGAAAGTTTTTCCAGGCTCCCTCTCGGCCTGGACCATCCAAGCTCCGGGAAGCTGCCCTTCCCCTTGCCGAGCTGGAAAAGGCTCCCTCAGAATGGTCCCCCAAGCAGCAGTCCCGGGACAGGGTCTGCCTGCTCCCCCACCTCCTCGGTATCGGGCAGCCACGGGCCCGGGGACACCACGCACGTCCTTTGGGGCTGACAGGTTTGTTGTGGGCTTTTCCCTGACAACAGAGGCCATGCAGAAGAGCTCGAGGACCCTCGGTAGGTAGCACAGGCAGCCGGCGGGGCCCCAGTGAGGGCTGCCCCCAGCTGCTCCTCAGCTGGCCCTCCCACAAGGGTTCGCGACTGTCCCCCCCGCCCCCACCCCCAGCGGCCGCTGCTCCCGGGCGGGGTCCACACCTTGATCATCTGGGCCACGTAGCTCTCAGGCCCCGTGTAGTCCGTCTTGTTTTTGACGCGGACCAGCACGATGAAGTACAGGTAGTTCCACATGTTGTGCTCGAACTTGATGTGTTCCTCAAAGGACACCGTCTTGTTATCAAACTTGTCTCTCTCCAGACCTGACGATGCAGAGGGTGAGGACGAAACCATCAGGCTCCCAAGAGCCACCGTGGGGCCACCTGGCAGAGTAAACACCCGCCTCTTGGGGCAGTGGGGGCATTTGTTCCCCGGGCTAAAAGGACTGGTGAATGCATGTGACAGCCCACCCTGGGCTATTTAGGTCACTTCTATTTAAAGCACCAGCCACTTAGCCGTGGCGATCCCGCCCTGCCACAGCTGTAGCCTCCCACCAGGGCAGCTCAGCACCACGGTGGCCAGAATCCCAAGAGCCCGGCAAGCAGGAGTAGTTGATAAGGGATTTGTCCTGCAGGTGCCACCCGCTCCTTAGCCTGCAGTGGGTGGGGAGGGGACTTCACACCAGGAGTGGGAAAAGCCCTGGACAGAGACCGGGGGGCTTCAGTTTCCTCTGGAAACTGAGAAGGTGTAAGGGGGCCTCACCGCAGATGAAGCACGTGGTCTTAAGAATCTCCTCCTTCTTTTGCTTCTCACTGCGCAGGTCAGCAAAGGTGTCAATGATCACCCCAAAGATGAGGTTCAGCACGATGATGATGACAATGAAGAAGAACAGGAGGTCGTAGACCACACGGGCTGGGAAGAGGGACTCCTGCAGGGGGGAGGCAGGGAGGCTAGGCCCCGTCACCTAGGCAAGCCAGACTCAGGCAGGGGTCAGGGCTGTGACAGAGGAGGCTCGGCCCTCAGCAGAGGGGGACGAAGGCCCCCGGCTCCCGGGGCCCTGAGGGAGGCAGAGCAGACCCAGCCTCACTGTGGGCAGTGAGAAGTACAATCACAAGCCCTGAGTGTGACTTAGGAGACAGCGGACTCAGAAAAGATACCGGCGAGGCCGGCGCCCTGTGATAGGAGTTTGGCGTGGGGCACTGAGGCTGTAGGTCGAGGCCTGTCTCTGCCCCTAACCTTGGGCTGGGGACAGAGCCAGCTCTGAACGCCTCTGCCCCACCCTCAGGACGCCTGGCCTCACACATTCTAGAAACACTGTCTGACCTTGGAAGCGGCTTTCCCATGTGGCCGAGGACAGACTGAGTACTGGTAACGCCTGGCTGCCTGAGTCAAATCCTGAGGCGTCCTCACGGAGCAGACTCAGCTTCCCCACCCTGCCCTCCCCTGCTGTGGGCCGGGGCTCTGCCTCGCAGATGAAGCCAGCGCAGCCGGGGATCCGCCCGGTGTCTGACTCACGCCTTCCCCAGCCTGGGCAAAGCTCGGCTGCCAAGGTCTTTCCTGAGAGCAACTACAGGGAGCCGGTGGGGAGGCGTGAGCAGACGGGGGTGGGGAAGCTCAACAACCATGTAACCGCGCACTGGACCCGGTGGCCAAGCAGGGAGAGGGGATGCGAAGTGGGGGCTTGCAACATCGGAGAGGGAGGGGGGCCGAGCTGCTCCCCCAGGCCGTGACCGTGACCCGAGAGCAGGACCTCGCAGTGGCTGACGTGGCCAGGGCTCGGGCCACGTGGATTTGGGAGCGGGGCAGGGGATGCTCACGTCTTTGGAGGGCTTGCGGAGAATGTCGCCCACGCCACCACCATTGCGCAGCCCGTGGTTCATGACAGTGACGATGCACATGAGCAGCGTGTCGCAGGCCCGCTCCGTGCTCTCCAGCTCTTCGTTCCCTACAAGCGGAGTATGTGCTCACACCCAGGCCAAGCCACCCGCCTCTGCGCCCCTGCCCCAGGCGCCCAAGACACACTGCCCTCACCTTCCAGGACCTCAGGCACTGAGACCCCTGAGACACAGTCCAGCTTGTCCCCACTGCATGTGCCCACAAATGTGGCAGCTCCATGTGGCATCCCCAGGGGGCTGGCTAGAGAGGACGTGGGTGAGGTCACCAGGAAGTCCAATGGCCATCATTCCCCTCGCTGTGCCCCCCGCCCCACATCCTCCACGAAGCCTTCCCTGATCCTGCGAGCTCTCCCCTCTGTCAGGCTACACGTGAAGGGTCCTCATGCCCCTGCTATGCACAAAGGACAGGAAGGGGGGGGTCCACACCCCTGAGCCTGGCACACAGGCAGCCCCTGCAAACACTGAGTTTCAGATGGATGCCAGGTCTGCAAGCAGGTGGCTCCTCAGGGAGCAGAAGACCAAGGCTCTCCCACCCATTCGGTGTGTCCCGGGACAAAGGGAGTTCACAGATTGCTGTGAACTAGAAACCCCCACCCCAGGACCCGAGAGGAGGAACTGAGGCAGGGCGCCTGGTCCTGACACGGGTCGTCTGTGCAGCCCCTCTCAGCCCCCACACCCTCCCAGGAGAGGAGCCGCCAGACCTCCAGAGTGATTGCCGGGCAGCCGGTCAACCTCAAGGATGAAGTCATCCTTGAGGAAGAGGAAGCCAACGATGGAGAAGAGGTAGACCAGGATGAGGGCCAGCAGGGCGGTCAGCAGGATGGAACGGCCATTTCGAGTCACACTCTTGATGACGTTGAACAGCGTCTCCTCCCGGTAGATGAGGTCAAAGAGCTGCAGGGCAGGGACAGGGCCTTGAGGGGCTGCAGATGCCGCTGGATCCAAGGGCTGCCCGGCTCCCAGTGGTTTCCCACAGGCTCCTCCAGGAGGGTCTGTGCTTGGGCAGGTGGAACCAGCCTAGTGGGCCTGGCGGGGAAGGCTGCTCAGAGGCACCTGGAGTTCTAAGGCCAAGGGAAGGGAGTGGCCCGGGAGAAGGTGTGAGGGCTGAATGGGCAGGCAAACACCACACCCGGGGGAAGAATTTTTTGTGTGATTTGTGTGCGTTGGCTCACTTCAGCCTCACAATCACTCTAGGAGGTGGGTGCTATTAATCATCCTCGTTTTATAGATACAGAAGTGAAGGCACGGGGCAGTTAAGAAACTTGCCCCAAATCACAGAGCTTGTAGGGGCCACGCTGGGATGCCAACCCAGGTATTCTGGTTCGAGTCCAAGCTTAAAACCACTACCAGACAGGGGAGATGAGCCAGATGGGGGCCGGGAGTGGCCATCAGGGCCCCGAAGGCTGGGCTGGGGCCAGGTAGAGGAGGACTCTGCAAATCCAGCCCTCCCAGCCCAGCAGCAAGAGGACCGGACAGAGAGACTGGCACTGGGGAACCACTAGCAACTTGAGGGAAGCCCCGACCGCCCCCACCCCCCCACCCCTGCCAGCCCCAGCCCCCAGAGGGCTCACCAGGATGCTGTAGAAGAGCTCATGGACAAAGAGGCCCAGGACACTCGTCAGGATGTAGCCCACATGGTAGAGGAACTCCATGTCCATAACCATGGCCTTATAGCCCCGGATGAAGGTTCCGCGGTTGCCCACAAAGCTCACCACAAATACAATCTTGTTGGTCAGCTGGGGGCAGGTAGAAGGCATGGGGATCAGTGCCCCATGGCCCACCCTGAATCTCCACTCCCTGCCGCCCTGCCCCCCCAGTGACCAGCTCGGAGGCCAGCCCTTGCCTAGAGTGGATCTGAGCTGGTCCTGCTCAACCTGGCAGGCTCAGCATTAATGAAAATGCCTCCAGAAATGTACCTGGACTCTTGGATAGAACAGGGGAGGAGCCCCGTGGGCCCCTGGCTCCAGGAAGAAAGTGAGATACAGATAGAGTCAGACCAAGCAGACCAACCTTGGCCTCTACGGTGACTTGGTAAGTTCGGAAGAGGGGTCTCCCCCCACCTTGCTCTGGGTACTTTATTTCCAGCTGTCAGGAACTGTCATAACATACAAATCTTTAATGTCTACAGTACACACAGTGCCTCTGGGCAGTGCCCGACTAACACCGTCTACACAGCAGCCCTGAAGCCAGTGCCCCAAAGTGACTCCTGGCTGGCTATCTCTGAGTGCCGGTTGCCCCAGGCTGTCCCGGGAGACAGTGGAGGCACAGAACGGTCCTAACCGTGGAGCTTTAACAAGCTTGATCCCGACACAGGCACAGGGGGGTTAGAGCAGAGCAGTGGCTGCCGGGAGGCAGCAGGCCAGCCCGAGGTCCAATGGCGCCATGAGCCCCAAGGGTGGTCTGGGGTGAGGGCTCCCTCTGGCACTCACGTTGAGGGCGCCCAGGATGTTGAGTGTGGGCCCAATGCCCAGGTAGTAGATGGAGCGCAGGATGAGCGCCACAATGAGGGGGCGGATGCTGTAGCGCTTGGTGAACAGGGCCGCGATGGAGAAACAGATGAGGATCCAGAACAGCAGTGAGATGAGTGGGGAGCCCAGCACGCCTGGGGGCCAGGGTGCAGGGTGAGCACTGGTCTCTGAAGCCCACCACAGCCCCAACAGACCCCGAGAAGCCACCTCCTCCCGGAAACCTTCCCTATTAAGTTCTTGGTCACCTGGTATTAGGGCCTCTCCTGCACCACCACACCTGCATGTCTAGGCTTAAGGCAGGAGAGGCCCTATCCAGCTGCTGCTATCATAGCTGAGCTCTGGCTCATGCACGTGTGCCCGTGTGTATGAGAGAGACGTGTACTGTCTCCGGAGGTCAAGGACCCTGTCGTCGCACTGGACCCCGTCTGTCTCTCCCCCCATGATGGGGTGCAAAGCCCAGAAAGTAGTGCAGGGGTGCCTTTCCCCCACTCTGCATCTGGTCCCCTCAGAGCCTGGCTGGCCACAAGGCTCTGCCCAAACCCAGGGAGGAGGCACGGTGGTCTCCAGGGCCACAGTCTGCCAGCCTTGTGTCCCCACCTGTGGACGCGCCCTCCATGTAGGGGTAGAAGAAGGCAATGATGATGTTGATAAAAACTGCCAGATTGAAGGAAATACTGCCCCACAGGGTCATTCGGCGGGAGAACCAGTAGATCAGTGGCATGCCTGGGGGAGATGTGGGTGGGTCTCTGGTTAACATTGTCCCCTCATCCCACATGGCCTCCCCCTCCGGGGCCCCCAGCACCTGCTCAAGCTCCAGGCCCCACTTCAGGGGGAAAACATGACTGGAGCCCTCCTGGAGTGGGGTGGGGTGAGGCAGCCCCCCCTGACAGGTAAGGGGGTCACCAGGGGGCCTTGCCCTCCCGCCCCGCGGGGGTCCTCACTGCGGAGCTTGCGCTGCCACTCCATTTCGTTGTGCAGGAAGGAGGACTGGTCGAAGAAGTCGCTCACTTTGCTGCCCTGCTCATCCTGCTCCGTGGTGGTGAAGAGCCGGTGCTTGGTCTCCTCCGTCAGGAACTGGCAGATGCCAGGCACCGGGAACACGATCTGCTCCATGCTGCGGTCCTGTCGCACGATCTGGGTGCACACAGGCACGTGGTCACACCCAGGCCACAGCCCTCAAGGGCCAAGTTCACAGGCCCTCACTCACAGCGCCCCTACTGCCCTCGGGCCCCACCTCTATCTGGGATGTGTGGTTCTCGTAGTAGGCCAGAGGGTCCTCCTCCTCCTCTTGTGCGGGCGCGGAGGACTTGAGCATCTGGGACAGCTGCTTGTTGTTGAGGCTGAGCTGGGGGTAGAGGGGCCGCCGAGGTCAAGCCCCGCAACTTTCCACCGCTAGACCTCACACCAGAGCCCTACCTGCTCCAGGTGCCCCCCTGCCAGACGAGACCCAGCCTACTCCAACTAGGATGCAGCCCAGAAGAAAGAGGGGATAAGCGGGGAGAGCCTGTCGAAACAATTCTATGGGCCCCTCAGCACCCACGGCTCCAGTTCCAGGCTTCCAGACCTCTCCCACAACCCGGCTCCCACCTCTACCCTTAGGTTTCACCCCGGACCGCCCACCCTCCCGGCTCCTCCCACCCTGAGCCCCGCCTCCCCATTCCAGCCCTTTACTCAGGTTCAGGCCACACCCCCGAGTCGTGCTCCGCCCAGAGTTCCTGGACTTGCCCCCGGGCTCATCCCGTATTCCAACCGGCCCTCCGATCTCGCAGTACCCTCATCCCCTCCCTCAGTTCCCAGCCTCGCCCCCAGATACCAGCCCATCCAATCTCTCGCCCAGCCACGCCCCTAGACCTAAGCCCCGCCCCACACCCAGCCTTGTCCCCGCGCCCCCACCATAGAAGAGATGCCCTCGGCCTCCTCCTCTTGGATGCGCTTCACTGGCTTGAGCAGGTGCTGCAGCTGCTTGTTGTGCCTGGAAAGCTGAGGGAGAGGGCGGTGCAGAGTCACGGGGCGTGGTCGCTGGGGTTGGGGGGGG